>NC_069657.1:124125946-124428977 GCF_027244095.1 Hemicordylus capensis
ACACCGCTTCCTTGCATGCTTCAGCTACAGAAATATATTCTGCTTCTTTGGATGAGAGTGCAACAAGTGACTGCTTGCGGCTAGCCCAACTTATAGCTCCATCTCCATACAAGAACAGGTGACCACTGGTGGACTTGTGGTCTGTTCTGTCTTCGCCCCAGTCTGAATCTATGTATCCCACTAGTCTGGGATTGCTGCTTGCTGGAATCTCCAACATGTAGTGTGCAGCAGTGTTCCCTCTAATTTTTATCATCAGTGAGTGGAAACAGTTTTGTTCTGGGTGGCAGTTTCAAGGCAATGTGCGCACATAATTATCTCTCTCACACACAAATGTATGTTAACACTGCACTGCACATAGCAAGGTGCACAACATTATTTTACACCCCGCCCCCCTCTTCTTCTGCAGCTTATTAAGCAACACTGAAACTAGTTATTCATTACTAAGTACCATAAATATGCACCATAAATATGGAAGGAAAAAGAAGTGTATTTTACAATTCTACTCTTTTATTGCTAAGAATAATAAAAACAAGGTAATACTTCAACAAATAGTTACTGGAAGTGATAATACTTCAATATTCAAATTAGTATGGTAGAAATAGTATTATCACACTATTTTGTTTTATTATATTGCCATTAGTCACCTTGGGACTATTTTAAGCAAGACAGAAAATAAATCTTGGTCTCTGAAGAGTCCAAACATGCACTTTTGCGCTTAATAAATATTTAGATATAAAAAGAGAACTTTGGTAAATGACATTTTTCTTAATACAATATTGTATTTTTCCTAATACAGTATCAATGAATTATGCATAAGCTCTAGCTGGGTCTTAAGTTGCAGTTCAGAAAACAGCTTGGATCATGCTGAAGTCTGCACACTCCCAGGAGCCAGCTAACAAAGCTGAACTCAAAATTGGTTCTGTTTTAAAGTACAGTATCAGTATAAGTTTTTCAGCAATCCTGCCTTGAATTCCCTCTCAAGGCAGAGCACGTATTGTCCCACTTTCTCTTTGTAAGGTGTTCCCCCAACACCTAACAAATGCAAAATGGGACAATGGATGCCATCACTCACCAACCAACAAGCTCCCATTTTCTCAGTAGCTAAAAGCATGCAGCAGCATTCTGCACCAATAAGCAATCAATGATTTTTAAAGCAAAAAAGTATATGAGAACTGAAAAGTAATTGTTATAAAATTTAAAACAAACACTTTGGGACAGCAAACAAATCAAAGGAACTTCTCCACCAGCCTGCTCCCTGCTGAGCACTCTGGCCCCCTGTGCCTCTCTAACTGAGAATCAATTAGCATACAAAATGCTAATGCATTCTTCTGCTGCTCCAGAAGGCATTTCTTGTTTTCAGCCAAAGAGAAGCACGATCAGCCAGAAGCAGGGCTGAGGTTTTGCGTGTCAGGAGAGGAAAGCTGCAAGCATGAGAACAAGAAGTGCTGGAAACAGATAAGCTGGTTGAGGGGGGAAGAGAAGGAAGAGCCTGGGCATTGCTGGCACAAAATGGAGAGAGAGATGATTCCCTCCTTAATAAGAGCCCACAGCAGGCGGGGAGAGGTGGAGGTGGTGAGGCAATCGGGAAAGGCAGCGGAGCGGGGGTGGGCAAGCAGCAGCTACAGCGAGTGGCAGTTTTAGGAAGCTGCGTGGAGGGCTTGAAGAATGTGCCTGCATGCACATTAGAGGGAAGGCTGGTGTGTATTACCCTTTAGGTACCTTCCCAGTTTTTTGACAGCAATCCAATCATTTTTGGTTGGTGCACTTACTTTCCTGCCCAGGATTCCCACTGCTGAAGCAATATCTGGCCTTGTCACTGTGGCTACATAAAGAAGCTTTCCAATGGTTTTTCTGTATTGATTGTTGGCTGGTAAAGGCTCGCTGTCTCCATCTCGCTCCCAGAAATTTGCATCCATTGGTGTACTGACTTCATTGGCACCTGTTAGTCCCAGTCATTCAAGAAGAGCCTCCATCTTCTGCTTCTGGTGGGAAGGGATGCCCACCCTCTTCTCTTTCTATTTGGATGCCAAGGTAATAGGAGAGCCCTCTGAGTTCCCTCACCTCTATTTCCTTGTTCAGGTGCTATACAATCTCAATGCTGTCTTGTTTTTCTTCAATGCCATAATCAAGTCATCTACATAAGTCAGGATGTAAGTCCATCTATTGTCTCTAAATGTTGAATATAGGCAGGAGTCAGCTTTTCCTTGTTTGAACCCCTCCTTAAGTAGCAATTGATTCAGTTTCTCATTCCATGCTTTGGCTGCTTGCTTTAAGCCATAGATGCTGTTTTGTATTTACACACAAGCCCCTTCTTTCCAGGTAACTCAAAGCCTGGTGACTGTTGCATGTAGATGTCTTCCTCGATTTCCCCATGAAGGAAGGCAGTCTTTACATCCAAGTGGTCAACTTGCATCTTTCTGGCTTCTGCCACACTGAGCAGTGTCCTAATTGAAGTGTGTTCAATTCACCACATTGCGAATTCTGACCTGAATTCTGCAGGATCAAGGATTCTGTATCCTTTTTGGCCAGGTGCATATCCAACCAATACTCCCAGTTCACATCTGCAATTGAGTTGGGTTCTCTTGACCTGTGGGACATATGCATAAGCCTTTGATCCAAATACTCTGATCATATGTTGTCATTCATATGGTGTCTTGTCTATTGCTTCGGTTGGCAATCTGTTTTGCAAGTAATTTTCAGTCATCACTGCTTCTCCCCAGAATCTATTTGCAAAGCCAGCATCCTGTAACATGCATCTGGCCATTTCTAGTAGAGAGCGATTTTTCCTCTCCAGCACACTGTTCAGTTCTGATGCAAATGCTGGTGTTCATGTGAAATCCCATGTTGCTTTAGGAATCTTTTCATGTCATTTGACATGTATTTGTTATTTACCAGTGCAACATACTCTTTAAATTTGTTCAAACACTTGACTTTTCTCTCTCAGAAGGTATACGTAAGTAAATCTTGAAAAATCATCAATACATGTGAGTATGTAGCGGTTGCCACCTATACTGTGTTCAAGTGGACCACAGACATCAGAATGTATACGTTCCAGAGGATGTTGTGACTCCCTCTGTGTCTGTCCAAAAAAGCTGGGAGCTTTTTTGCATGATTCAATTTCAAAATCCTTAATTAGTCCATTTTTCTCAAGCTCATTAATCACATTTATTTGCTTATGCACTAGTCTTTTATGCCATATGGTGGAACAATTATTGTGTTTGCATGAGATTGTGAGGCTTGCCTGTTCAGTTACACTGTCCAATTGGAAAAGCCCATCTTTATGCATATATACTGTCATAATTAAATCATCGTCTTTGGTGATGTAGCAAACTTTGTCCTCAAAAGTCACTTTGCAACCTTTATTGACTCCATGTCCCACAGAGATCAAGTTGCTCTCCATGTCAGGGACTAAGAGAGCATCCTATCAATCACAATTCTATCAATCTGTCCACCAGACTGCCTGCAATGCAGCTCAGCAGTTCCTTTCCCCATCAAATAAATCGTGACCCCATTACCAACAAAAATAGGAAATTTGTAATTTTTGTCTAGATCAATAAACAGTTCAGGGGAATTCAGAATATTTTGGGTAGTGCTGGAATCAATAATAAAATCATTCCTTTTATTTCTGGCTGCTACATTGTAAGTCCTGATTCTTTGACTGTCTCTCTCTGTGTCCTATTCTTCAAATCTAGCATTCTGTTTGCTTCTCTGTCTGTGAGAAAAGCTTGCTCTCTTTCCTGTTGTATTCACATATTGTGAATCATGTCTGTAGCTATGGTAACCAGGTTTTCCTCCTCTAGAATTCTTTCTGCATTTCCCACCTTTGGGCTCTAGACAATTAGCATGCAAATGCCCTGCTTTGTTATAGTTAAAGCAATGCCTTTGCTGAAAAAAGCTGCAGTACTGTCCCCGTGCTTTGAAAAATCTGTTTCTCCCTGTTTAAGGCTGAAATCTTGCAAGCATGCAATTACAGTTTCCAATTCAAGTATATCATGTGAAACTTCCAATGCCATCTTCACATGGTTATAACTCATCCACAGTTGATCCATATGGTTTAAGTAATATGAGTCTCCAACATTCCACTTATATGGGTTGAAAGATTTTCAACAACTCTGAGGCAATTTTAGTCTTTTTGAAATGCGTTAGCAAGTCATCACTTTCATTTAGAAGAATCAAGCCATATGCTCTGTTTTTCTGTGAATCCCACTCCTTTTGGGCAGCTGCCCCATTTGTTGGTCATGGTTCTGTGAGAGCTCCATTAAGTCCTTTTGCCATCAGGAGGACTTCCATTTTCATAACCCATTGATCGTAATTCTGTCCATTCAGCTTGGAGAGGGCAGTGCTGCTCACCTCTGGATCCATGCTATCTTACTAACTCACTCAGCTGCACTTTAAAAGGAAAACTGTGCTGCAGTCTCTTGGGCTGCTGGGCCTATAACCCTGTTTGGGCTTGTAATTATTTAGCAAAGTCCAAGGAAGCCACCACTCCAGTTACAGTGCAGAGTTTAGTTGTTGCAGCTATTTAAGTAACATGCATGGAGATCACTGTAGAGTCTAAACTAACTGATTTATTGGTGAAGTACATTTGAGATAGGAAAGACCTATCCTATCTATCAGCTACATCATGAATAGGTAGGGGGAGAGAGGGGGAGAGAGAGAGAGAGAGAGAGAAAGAGATTTCCATCTTCTCTCTAGGAGAAAAGGAAGAGGAGTGACTTGCTACAGGAAGTACCTGAGGAGTCAAAGCAGGGGTCATAGAGCCGAGGCAAGCAAGGACAGGTAACTAGACTCTCACTAGCTACCTCTGCTCCCACTGCCCCTAGTGGTCATTAGGATAGTTGGTGCAAAAGGTCGATGCACTGGAATGCTCTCCCCTAATGCCAGCTCTCTGTGCAAAGAATCCACATCTCTATGCCAGACTAAAGCTTTACAAGAACAGTCTGCGTTAGTTATGCACGTTGATACTACTAATTTATCCAAAAGTGTCTGTAGTTTTGCTGTAGCTTTGCTATAGAAATGGCTCTATGATGAGAAATGCCTCAGGTTCTCATTATTGATTTGACATACTCTTAATTAAAACACACTTAGAACTACAAGTAATGCAGGTTACTTCTGTCACAACTGAAGTCAATGGAATCTTGATTATTGAATTTAGTGAAAGCAGTCATGTATTTCAAGGTGAAATAAAAAGTGCTGGTTCTTACCTATAAAGCCCTTTATGGCTTAGTTCCAGGCTATTTAAGAGAGCACCTCCTTTGTCATAAACCCTGCTGCCTGTTATGATCCTCTGGAGAGGTCCGGTTATGGATGCCACCAGCTTGTTTGGTGGCGACCCATGACCGGGCTTTCTCTGTGGCTGCTCCAGGGCTTTGTAATATGCTTCCTAAGAAGAAGAGCATAGGAGCATCTCCTTCTCGTTTGTTTTCAGGAAGAACCCCAACTCTCCTGTTTTTGCAGGCTTTTAATTAGAATTAATTTAATAATTTCAAAACATTTTAATATCTATTTTATTCTATTGTCTTTTTATGTATTTTAATTTGTAACTTTTAAATATTTCAAATGTTCTACACTGCCTAGAGATGTACATATCAGGTGGTATAGAAATATGATAGTTAAATAAATAAATAAATCTGGCAGTATATGGAGCACAAAAAATGTCAATTACATGCAGAAAACAAAATCTGTCTGTTTTTCAAACAAAAATACCTTCACTTGCTCTTTTGCATTGTGAACAAAAAGCAAATGGCCAAAATCAAATAAAATGTTATGTCAGTTTTGGAGATCAACGAGGCAGAAATGAGTGAAGGACAGTGGTTGATATCCAGAAAAGCCTAATGTGGGAGGTGCTAATTTCCCTATGCTGCTGTGGGCTTGCAGTGAAGTGTGGTTTGAACTACTGCACAAATACTTTGAGGAGCCTGCCTGTGCTCCAGAAATATGTCACTGATGGTCAAGCAATGTATTTCCGGTATAAGTAACACTTCAGGAGTGCAGGTGGTCTTCTCAAAGTATTTGTGCTGCTGTGCAAATAATAAAGGCCACCTATACTTTACTGCAAATGGACAGCAGATTGCACTGCTTGTGTAAGGCTGCTTTGGATGTCAGCCAGTAACCTCATTTGGCATAAAGTCAGCAACAATGCATGGCTTGATTGTATTGTTTTAATATTTCAAATCTGATACAAATAAAATAAAAACCTGGAGATGCTCCTCTAATATTAGTTCTGGCAGATGTGCACAAATACTGACTTACCTTCAAAGGTATCAACCATTCTGAAAAAGGCAAGAGAGAAAGATGATTTTCCACTGCCTGTTCGGCCACATATTCCAGTCTGCACATCAGAAATAAAAGGAGAGGTTCAGCAGGAAAAATATTAATTCAATAGATAGAGAAATATGTCTACAGAGTGACTGCCACAAGCACAGGGGATTAAAGAGTGAATAGTGCAAATACAGTGGTAGATCATCGACAGGCTAGATTTGCTCGAGGAGGAAAATAAATAATTTATGAGCAACTTGGGGCTTAGATTTGTGGTTCCAATAAGTACAGAATATCTGTGTGTGAAAGGCATCTTTTTCTGCATTACACATACACATAAATTAATTTCCCAAGTCATTAATTCATAAATTCCCAAGTCATTTTCCCAACTGAAATAGTCACTTTTTAATCTAAAGTTTCAGTTCCTGATATTTATGGGGGAAAGGAAAAAATTACTCTAGAAAGTACTGAAAGTTCAATCACAGAATAAACATAAGAACATTTTTCTTTTTTGTTGTAAATGTAAGGGTTGAAGGAATTTGATGTTTTTGAAAATATGAGGGATCATAACTCTTACCTCGGTGGTGGTGGTGTGTGTGGGGTAAATTAAGGGAAACGATGGAATGAAGAACAAAGGGAAACCTCTTTTCATGAATCAATGGGGTGATTCTCATAATCACCCTGGGCAGGTGAAGAGGGTGCTTAGGGGAGAAAGGCTGCTTTAGACTTACCTTCCCCCCAGACGACCAAGCAGGTCAGCTTAGGCACACACCCCCACACAGACCAGTCCTGCTCCGTGCCGCTCCATGAATCACGGACCAGGGCATAGGGATCTAGGGGTGGAACTTGTTGTTCCAGCCTCCAGGCATCCCTCAGTGCAATGTGCAGCATGTGTGTTGCATTGGAGATTTCCCCCTTCAGACTGGCAGCCTGAGGAATCACATGATTCCGGGTAGCCGGGTTATGGGTGCAAGAGCAACCTTAATCTCAGGTAAAAGCCGAATTCATTAATGGGGTTAGGCAGGAGCGGAGAGATCTGTGAGGATCCCGCCGCTTCCCACGACCAGCCTAACCCTGCTTGGGGCAGCCCAGGCAGGTTAGGCTGGTCATGAGAAAAGCCTCAATGTGTGTTATTTTGGGTGTCTGACTACATAACATTGTTCTGGGAACCTGGGAGGTAAGGTTGTGCAATTTGATTTAAGGTTGAATAAATTTGGGTCAAATCGGGGGGAAATTCACAGATCTGACCTCAAATTGAATCACCTTCAAAACAGAGGGCCAAATGTGGGGTCAAAGAAAATGACCCCCGATTTCAACCAAATAGCAAACAGGAAACAGAATACAAATAGAAAATACAAATAGAAAATAGAAAATACAAATAGAAAATAGAAAATACAAATAGAAAATAGGGTGATTTGAATGCCATTTTGAGGCCCACTTTGCTGGGAAAGCAGGCCTCAGAATGGCTCTTTCCCCCAAGGAAAGTTGGTCTAACAACTGGGGTCAGCATGGAGACCAGTCTTCCATTCTGGACTTAGTGCATCTGCCCACGTTGGAGGACTGGTCTAGGTAGACCAGTCCTCCAAGGCGGGCAGATGCGCTAAGTCTGGAGTGGAGGGCTGATCTTCCCATCACCCCCAATTGTAAGACCTGCTCTCCCAGAAAAAAAGTGCCATTTTGAGGTCTGCTTTTCCAGCAAAATGGGCCTCAGAATGGTGCTCTAATTATCCTAATCTATTTGGTATTTCGAGCGTGATTCATCGAGACAATCAAGCAAGCTGGCTTTTCTTGACAAATCATTTTAATGGTTCTGTAATCAAATTGATTCATGCACAACCCTACAAATACACACACACAAACACATATATACACACACACACACACTGGGAGGTACAAATATAACTCTGAGGCTGTAAGTCTACACATGTTTACCTGGAAGTAAGCCCCACTGAACTCCATGAGACTTACTTCTAAGTAAACATGCTTAGAGCACATTGCACAGATGGCAATGTAACAGATAACATTTTAATAAGTGAGCACTAAAATACTGCTGCTGCTGCTAACAACAACAAATAATAATAATACAGATAATAATACTTGAAGAATATATAAAGGACAGTGAAGAAGATGCACTTAAAATGGTCAATAATGAGAAACTATTAAATACCAATGAAACAAAGCAGGCTTACAAGAAAGAACAAGTCAAGAACCGAGCAGAAAAATGGAAAAATAAGCCTGGTCAATATTTGCACAATATAAGTGGAAAATCAGACATCACCAAGACCTGGCAATGGCTTAAGAATGGCAACTTGAAGAAAGAAACAGAGGGTTTAATACTGGCTGCACAAGAACAGGCACTAAGAAAAATGCAATAAGAGCAAAAGTTGAAAAATCAACAACAAACAGCAAGTGCTGCCTTTGTAAAGAAGCAGATGAAACCGTGGACCACCTAATCAGCTGTTGTAAAAAGATCGCACAGACTGACTACAAACAAAGGCATGACAGAGTAGCAGGGATGATACACTGGAACATCTGCAAAAAATACAAGCTACCTGTAGCCAAAAATTGGTGGGACCATAAAATTGAAAAAGTTGTAGAAAATGAAGATGCAAAAATATTATGGGACTTCCGACTACAAACGGACAAACATTTGCCACACAATACACCTGATGTAACTGTAGACGAGAAGGGGGAAAAACACAAGTTAAAATAATCGACATAGCAATACCAGGGGATAGCAGAATAGAAGAAAAAGAAATAGAAAAAATCACAAAATATAAAGATCTACAAACTGAAATTGAAAGGCTGTGGCAGAAGAAGACCAAAATAATCCCAGTAGTAATTGGCGCCCTAGGTGCAATTCCAAAACACCTTGAAGAGTACCTCAACACCATAGGGGCCACAGAAATCACCATCAGCCAATTACAAAAAGCAGTTTTACTGGGAACTGCCTATATTCTGTGACAATATCTATAATAATAACAGCAACAATATTGATAATAAAATTTAGCCATCCCAGGTCCTTGGGAAGGACTCGATGCCTGGATAAAACAAAACAGTCAATAACACCTGTCTGACTGTGTAAACAATAATAATATAGGTTAATAGTTTATATCATGCCTAAGATAGTGCTATTTTTTTCTGGAATAATTTAGAAATGAAAAATGTTCTCTTTGTTGCAAGCCTGTAGTTTTAGTTAAACTTTGATTTGACTGCTAAAGACATCACTTTGCGTGATCATTACTGCATTACCTTTTGTCCTGGGGAGATGTGGGCACTGACGTGCTTTAGGACAGGCTTCAGAGAACTGTCGTACCGGACACTCAGATTCTGTATTTGAATCTCACCCTGGTCAGGCCAGTTCTGAGGAATCTGTGCTGGAGCTATAGCCAAAACAAAATGTTGACTTGAAAAATAGCAGCCATTAGTGATAAGCTTAGTCTTCTAAATGTCAGGTTACTGATAACAGTTTACTGGAAATCATTAAACATTGAACAAGCCTATCTTCAATTTTAACATACTCATTCAATTAGCAACATACTTACAGAGGAGCCCTTCATAATTTTCAGCTTCTGTTTTTATAAGGCCATTGAGTCTTTTCACTGCCCCTAGCTGGAGTTCCATGTCAGCCAGGTTGCGAACCATCCAGTTTAGGTAGTTAGATACCTAAAATAAATAGCTAAATAAGATATGTGTCTATAACTGGCATAAAATATAGCAAGTATCTCATAAACCAAATTATACGAAGTCAGAGCTGACATCCAGATTAACTCTGCACTGGTGCACCAGTGCCCATCATCATCATCATCATCATTCTTCTTCTTATTATTATTCAGTTTCTATACCGCCCTTCCAAAAATGGCTCAGGGCAGTTTACACAGAGAAATAATACATAAATAAGATGGATCCCTGTCCCAAAGGGCTCACAATCTAAGAAACATAAGATAGATAGAGGGATGCTGTGCTGGGCATCACATTATCCTCCCCCATGCTAAATAAAGAGAATCACCATGTTAAAAGGTGCCTCTTTGCCCAGTTAGCAGGGGTGCCCAAACGATCATCCTAACTAACACTGTGCTGTTGCACAAGGGATGATTTTTATGATCCCCCCTACCCTCTGAAGCCCACTGTAGCTCCCCAAAATATGTCCCCACGAGTTGCCCAGGCTGCAAGGACATAATTTTGGGAGGCACAGTGGGCTTTGAAGGGAAGGGGAGATAATGGAAAATCACCCTTAACCTCCTTGCGCAATGGCGCAGCTTTAGTCTGGATGTCAGGCACTGCTGAACCAGAGAAGTGCTTGTCTGAATGTCAGCCACTGTGTGCACCCATAATAAAAGAAGAACTTCCATTATTTGGAATCTGAAATATCTGAACACTTTACAGGTCTTCCAAATGATTCAAACCTTTGTCAATGAGGCTATACTCTGTTAACATCAACAGGGCTGTTACACACGTTAATTTTCCCCAGCCCGTTTTCGTAGTTGCAGTGTCTGAGCACAGGTGCCATTTTACTTAGCTTGATGAAACTGATTGAGATGCTTTAGCTCTATCATGTGCTACATATTTTGTGGGACAAATGCAGGTTGCATGAAGTAGTGTATCTTCTCTTTAATCTACTTACCATCAGAGCATAAGTTAGTCCCAAGCCAACAAAACCCGAAGAGAGTTGGTAGTATAGAGAGTTTGTAATTGAAGCAACTGCTGCAATGAGCACTACACATGCCCCAATATATTCCTGAAGAAACAATAAGAATATACATCATAACTGCATACAAAAATATACTGGCTAACATCCAGACAAATGAAGCACTAATGTTATGGGGTGGGGTAATTTTTGATGATCAGTCCTTCCCTCTGAAGCTCACTGTGACACCGGAAAATATGTCCCTCAGGAACATATTTTCCGAAGCTACTGTCAGTTTGAGAGGGAAGGGGAGATTGTCAAAAATAACCCCTCTCCCATAGCACTAGTGCACTGTTAGCAGCACCAACACTGCGTTAGTCTGGATGTCAGCTACTAACAGTTTAAAAACAGGTTGCTTACCTGTAACTTATTATCTCCATGGGGATCCATGGTCACGCACAACTGGGTCTTCTGCACTTGCGCAGGAGGCCCATGGAAGAATCTATAGCTCCATTTAGGCACTCTCTGGCCCTTTAAGGTGTAGTGATATTGGAGCCTATAAAGCCAGTTGTAGAACACCTCCCAAAATGTTATCATCCTCTTTAATATGTATCACCACAGAATGGATGTCATACCTTAGGCACCATTCCCACAATTGTAATGCAAGGGTATTCAAGGACCTTGACACCGCTCCTCCTTGGTGGTTTAAGTAAGCGATAGCCGTAGTGTTATCTATGTGGACCTGAACCACCTGGCCCTGGAGGGCCAGCAAGAATGCTTTGAAAGTGAGGAGAACTGCCAGGAGTTCCACAAAGTTAATATGGAGCTATGAGTTCCACAGGCCCTGTGTCTGAAGAGAACCATAGTGAGCACCCCAATCCTGCATGGACGCATTGGTAGTCACCAATATCGTAGAGTCCAGCACTTGAAAGGGGACATCCTGCAAGAGGGAGTCAGACAGGTGCCACCAAAGTAGGTCTTGCAAAAATTTTTCCAGGATGACTGACCACTTGTTTTGACTCTGCAGAGCTGAAGCCTCGTCATTCCCAAATGTGCATTTGTCATGGTTGTGATGCATGAGGCCATCAGGCCCAACAGGTGCTGGATGGATTGGGCCTGTTGTCTGGGAGCAGCCTGGAAGGTGGCCACCATAGAAAAAATCACCTGGATACATTCTACAGGTAAGAACACACACTTCCTGCCAGCATCCAGGACCACACCAATGTATTGGATAGTGTGCTGAGGGGTCAGGACAGACGTTTTCAGGTTGACACTGAGTCCCAGATCTGTCAGGAGAGAGAGAGTAAGCTGTAGATTGAACAACAGAGTAGACTTCTCTTTCGCCATAATAAGCCAGTCATCGACGTAGGGAAACACAAAAACATCTTGCAAGTGTAGATGAGCAATGACAGCCGCCATACACTTAGTGAAAACCCTAGGCGCTGTACAAAGGTCAAAGGGAAACACCTTGAACTGATATGCCTTTGTACTCAGGTAAAAGTGTAAGAACTGGTGATGATGAGGCCTTATTGAGATGTGGAAATAAGCATGCTTCAAATTGAGGGACACAAACCATTCCTCTTCCCACAACAACGGGAGGATAGACTGTAGGGAAATCATGCAAAACACGATAGTTTTGATGAACCTGTTCAACTCCCTCAAGTCCAAGATGGGGTGAATGCCACCATGATGTTTAGGAACCTGGAAATATCTGGAGTAAAAGCCAGAAAACACGGAAGAAGATGGAACCGGTTCTATGGTACCCTTCTACAGAAGTAATGAAACCTCTTCTTCAAGGATAGGAGTTGAGTGGGTGTATTTTATACCCACATAGGTGGGAAGATAGTCAAATCCTATAGCATAGCCACTAGCCACTATGCATAAGACCCAGGTGTCTGATGTCACTTGAAGCCAGGAAGGGAGCAAGGCAGATGGAAACCAGGGTCAGATACTTCTAGAACCTGATGGTTAAGATGATTGCTTGGGCAGGTCCTGTTACTTAGACTTCTGTTGAAACTTATGGTGCTGATGGAAGGAGAGTTGCCCAAACCCCCGCTTAAAGCCCCCTCTATTTTGAGAAGGCCAAGGCTAGTATCGTTGATTATACCCAATGTGTGGTACCTATTTTGGAATGACAATGGCTGTGGCTGGGCAAAGGTTTTATCAATATAACAGGACTTCTTCAGCTTCTCCATCGTCTTGCCCGTGTCCTTGGAGAACAGCACCTCACCATCAAACAGGAAGTTTTCAATTTTGTCCTTCATGTTTGGCTCCAGAGGTTTGAATTGGAGCCCAGCATGGTGATATAGCACTATGGACCCAGCCAGCACCTTTGATTCCGTTTCCATCAGATGCTTAGCAGTGCTAAGGTGTTGTCTTATTAGATCAGCAGACTTAGAAAGAGTAGACATTAATTTAGCTCTAAAGGGTCCGGCAGATCAGCAGTGTCATCCTTTAAGGCATCCTAGAGTGATTGTTGATATTTGGATATCCACACCAAATAGTTGGCAACTTTTATTGAAAGGCAAGAAGATGAATAAAACTTCATTGCAATAGAACAGGCTCCTTAGGATGCTGGAGTCTACAGGAGTTATAGGGGCTGGAGCCCTCAGAGGTACAGAAGCCCTCGGAGGCGCAGGTGTCACTGGAGGCAGAGGGGTAGGCGGAGGAGCCCTGGGTGCTGGTGTAGTAGGTCTTGAAGGAGCAGCCGGCATAGCAGGATGCTTAAAAGGATCAGAAGTAGCAGGAGTTTGGGGAACCAAAGCATATTCAGTGGTGTCGACAGAGATTGGCATCAGCGGCGCCACTGACGTCATAGGGATTGTTGACATTGAAGCAGAAGGTATAGATGTCTTGGACATCAAGTTTCTCAGTGCCGAGGCAGTGAATGTTGATACCAACAGAATCAAAGCTGAGCGCACAGACGTCAAAGTATGTTCTGAAGAGCCCCGGTCTCTCAATGTTGTGGAGATCGAAGCCAAAGATCTTGACATCAAAGGTTTGGGGGTAGCAGTTCCAAAGGTCAAAGCTCACAGAGAAAAGGAGGCATCTGGCTGTGCCATAGAGGGCGATGGAGTTTTAGCAGAGACTAGCGCTGCACCAGAGGACGAATCTGGAACTGACTTGGGCGCTGAGCCCAGAGCTGAAAAAGACTTCAGAGGCACTGAGACAGTCAAATTCGGGGCAGACAATGTCGGGACCGATTTTGCACACTTCTTATGCAATTCCCCCCAGTTGAAGAACAATTACGACTGTGCTTATATTTGTGGGAGTGCTTGCAGCCTCTTTCTAAGGGCTTCTTAAAGTCTGTGCCTCCATGATTGACCGACGTCGATGGGGTTGAAGTTGAAGTGGGCACCGATGGTGCCGAGAGGCTAGACACTGCGAATTTCAGTGTTGACGATGATCCCGACCTCGGAGTCCCCAGGCAGAAGATATTATCATAAACAGAGGTCTTGAGATACAATTCCCTGCTCAAATGGGTCTTCTTCTTAAATGACAAGCAGACTTTGCAGGTTATGACTATCCTCCAAACATACGAGGCAGAAGAGAACATCATGCCTCTGCAAGACCCACACGTACACAATCCAAGGTCACAGAAAGCCATGTAAAGTCGCACAGTCCAAAGAGTCTAAAGAGTCAAAAAATGTCCAGGTCAAACACAGAAAGAGTTGTTAGAGAAAGCAGTCCAAGTCAGAGCCAGGGGAAAAAAAAAATCCAAAAACAAATTAACTTTCTTATAGGAATGAGGGAACAGGAGCAGATCCTTCACAAGACAGCACAAATGGTGGATGAGAAGGGATTGAAGAGCAAGGTGTTCTACAGCCAGCTTTATAGGCTCTGATACTGTATCACTATGCCTTAAAGGGTTGGAGCACCTAAGTAGAGCTATAAATTCTTCTGCGGGCCTCCTGTGCAGGTGCAGAAGACCCAGTTGTGAGGAACCATGGATCCCTACAGAGATACATTTCTTATAACTTTGAAGTCAGACAATAGACCTTTGCAATTGCTGGGACTTTTCAATGCTGAGAGTGAAATATAAGACAAAAATTTGCTAACATCCTGTTGGCTGTGTCCTAGAGACTCCCACATCCTACAGCTATAGTACATTGTCAATTCAGAAGGTCCACATCATGTGAATGAATAAGACCAACGAGTACCAATGAGTACCACAGCATCTTTAGGTAAGCTTATCTTCTAGTCAATTTTAAACATATAGCAGGCAATAAATGTCCATTTAGCCAAGTTAAGGATTTAGGCAATTGTGCCAAGAGTGTGGATTTAGGCAACATCCTGCAGCAGGAATTATCCACTTTTTGTTCCTGTAGAGCTGCTTCAGCAGAATGCCTTAGGAAAGACTAGGGAATTGCTGGCACATATAATCTGATGAATTTTATTTAAATTATCTTTTAATTAATGAGGACACTGATATTATTTCTGTTATGGCCAAGTTTTGTTATATTATTTGTAAAATACGTACTGCTTTATTGTAAATGTTTGCTGGTCAATGACCGAATAAACTTATAAACTATAATAAATTGACTTATGACTTTGCATTGGAAACGGGTGAGCAAAGCTTTATTAGACATGAGCAACAAGACCAGATTTGAATTGTATTTCTTCTTGCAAAGCTTTTTCCTTTAATAGTGGTGTGACAAACAGTAATTTAGCAAGTGATGCCTTTCCTGCTATGCAGATGTAGCAATGAAAAACATGTTGACCTGCAGAAAATTTGGTTGCCATGTAACTTTTAAAAGGCACAGGAGCCTTGCCAGAAGACAAGTGGAATCTTCACCTATATAACCACCACTACTATGAATATTTATATTCATAAATATGGTGGGGTGGGTGGGAATTAGCTGTAGCTGCAGTTTGTTTTCCATTATGCCTATACTGGCTTCCACTGAGGAGTAGCAGCAAACCATATTAAAATTTATGATCATATATTGCTAGCAATTGACAATCTTAAACCATCTATATGTCTCAAGCCCGATCAGATTGTTTACAGTTATTTATATAGCCTTAAAAGCACGGTAATATACTTGCCATCCGAACTTCCAGCCAGCGATTGGCAGCTGTAAGGAAAAGGGAAGCGATGTTGTTAGAGTCCGTATATTCAAGGAGCTTCTGTTTAAACCGGGATTCATACCTTTATAAAAGAACAAAGACAAATCAACACAATGGAAATATTTCCTATTTCATTAATATCTAAAAAAAACATGTAACGTAAAAGTCCTAAAATGCCCCTCTAAGTAATTATAGCTAACACTTAGAATGTCTGATCCTCAAAACGTTATCAGGAACATACATATAAATATGCGTAATACAGGTGGCCCTCATTATTCGTGGAGGTTCCGTTCTCGCCTATAGTTGCGAATACAAAAACCACAAATAACGAAACCGTACCCCTATGGGAATCTAGAGGTTAGGTTCCAACACACTAAAACAGGGCTAAAAAGCAGAGGGGAGGCAGAATAAAGAGTATTGTACCTTGCTTTCCAGCTCTGCCCCTCTCTCAATCGCCCCGACATTCCTCTGATTTTTCATGAAAAATTACAGAATCTTTTTATTTTTTATTTTTAAGAGCCACAAAATGGCTCTGCACTGTAAAATGGTGGCTGGAAATGACATCAGAAGTCATTTCTGGCCACTCAAAACTGTGAATAGACAGATTTTAGCCTATTTTTATACCACAGATAAAGAAAGCTGGTCTGTAAGACTCGTCAACGGATACAAAGTCTCCGTATATGAAACCGTGGTTGTTCAAACTGTGTAACGAGGGCCACCTGTACTGCCTAATTAGCATTAAAGATGTATAGACCTCTATCAGGATTAGCAGTTTATAACGTTCTGCTAATATCCTTCTAGAATTCTTACATTCTCACAATTACCCTTCCATAAGAGCAAAGAAAATTTTATGGCTAGCTTATGCTAAATAAACATTTACTCTGGGACCAGCAATGGCTTTCAAATGGAGTGCATAGGGAGAAATAGAATAACCTTTAAATGTATGATCTGCTACCTACTGATAGGAGAATGGGGGCAAGGAATTCTGAGAAAGACATACACTCTGTTAAAATATTCATGCCAACCCTGTCTTCAGAATATTGTGCTGTATTTCAAAAAAACTACACTTCTGCTATTGACTCATAGGGCTTACACAAGAGAATGTTGAAAACTCTCATGCATTGATCAACACCACCACACGCAAATTGTGCAGAAGACTTATTTGTGCCCACAGAATCAGATAGTTTTATTTTCCTTGCCTGTGTTGATCAAATTCAGACCAACTAGCAAGGGGGTCAAGACAAACAAGTATGTGCCAGCTACCTCTTTAACTTGGTTCTGTTATTGAGCTAAGTTTAGAAACTCAGGATCTAAGTACTTTGCTTAGAGATTGGAATCCAAATTCCAAATGTCACTGCTACTGTACATCAGGCAGTAGAGTCCTAAAAATAGCTAAGTTGCATACAGAAGACAGACAGTAAAGAAAATACGGGGGAAATGATGAATGCCTACTTCTGTTCATGTCATGGGGTTTATCAAGTAGTATGAATTCAGTTTGTCTGCCTAAATTAGGAACATAGGAAGCTGCCATATACTGAATCAGACCATTGGTCTATCTAGCTCAGTACTGTCTTCACAGACTGGCAGCGGCTTCTCCAAGGTTGCAGGAAGGAATCTCTCTCAGCCCTATCTTGGAGAAGCTGCCAGGGAGGGAACTTGGAACCTTCTGCTCTTCCCAGAGTGGCTCCATCCCCTGAGGGGAATATCTTGTAGTGCTCACACATCAAGTCTCCCATTCATATGCAACCAGGGCAGACCCTGCTTAACTAAGGGGACAAGTCATGCTTGCTACCACAAGACCAGCTCTCTTCTGATCAGGTAGTAGTTTATTTCAAAGTGACAGGCTGAAATCTAGAGGGGGATGTTTAAACTTGCTGAAACATAAGTTAGACAGCATGAGAAACAGGGGCGAAGCCACCATTGAGCGGTTGGGTTCAAAGAACCCGGCTGCAAGCCATGGAAGGGCTGTGTGAGCCCTCTAGAGTTCATTCCAGCAAGGGAGAGAAAGAGAAATAAATGCACCCAGCCAGCAAACACTGGCTGGGAATGTACTCTGGAGGGTTCGCGTGAGCCCTGCGGCAATCAGGCCACACCAGTAGTGGCCAGTGCGGGCGCTGCTGGGGAGGGGGTGGCAACAAGAGGCACCTTTAAGGATAAATTAAATCAGTGCTTACCTCTGCTTAGAGCAGCAGCATGCCGCCCAGACCCCCTGTGGTGGGGGATCACCTCTGTGGAGCCAATTCCCTGCCAGCTGCCCAGTGAGTGGTGGAGGCGATCCCCCGCCACAGGGGGTGCTGGGTGGTGCATTGCTGCTCCGAGCAGCGTTCAGGTGTGGTGAGAATGGAGGTAAGCACCAATTAATTTATCCTTAAAGGTGCCTCTTGTCCCCCCCCCCCAACTACTGGGCCACACCCAGCATGCACAGTGCTGCCGCCAGGGACGGGGCACAACCTGGGCCGCGGTTCCCTGGTTCTGCCACTGCTGAAAAATTATTTGTTCCTACAAAGCTTCATACAGTTCTTCACAGCTACAGGAGCATTTTTATTTTCTTCCCAAGTGGGGAAGGCTATGGATTTTTATAAAAGGAAGTCAGGGGTTAACCACTTAATGGAAGGAACAGCAAGTAGGTAGAATAGCAGATTTAATTAGCCTGGACCTAAAGGCAGTTGGAGCCCCGCCCCCCAGCTAAGCATCATCTGCTACACACACGCACACTATTTTTAACATGTAGGTTCTTGAGGGAACAAACAGCGACTGAACTCACAAGAATGTAAGAACAAAAAACAGCTATATTTGTGCAAATATGCATTAGCAGAAACATTTCAACTTAACTTATTCCTATCAGTGTTCCCTCTAACAGGGATTCCCAGATGTTGTTGACTACAACTCCCAGAATCCCCAGCTGCACTGGCTTTTGCTTGGAGATTATGGGAGTTGTAGTCAACAACATCTGGGAATCCCTGTTGAAGGGGACACTGATTCCCACCCCACATATTTCCCCATTCCCCACTCTGTCTCTAAAGTATCCAGTGCAGGTCATAACTGCACTCAGCCACCCGGTAAAATGTGAGCCGATGGTGTGGCATGGTGAACACACCATCCAGGACAGACTAAAGAGGATTTGGGGGCCCCCAGGGGGTGTGGAGGCCCTGGACTTCAGCCCAACGTCCAGGGGTAAGAGTGCCTCTGATGAAAATACTGCAAGGTTGCTGGGCTTGTGCAAATTGGAACGTTGTAACAGAAACATATGGTTTCATTTCTAAATTGCCTGCTTCCCCCTTTACTGCCAGCTGCTGCCATAGCATTCAGGTTGCCTGGCTTGAAGTTAATTTTTGTGAAGAGGAGGGACAACCAGTCCACTGCCAGGGTTCTTGTCTTGGCCACTTGGCTCCCTTTCCCAAAGTTTTGCCTTCCAAAACAGCTGCAATGAAGGAGGTTTGGGCCACGGTAGATCCAATACTAAGGAAGTCAGAGGTGGCCAGGAGGATACTTAGTTGGGTCTGTAGGGGAAGAATGGCAGTTCAGTCCCCAAGTAGCAAAGCAAAACAAGTTTGGTGAGAAAGCAGCAAAGCAAGAGGTCTTGAGACAGTTCTTTAGTACTGAAGAACTACAAGGATTTGTTTAAAGAAAAGGTTACAAACAAATGTGAAAAAGCCTGCAGCTTAATTTCAGCTGTAGCTCATGGCTGAAGAGATCCAAAACAAACAGCCATCTCTAGAGAGACAAAATGGAGACTAACATTGGAAAAACAAAGAGGGGAGGAGTCCAGCACTTTCATCTATGATCTTACCCCCCCCCCCCCCCGGTCACTATGAGACATTGCAACTGAAAGCTGATGCTGCCTGCGTCCTAGCTCCAACAGAGTCCTCACATTCAGCTTTTCTCCCAAACCACCTCAACTTCTTCAAAGTTGCTATTAAAGGAGTCTTAACTGAGTAACAAGTTGATTTTGTGGAGAGACTCTACCCATGAAGTCATTTGTCTCTAAGGCTCTGAAGTGATTTGCTATGGAGTTTGTTGCTTCAGTTTTGCAATGGAGAAAGTCAGGTTGCTTGCCTGTAACAGTAGTTCTTCTAGTGGCCATTCACACTATAGGTGTCTGAGCATGTGCAGAATGTATCTGGAAATCCTCTGGAGCTAATATCCTTTTGGCAATAGTGCCCCCCCCCCCAGTTTACTCACTCTGCTTCCTGCCTCTTACCTCAGGATTCTAGCTCTGGCAGGTTCTGAGAAACGTTCTGCTTGTGTGCAGACACCTATAGTGAATGATAATGGCCACTACTAAGAAATTTGCAAATGCCTTTTAATGCCACGATAGTTAGTTGCATGTAGTGTTTTTGAAGGCCTAAGTATGCCACAAAGAGCCAAGTATGTAGTACACTGCTCTGGGCTCCTTGGAGGAAGAGCGCAATATAAATGTAATATTATTATTATTATTATTATTATTATTATTATTATTGAGAAGAAAGAAAAACAAGTCAAAATAATCGACATAGCAATACCAGGGGATAGCAGAATAGAAGAAAAAGAAATAGAAAAAATCACCAAATACAAAGATCTACAAATTGAAATTGAAAGGCTGTGGCAGAAAAAGACCAAAATAATCCCAGTGGTAATTGGCGCCCTGGGTGCAGTTCCAAAAGACCTTGAAGAGCACCTCAATACCATAGGGGCCACAGAAATCACCATCAGCCAATTACAAAAAGCAGCTTTACTGGGAACAGCCTATATTCTACGACGATATCTATAACAACTGACAATAAAATTCAGCCATCCCAGGTCCTTGGGAAGGACTCGATGTCTGGATAAAACAAACCAGTCAATAACACCTGTCTGACTGTGTAAACAAGAAATAATAATAATAATAATACACAGCAGCCAAATTTCATGTAATAATGGAAAACCACCATGCGGCCGCATGCACGCACACACACACACATATACCTGAATGCTCTTATAGTGGTTAGACCTTCCACAGTCTCTGAAAAGTGAGAAAGTAGTGGGAGTTGTGTACTGTCATCCAATTGCTGCAGGTCCCTGAAAACAATTAATTTTTGTTTTAAAAAAGCAGCCAGCTTTCCCTCCTTTATACATTTGAAGCAGTATTTCTGGGTTGAATATAAATTGAGCATCTAGCTCAATGAAATTATAGATATAGGCAACCCTCAAATAGCGAATTTCAGATGCTCTTGCTAACTGCCTTGGACAAACGGTATATAAATGGAATAACAAACAAACAAACAAACAAAATAAAGTGTAATAATAAGACACGTGCTTCCAGGAAAAGCAAGAGGATAATAAAGTTAATAATATACAAAACAAAATGTACATTCTGTTGTGTCACCTTTTCCATTTGTATTTATACAATGCCTTATATACACATACCAACTTTTCATACATTGTTATGTACTTATTAAACACTTACCTTGATGCTACTCTAAAATATTTTTGGATGAAATAGCATATGATAGCAAGAGGTACTAGAGCTATGAGAAACACAGGTGTGACGTAGGAGATCACAGCAAGAGCTGATAAACAGAGTAAGGTAGAACGGCTCAAGCACTCCAGAGTGGAAGGAATGTGCTAAGCAAATAAACAGACAACAAAACAATGATAAATATTAACCATAATGCATGTAAATCAAGGCTAAAATTAAATCAACAGTTCATTTTGCTCTTTCTTCCCTCTTTCACAATGAAGTAATAAGTAGATTAGAATATATTAGCCGACCCGCACAGAGCATCTGTGCGCTCTTTGGGGCCGACTATCCGCCCCCCTCCTGTCCCACTCTCTCTTGCCCCCCTCCCCCCTGCCCCACTCTCACCACAGGCTGCCCCACTCACTTCCCTGCCCCCTTGCCCTCTCACCAGCTCTCCTCCTCTCCCCTCGCCTGTATCTGGCTGTCAGTGGCCAGGCCCCACTGCCACCGCCTCCTCCTCATGTGGGATAGGATGGCCTGGCCAGGCCAGGCCATCCCACCTCCGTCGCCGCCTCCCAGCAGCCAGCTGAGGCCCTGCTGCCTCCCAGCGGCCAGCCGAGGCCCCGCCGCCTCCTTACTCGCTTCCCGGTGGCCAGCCGAGGCCTCCTCCTCCTCCTCACCCAGTGCAGCCTGGCCAGACCAGGCTGTCCCACTGCCACTTCCTCTGGCCATTTTGTGGCCCGCTGCCGCAGCGCCACCACCACCTACATTTTTTCTTTCCCCTCAACTCTCAACATCGCCCGGCCGGAATGCTCGCAATGTGTTGCAAGAGTTCCGCCGCCAAATTAAGGACACGCATCAGCTAATAGAACTAAATATATAGATAATCTTAGATACCCAGCAACAGCCACTGGAGGGATGCTGAGTTGGGGTTGGATAAAACCAGTAGCTCTCTCCCTCCCTCTCCTCATATGTAGACTCTTATTAAATATAAGATAAATAAAAATGAGTTCTGCATGACATGAAACTTCTTATAAATTCATTACACAGAATCTAGTCTGTGTTTGTTTCAACTGAATGACAATTTAAACAATTAACAGTGAAAGAATGCCTAACTTTGCTTCAGATTGGGTTCTAAGAAATTTACTATTTACTACCCAATTCTAAATATATTTAGTCAAAATCAGGTAAAAATCAGGTCCCCCTTAATTAGTGGGAATCACTTTTGAGTAAACAAGTGTAGGATCAGATGGTCAATGTGAAAGGAACTCAATATATATCCAGGAAATTGCTTCCACAGCTATTCTGTACTATAGAGAACAGGGAGAGTCGCTCTTGGCCATGCTGCAAACGCAATGCTGGCTGATTTCGCTCCTAAATGGGGCAGCGTGGCCCCGTTTGGGAGTGAAACCACACCCCTGTGTCTGCCGTCACACGTGGAGGGCATGGCTAAATGCTCCCTGCATCTGACATCAGATGCAGGGGGCGGGGCTAGGGGGGCCGTGGCAGAGGCAGCACCTGGCTGCTGCTGGCCTCCCTCTGCGACTGATTGATTGATAGATAGAAATAAATAAATAGAGAGAAATCCATTTCCTAAGGACTCACAATATAAAAAGAAACATAAGAGAGACATCAGCAACAGCCATTGGAGGGATGCTGAGTTGGGGTTGAATAAGACCAGTTGCTCTCTCCCTCTCCTCATATCTAGACTCTTATTAAATATTGTTGCTTCTCCCATTTACATCATTAGAAAAACCCCTTCCTCTCTGCAAGAACTCCAGTCCATGCCCTGGTCATCTCTTGCCTTGCAAGAAGTGTCCCTTTTTGGTCTGCTGCTGGCTCAGACCCTTCACCTCTGTTCTGCACTCTGCTACCAAAATCACTCATTTCACTCTGAAAACATGATGATGCCCCTCCTTATACTGGCTTCCTGTCTGTTCCTAGACTGTGAATAAACATCTCATCCTTGCCTTCAAAATCTTCCATGACCCCAGTGCCCTTATCTCCCCACTCGTAAATCCTTATGCATCCTTACTTTCACTCATTCAGCTCTATGACTCTTAGCCATCCAAAGGATTCCACCCTTTCTCTGTTGCTGCCCCTTAAGCCTAGAATTGCCTCCATGATGAAACCCATTTTTTTTGGTGAAGCCTTTGGCATAAATCCCTAGTGCCAATACACCACCATAACTAAGGGTAAGTACATTTAACTTTCTATACTCTTGCCTACATTTCCCTTATATCCTTTTGCATATTGTAATTTCTATATTTTAAGACCTTCAGGGCAGGGACCTCCCTTTTCATTCTCCGTGAAGTGTCATGCACATAGAAAGTAAAGGAGTAGTAGTAACAACAACAACAACAACAACAACAACATGTTGATAGCTTACCTGGTCAATAGTGTTGCAATCAGCTGAAAATCTGTTCAAGATACTTCCTAGTGGGGTTGTTTCAAAAAACCTGTAACAGGCAATAAGAGAGACCATCACATCTGATATCCAAAAGACTTTAAAATTCACTGGCTAACACTTTCCATGGATGAGCCAGGTTTTTCCGTTGTGCAAAGGGTGATTTTCAGCAGTCCCCCCTTCCCTATTCAGGTGTTTGTGCCTTCTGAAACTATGTCCCTGAAAGCTGGGGACCCTGAGAGAGATAGTTTTAGGAGACACTAGATTATGCACTGTTCTAAACCTCACCACAGCCTGCTGTTTAACAGTGTGGAATGAAGGATTTTGCTTCCTTTTAACAAAATGTATGCTGACAATTATTATTTATATATATATATATATATATATATATATATATATATATATATATATATAAAAATAAATTTTAGAACTATGAATCGCTCTCCAGATTTCTCTTAATTTGTGACATAAAGCAAGTAATATTAATTAAACCAGCAAAATGTTTTTCATTTGGAGATAAAATGAGCAGCACAATTAGTTAAAAAAACCCAACCCCACACATATACACAATAAAGTATAAGCTTATACTTTAGTGATTTTATAAGTATAAAGTATAAGCTTATATTTTTAGTGATTTATACTTTAGTGATAGTGATTTTTCAGTAAAAGAAAACAAGTAGTGATTCTAAGTACAAATTCAGGAAAAACAACACAGGTCACATTCGCATGTAACACAGAACCTTCCGCTCTCCACCCCCACTGCGCGCTGTCCTGTCTAAATTTGGATGCAGTGGAGAGCTCCCTCTCTGCAGCCAACAAAACTGCAGAGAGGAGGGGAAACTGGCTGTACGGGCTTCTTTCTTTCATGAAGGACAGTCCGCACAGCCAATGACAGCTGGGTTGAGGGGGAGCTTCCTGGATTGAGGGGAGCTTCGAATTAACTCAGCCTGCATTTCCTCATTCACACATAATGCAGGCTGCATTAAACCTTGGGTTGGAGTGGCAAAATTCATTAAAACCTGAGGGTACAAACGGCAATTCAGAGATCAGAATCTCGGATCGTTCTCCAAACAGAATTGGAGTTCCAGGGGCCAGACCTGCATTTGGATGTAATGCTCCAGTAACCTCTGGCCCCTTCAACTCCAGTTCCGCGTTACGTGCAAATGCAGCAACAATATTGCCCTAAGGATTGTACCACTTCAGAATGCAGGTGGGGAATCAGATGCCTGAATCCTCCCTCACATAAAAAGCTCCCTGCATCTATAAAGCAAAAAGCTGCACCAGTGAAAAGGCTAATCTAGAACTCTTTTCCCTTTGCTTTGCACAAAACAGGGCATTAGTAACACAAGAAAGCATTCAAGCATTCAATTTCTTATCTTTATCTATACCCTGAAGACCAAGGAGGACTGTGACACATACTTGCTTTAAAACAAAACAAAACAAAACAAAACATATTGATCAGTCTTTGTAACTTGCATAACTAGTTTATGCTATTCTATAAAAATGTGGCAATAATGTGTCAAAAGAACATATAATAGAAAAAGAAAAAGAGGTTTTCTTCTTAATCACTATTCATGTAAAGTTTTCTTCTGATGTCTCCCTTGTAGTTTAGTGGCTGAAATAAAAGTTCTAATCAGGCCTCTTGTGATTCCTGTGCAGCTCTGCAATTAAGCTATTACCTCAGTGATATGTGTAAAAAGCTGCTGCATTCCATGAGAATTGGATGGGAAATTAGCAATTGCTTAGTTAAAATGATTTTGCCCGGACATCATAGACCAATGAACCTCACTATTTTCTTGTATTGCTATCTATCTATCTATCCATCCATCCATCCATCCAATTTGGAGACCACCCCACCCTTCTGTCTCTGGGTAGTTTACAACAACATAAAACAAATTAAGACAAAAATGAAAACCTTAAAACAATTTAAAACCACAGTCAAGTTAAAAAGCTTAGGTTAAAAATGGGTCTTCAAGGACTTTTAAAAAGTTGTCAGAGATGGGGAGGCTCTTATTTCAGCAGGGAGAGCATTCCAGAGTCTCAAGGCAGCAACAGAGAAGGCCTGTCCCTATGTAGCCACCAGACGAGCTGGTGGCAACTGCAGACAAACTTCTCCAGATGATCTCAATGGGTGATGGGGCTCATGGTGAAGAAGACATTCTCTTAAATACCCAGGGCCTAAGCTGTTTACAAATACAGTAATCCCTCGACCTACGAACTACTCGACATCCGATGTTTTCGAGTTACGAGCAACAAAAAAGACCGGAAGTAGTTGCCGGTTTAGATTCAGCTTACTCGACCTAAGAATTTTTAGATGCGGTTTCCTCGACTTACAAATGTTTCCAGACTTCCGTGGTGCGCACTTCGACTTACGAAAATTTCGACCTCCGAACGTGCGTTCGGAATGGATTAAATACGTAAGTCGAGGGACCACTGTACCTTGTATTTTGCCCAGAAACCTATTGGTGGTCAGTGTAGTTCTTTTAGTAAAGGAGTAATATGGTCTCTCTGAAATCATCCAACAATTAACCTGGCTGCTGCAATCTGTACCAGCTGCAGTTTCTGGACTATGTACAAAGGCAACCCCACATACAGAGGTGAACAGGTAATTTTGGAACCTAGACCAAGAGGCCTTTGGAGGCTCCACCCCTCCCCTGCAAATTAAGCATCATCATGCTCGGCCAGGTGACCACACCACCCAGGACTAAAGAGGATTTGGGGGCCCCCATGGGCTGCGGAGGCCCTGGACTTCGGCCCCAAAGTCCAGGGGTAAGAACGCATCTGCCCACACAGTGCGTATTGCAGTAGTCAAGTCTGGAGGTTACATATGTACTACTATTCTGAGGCTGTTTATCTCATGAAACGGATGCAGTTGGCATATTAGCCAATAGAAAGCACCTCTGGCCACTGCCTCAAGCTTGGATACCAAGGAGAGGTTTGGATCCAGAAGCACTCCCAGACTGCGTACCTGTTCCTTCTGGGGAAGTGTTACCCCATCCAGAACTGACAGATAAAAAGTGTCTCCTGAGTTCCATCCCTGCACAATATGTACTTCCATCTTATTTGGATTCAGTCTCAGTTTGTTATCAGCCTATCACTGCCTCCAGGCAGGCATTTAGGGAGGTTATGCCTTCTCCTGATGGTTGATATGGATAAATAGATTAGCGTATCATCAACATACTGATAACACACTGCACCAAATCTCCTGATGATCTCTCCCAGTGGTTTCATGTAGATGTTAAAAAGCATTGGAGACAGTATGGAGCCCTAAGGGACGCCATATAAAAGTTCACATTTTGAAGAGCAACAGTCTCCAAGGGACACCATCTGGAATCTGCCCGAAAGGTAGAAGTGAAACAGCTGCAATGCAGTGCCTCCCACACCCAATCCTCTTAAATGTACAGAAGGATACTATGGTCAATAGTATCGAAAGCTGTTGAGAGATCCAAAAGGAAGAACAGAGTCACACTCCTTCTGTCAATTCCTAGTTGGAGATCATCCATCAGGCCAACCAAGGCAGTCTCCAACACATAGCCCACCCAAAAGCCAGTTTGAAATGGGTCTAGATAATCAGCTTTCTCCAAGATTATCTGGAGCTGGGAGGCCACCACCCTCTCAATTACCTTGCCGAGCCATGGAAGGCTGGAGACAGGCTGATAGTTGCTTAAACCTGAGGGATTCAATGCAGACTTCTTCAGAAGAGGTCTAATCATTGCCTCCTTAAGACAGGGAGGTATCTTGCTCTCCCTCAGAGAAGCATTTATAATATCTACCAGGGCTTCTACAACAACCCCCTTGCTAGATAGTATAAGCCATGTGAGACAAGGGTCAAGAGAACAGGTGGTAGGCCGCACTGTTCCACGCAGTTTGTCCACATCCCCAGGAGTCACAAAATGAAATAATCCAGCCTAACCGCATAAGATAAGTTGCTGGACACCTCTGCATCAGACACAGAGTAATTGTGGGATCTGAGTTTAATTTGGACTCATTGTAGGATCTGAATCTATTAACATCATATTAGTGGCAATTTTATCTTAATCATTAATACAAAACTGCTTGGGAAGAAAGAAAATGTTCTTCACACATTATCCAAAGCATGAACATATTCTGAAAGTAGCTGTATTTAACAGTGAAAACATCATGCACATCTGATAAGTAAAAGGCTATTTTTTAAAAATATCGTGTCTGTAATGTATGTATTCTCATGAGTTCATATGTAAGAATTTGTAAGAAATTCTCAGTGATCAATTAGCAATGATAAGGTTCATTTTACTGAACTCCAAAGTAGGGTAAGTTTTAAAGGAACAATATATCAATGGTATCCATCTGGTGGACCAATGTGATGGATCTGGAGAAAGGTTTAGAACTAGGGTTAGAAGAGTCTGGGAGAAGTACAGCTTGCTAAACTCCACTGGGATAGCTTTTTTTGTGTCTTTCACCTACAAATCTCTGCTTGTGATAAACTGTAATGAGGATCCATGAGTTGATCTGTGTGAGAGATAGGAAAGATAGTGTGTCAAGCTGTCCTTTTGGGCATGAAGACTGTCAGATGTAGATTAGGTCCTTCCAGCCCTCTGATTCTAGAATGCCAAGTAAGAAAGATATGCATTTGTATAGCAGATAGTGTGGAGTTGGATGGAGATGGGGACAGAACTCTCCTGAGTGAGCTGAGACCTAAAAGCCTACACTTGAATGGGTAAGGATTAGGCAAGATAACTGGATGAAGCAGGAAATAAGTGAGTAGATGGGAATGTGAGATGAGGTCACTGAGAGGGCATTCATGTGTTTTCTTTTGATTTTCTCGTTTAAAATGTGAACAACTGGTAAAATTGTGGCCACTTGTATAACACAGTTTTTTGGGCCTATGTCCTTCAGACAAGAGGATGTACAAATGAAATAAAACAGCTGGTATAGTGGTGATGAAATACGCATGATGACAGCTCGAAACAATTCTCCTTTATAGACCTTCTTTATTGTGTATAAAATGGGGGTTAATCCAACAGGATTCTATTAAAAGCAAACATTTTGATATAAAGATGTCATTTCTAATCCTTGGTGTTTCCAAACACCAAGAAAGAAGGTCTTTAAAGGAGAACTGAAATAAAAACAGCAACTAAAAAATAACTAATCATAACTAACTGCATTTGAAAGGCTATCTTGTGGCTACATATAATTCTGTTATCATATCATTCAGATGGAGTAACATACCTCATAGGGGCCAAAATAATTTTATTCAGTAGAAAACAATGTAGTTTCTTGGCAACTTTTAAACCAGTCCACTCTACTGCTATTGATGTTACAAGACACAATATAATTCCAAGACAGCAGAGAATGCTGAATACCCTTGAATAGGGGGAATGATTAAATCTTAAAACCTAAGGAAGACAAGCAAGAAATACATTAAAGCAAAAACAGTTACTATTTTAGGGTGATTCAAAACTACAGAATTATTCTGGGGTATATCCAAGTAGGCCTACATAAACCATCATAGTAAAAGCTTTCCCCACTCTTGATGCTTGCTAAACATATGCCTCAAAGCTTCCAATCATCTGGGGCATATGTTTACAACAATGGCTGATATTAATATTTTTCTAAAAGTGATCGAACAGTGTGATCACAGTTCTCTTGTCTGGTGCAAAACCTGCAGCTCAAAACTATGTGCACCAATCTTTCCTGCATAGGCTCAAGGAAACTGCTATGTGCAATGGAACCAGAGTAAATAGCTATTGCTATTTGGTGGGACCAGAGTGGTACAATATGCTCCAGGTGGGCAGATATTCAAGATCCTTCTCCCCTACTAAACAAAAGCTTTATACACTCAAAGCCTTGTCTAAACCAGCACACAATATTTTAGAAAAAGAGATGATTAAATCTAAGGTAGAACGAAAGCTTTCTTTTCTCTCAAAGGAGGAGTTTTCTCTGGAGAAAAGACTCCTTCCGTGACCATCCAACCAATGGGTAGGAGTCTGATAGAATGTGATTCATGACACTGATGAATGAGATCTTTTCCAGAGAATGCAGAAATAAAGCATTTAGCTGGAATTCAGCTTTGGAAAGACACAGCCAGATGTTTCATTCAGCAGTACTTGAAACCAAAAATTGAATTATATGCTTTAGCCACTGTGGGTAAACTAGACAAGGATTTTAATTATGTGCATCTAATTGTTACCTATGGTGAGCCATTGGTGGACAGGGAAGACTAAATACCCAACTAAGTTTTAAAAAGAGAGATTTCTTAATAAACATAAATTGCCTAGAATAATTCAATTTGAGTTTTAATTAAATAATTCCAGCATTACATCCGAACCTCAGGAATAATTCGTTCTTCCTTGAAACAAATAAGTTAATTACTCTGATGTTCTTCAAAACAATTATATATTTTGTTTTAACACAGATGACATTTCCATGCAGTTTATATATGAAGTAATTTCTAGAGTTGGTTGCCAGGCCTATGCCATTGCTTAATTATTTCTATTGAAAATAATGGGTGCCCTGGGAGATGAACCCTTTTAGAAAATATAATATAATGGTTGTTTCACATGCTAACTTTTCTGACAGAGATTAATCTCCATGATGGGGGAAAAAAACCCACATATGAACAAAGTAGAACAGCAGCATGGAGCAGGGATGAAGAAATTTGCATTGTGATGTCATGAAGGCGTTTCAGCAGGTGTTATGGGAACAAGGGGGATATTAGACAGGGAAATGTTACTTTTTATTAACACACTGTGCTTTATATGTGTCCCATATTGACCTCAATGTATTGATTTTCTGTATTTGAAATCTAATTAACCTGTTCACATTATATTATACATGCTTAAAAAAAAGATATCAGTCTTTGTTTTGGAAAACATACTGAGGCCATTCACACAAGCAGCCCTACCCAAGCTTGGGCAGCCCTACCTGAGTAGGGCTGCTCATGTGAAGCACCAGGATCAAAGTCAATTCCGGTGCTGTCCTCCATGGTAGCCCAGGATTTTTACCCAACCGTTTTTACCCAACTGTTTACCTGGGTAAAAGGATGCGAGCGTGCCCTTTTACACAGATACAGGGTTGTGGGAATGCTTGGGCTGCATACAGCCTGAGGAGACACAGAGTTAGGGGCCTAGAGTGTCCAACTTACGGTGTGATCCGTCAGTGCACTGTGCTCATTGCTTGGTGCAATTGTGGGATATATGGAGGCTGGGACACATTATTTCAGCCTCCAGAATGTTGCGCGGCTCGCAAAAGTGTCGGTCAAAAATGCCACGCACTCCCGCAGTCTATCTAGTGGGAGGTCCCATACTGCTTCCCTGGTGATCCTGCCCTCCCTGGTACTCTTAAAGGTCTTGTGCTCGATGTATGTGAAGCAGCCTTATACTTTAATTGCTTTACAGAAGGTGCTAAACTGGGGACTTAATAAGATATATTACTTGTGTTATGGCATTTAACTGAAGAGGCATCTGAAAACTGAGATGTTGGTGACAGTATCTATCACCATTTATAGATTTATAGGCTCAGAAAAGAATTGTCCTCCATCTTGCTTCTTATAAAACACGATTTCTAACCTTTTCTAGGAGCCAGAATACCACAGCTCAGAAAGAAAGAAAAAGAACACAACAGTGATCTCTATTAAGACAATTTTCAAGGTCCAAATTTCTGCAACCCTTTAATGATAAACACAGTTAAAACCTGCAGTGGGAAACATGGTCATCTTGTAGAGCATATGTCCTTGTAGGAATATTTTGCTCTGCAACTAGAGGTTAGTTTTGGGAGAAATGTCCTTGTCAAGTGAGAACACATAGTGGCTTGGAAACACCATACCTCACAATGAGAGCAGTTCTTTTCTACTTCAATAGAAATGGCAACAGATGTCCAGTGGGCTAGCCAGTAGTCAATGGATACCATAACTGTATGTTTCAGGAGTTGTGAAAGAACCAGCAAAAGCAAGAGAAGGAATCCTGCAGAACTAAGGTACTTCCCACATGCTTGCCAAGGCATCTTTGCTCTTTGATGGAGGACAGAAGAAAGATTGTCCTCATCATCACTTTCTGGTATTTCATCTGCAAATGCACAGGAAAAAAAGGCTGTTGGACCATAAACTCATGCCACTGTCCTATGAAAATTCTTATTCTCCTTCATATATTTTATAGTTATAACAGTGCTTTAAGAATTATATGGTTCTTGCCCATAGACAGTTTAACAGGTTGAATCTATGAATATTTACTGAGAAATAAATCCCATTGAGTTCAGTGGGGCTTACTCACAAGAAAATATGCATAGGATTGCATTCTTCATTACACAAATTCACAGGAGGGAAAGGATTACACTTAAATCTTGAAAAAGTGTTCATTGTGAATTGATAGAAGATGCAGAAAAGATGAGATTTAGGAAAAATTATGTAAAACAGTGATTGTTGCTTGACAAGAAGGGAAGAGGAAGCGGTTGTTTTAGGCAGTGGAAATAGCATGGTAAAGACACAGAGTCAGGAATCAGCTATCAGTGCATGGTTTCCATGATTTATTTATATATTCCTAACTCTTTTTCCAAGTGCAACATGGAAAAACAGCATCAGAAAGAACTCACAAGCAAATAAACATATAGATTTGATGAAGTGCACTGTCCTCAGTGAAAGCTTAGGCTATAGTTAATCTGCTAGTTTTAAAGGTTTTATTTTATTTATTAATTAAAAGATTTAATATACCACCCAGTCCACAGACTCACAGTGGTGTACAAAACAAGAATAGCATCCAAGATTTAACAACAACAACAACAAAATAACAATAACAATAATAACATAATAATAACATAATAATATCATCATCATCATCATCATAATAATAATAATAATAATAATAATAATAATAATAAGAAGAAGAAGAAGAAGAAGAAGCAAATTACAAAAAGCAACATTACTGGGAACAGCCTGTATTCTCCGACAATATCTATAATAATAACAGCAACAACACTGATAATAAAATTCAGCCATCCCAGGTCCTTGGGAAGGACTCGATGTCTGGATAAAACAAACCAGCCAATAACACCTGTCTGACTGTGTAAACAATAATGATAATAAATAAATAAATAATAAAAATATAAATGATGTTGCAAGATTCTGCTGTTTCAAATAATCACATTATCTTCCAATTTGGCTTTTATATCCTATGCATATATGCAATTTGGCTTTTATATCCTCCTTGGGGAGGAGAGGGAGGAGATATGTGAACCTAAAGCCTTCTCTCAGTCTCACAATATGTGGAGCCTTCCAAGTGTGTGTGCTCTTGCATGTATGAGCCTGTGAAAATTGACTGAACATGCCTTGTCATAATGGACACTGTACAAAGCCAAAGAAATGATTTTTTTATATACCTGTCTGGAAGTAATCCCACTGAATCCTGCTTTTAAGCAGTCTCACTTCTAAAAGGTTGTATAATTCATATGTACACAATTTGATAGCTCAAGAATTCTGTATTAAATTATATAGTAGTTTTATCTTCTAAGTAAAATGGCATATAGACTAGTCACTCACGGTTAATTCACATGCTCCCACATTTAAACCGTATTTAAATTATTTAATGGGTTCTCAGAATTTTCTCAGGAAGCCATGATTTATACATGCATGAAGTAACCCAATCTTAGCAGAAAAGTGACCTATGTATGACTTCACAAGTCTTTCACTATGAAATAAATACCTAATGTGCATTAATACTACATTACAGCTTCTAAGGTGCAGCTAAAATTAGTTCTAATGAAATAAAAAACTTCCCATTAAGCTTGTTCTAGCAAGCAAAGAATAACTTTACTGTGCATAAAAGCATTTCAAGTGTTTGTAAAAGGTCCTGTCTGCATTACTTTATCATGGTTGCATGCCACCTTTTCTCCAAAGAACTGAGGGAGTTGTCTCGTTTTACTGTCACAACAACCCTAAGTTGATAGGTAGTGACTTGCCCAAGGTCATCCACTGAACTTCATGCTGACTTCAACCTGGTTTCCCCATGTCTAGCCACTACACCACACTGTCTGCACTTCACCATATACTCTAGCCACTACACTATACAGCTGACAACCTGTGTAAAAATATGCTGGTGCTCATGTGTTTCACTACACAGTGAAGAATGTTCAGTTTTGCCTCAACAGTTTCTTAACTTCTAATACAGGCCTGCCCATCTTATGCCCCCCAGCTGTTTTTGGATCACAATTCCCATATTTCCCAGCCACAATGGCCAATAGCCAGGGATTATGGGAGCTGTAGGCCAGCATCTGCAGGAGGGCCCAAGTTCAGCAGCCCTGCTCTAATAATAAACTACAAATGTTGTGCTTTTGCTGCAGAAAAAGTGTAAGGACTAAGGGTGTGCAATTCAGGTTTTTGGTGATTTGGTTCGGGACCCGAACCAAATCACCTCCATTCTGTTCTGTGCCCAAATCTGGGCTACCCGAATCACCCCTGATTCGGTTTGGATTCGGATTAAATCTGAATCTGAATCGATTCGGGTATGAAAAACGGGTCCCAGGGGCAAAATAGTGGGGTGGGGTGGTAGGGCCCAATGGTTGGAGGCTACCACCCAAATTTCAGGGGAATTGGGCAAAGGGCTGATTTTGGGGGAATTTTTGAAGTTTTAGTGTCTTTGGTGCAGATCAGGGGCATAGCGTGGGATCTGGGCAAAAAGAGTGGGGTGGGGTGGTAGTACATAATGGGTGGAGGCTACCACCCCAATTTCAGAGTGATTGGGCAGAGGGCTGATTTTTGGGGAATTGTTGAAGTTTACGCGTCTTTAAGGTTTTTCCCCATAGAGAAGCATTGAGGTGTCAGCAAATGTATAGCTTCACGCGGGGGGCAAAGGGGTGGCCTAGAGCAGTGTGGAGTTGGTGGTAGTGCCAGGTAGGGTCAAGGAATCTACCTGAATTTTTTCAAAGGATTTGGGCAGAGGGCTGATTTTTGGGGAATTGTTAAAGTTTACGCGTCTTTAAGGTTTTTCCTCATAGAGTGTGCATGGAGCTTTCAGCAGCCCCATAAGTGCACTTGGGGAGTGCTGGGGTGGCCCGGAGTGAGTGGTAGTGTAGTGCACATAGGGTGCCAACCACCCCCATGGGTTTCTAACCCATGGGGTACAGGGTGCTGTTGTTTCAGAGGTATTCTGAGTGTGGATTCTATGATAGCTAATGAGATTTTCAATGAAACACCATGAATCCACTCTAATTTGCTATCATAGAATCCACACTCAGAATACCTCTGAAACAACAGCACCCTGTACCCCATGGGTTAGAAACCCATGGGGGTGGTTGGCACCCTATGTGCACTACACTACCACTCGCTCTGGGCCACCCCAGCACCCCCCAAGTGCACTTATAGGGCTGCTTAAAGCTCCATGCACACCCTATGAGAAAAAACCTTAAAGACGCGTAAACTTTAACAATTCCCAAAAAATCAGCCCTCTGCCCAAATCCTTTGAAAAAATTCAGGTAGATTCCTTGACCCTACCTGGCACTACCACCAACCCCACACTACTCTAGGCCATCCCTTTGCCCCCCGCGTGAAGCTATACATTTGCTGACACCTCAATGCTTCTCTATGGGGAAAAACCTTAAAGACATGTAAACTTCAACAATTCCCCAAAAATCAGCCCTCTGCCCAATCACTCTGAAATTGGGGTGGTAGCCTCCACCCATTATGTACTACCATCCCACCCCACTCTTTTTGCCCAGATCCCACGCTATGCCCCCGAAATGCCCCAAAGACACTAAAACTTCAAAATTTTCCCCAAAATCAGCCCTTTGCCCAATTCCCCTGAAATTTGGGTGGTAGCCTCCATCCATTAGGAACTACCACCCCACCCCACTATTTTGCCCCTGGGACCCAAAATTCGAGCTGATGTCACATCAGACCTTTTTGCATTCAAATCAATGGAGGCAAAAAGGCAGGAAATTCAAATAGACGTCAGCCCGAATCACCTGAATTTTTCGGGCCCGAATCAGGGGTGATTCAGCTCAGGCCCGAAAAATATCGGGGGACATCGGGGGTGATTCGGTTTGGACCCGAATCACCCAAAATTGCTCGTTTTGGGCACAGATCAATCTGTGCCCAAAATCTTTTGCACATCCCTAGTAAGGACATCGTGAAAAACAAAACATTGGCATGCCCTTTCTCTCACTCCTGTGCAATATAACACATTCCCCATGCATGCAGACATTTTTACACACAGACTTGCATGCATGCTTACCCTGGCTCAGAAATATTTTAACATATACCGTACAGTTACAGGCTACATATCTATGTTACGATAGAGCGCTTGTCTTTTTTTGAAACTGAGATGAGTCCTCCAATCAGGAGCCAGAGCATACTAGTGAGTCGGAGAGGTGAGAAGGGGATAGTGATGAGCAAGTTCTCAACCAGTCAGTGGGCCCTCCTTCCTCAGGGACCCAGGGAAATTTGTCCCTTCCTAGCTATAACCCTGTTTTCAGGACTATTTCCCAGCAGAGAAGTATGAGGGTAAGTGTGGGAGTGCCTTGCCTCTTGATGTATTTTCCTGATCAAATACTGATGATCAGAACATTCTTGGTCATTTGTCCAGCTGGCAAAGTGGAATATGCATTTGAAGTGTATGAATGAAATGTTTAATGGACGAATAGTGATAATTTGGACAGCTGCCATGCATCCAAATAAAGGATATATTTAGTTTAAACTAGCTATACAGATCTTTTAAAATTTGTTATATAAACAGACAAATATAGTTGTTTTAAATTAAATTGCGAGGCTCTGTGTATGCTCAAGTATGACTCCGAACTGAATCCCAGGTATGACTTTGCATTTTTCTGATACTAATTTGACCATTATTTTTCTTTTTGCAAATTTAAGAAATTCACTGAACAGTGAAATAAATTAGCCATAATATGATTAGGTTAAATATAAATAAGGAAACTCAGCCTTCAATAGAAGCTTTTAGCTACTAAAAATACATTTTGCTGCTAAAAAATACATAGGGGTTTTGATACTGGAAATGTGATGTCCTTTAGACAATGAAACTTCTGACAAGAACTACACACATTTTATATGTGTTTCTCTCAGATAATAGTATCAAGACCTTTTAATTTTAATAACAGATATCATGTCTACTTTTCATCCTGATAATTCTAAAATGTTATGATAGTTTGTAAAAAAATTTTTTAAAGTCATCAAAATTAATCACAGTAGCCCTTTTGGGAGCACAACTTCACCTTCATCCTCTTCATCATCTTGGAGCAGAGCTTCTCGAGGATACATTGTCCTTTGGAGGTTTTTCCTGTCTAATACAGTTTTTCGTTCAACTGAGGTCTCCTAAAAAGCAGGAGAAATACACAGACTGAGTGTTACTGCTTTATTTATTTTATTTTTTTACTGCCAATATATATTTCAAATCAGTTTGATATTTGACATCATGCCAAATGAATTCGATTGTCATAAAAGGCTACTCTCCTGTGTTATCCAAGACTCCCCAGATATGAATTCTGTCCATCACCAGGGGCTGGGAGAGATGTAATACCAGTAATTCAGCCATTAACTAGGTAAGAGATGAAAATACAATATAGGTTTCACAACTGGGCTTGAAATATCTCTGGGTTTGTGTCAACCATTTTTAAGGATGGTCAAATGTAGTGCCTAACTATAGTAAACGGAGCAGCGATAGTTCACATATAAGGGAGAATGGACTGGAAAGGAGAGTATCCATGATCCAACAGACAAACCAAGCTAGTATTATCTCTCTTCTGGTTCTAAGGGATCAAAGTTGCAGTATCTAAACATGAGGACTTTCACAACTGATGTGAGTCTAAGTAAGAACTAGATTTAACGACCTCTGATCTTTCTTCTTCCCATAATTTGATTTGTTGGCATTCAGTATTGATATTACAGAATTTTATGCATTTTTCTCAGTATATAAAAACTGCATCTAAGTGAACTAACTTTACCTTTTCAAAAACATAAACTCACTTTTATTTATTATTAATGGTTTAATTCTATATTGCATAGGCAAGAATATTTCTTTTGGAAATTCAGTTTGCATTCTGCACAGTTGAATACAGAAACTATGTAGTGGGATTGTACAATTCCCCCCCTCATCAACAGAGCAAAATAGAACCATTTATTCTAACGTTATTTATCCCATAATATCTTTAAATTGCAAATGCTTCCTCAGGTTAGGAATTTTTAAGATGCTAGGAAAGAAAAACAACAGGCCTTCTCCAGCTCTTGGTCCTGTCGATTCATGAGTGTTTTCCAATGTTCAAAGAGCTCAGATTCCGATTTCTGAATATCCTTGAGTGTACCTTCTCTTTGAATGGTACCATCCTTCATTGCAATAATCTGTAACAGTTTAAATTGTCATATCAAGTTTTAGTTTTTAATAGTATCCAATCTATACATTCAAATTTTAACTGTTTTCTTGATGGTGCTAAGTTAGTCTATTGCATCCACAGCACCGGCACATTTTATGGAGCTCCAGTGCTTTGTTAGTCAGGATACCATCATCATCAGTTTTATTACGGCCATTGGCCAACAAAAATAACAGCAATAAACATACTCAACACATCAATAAAAAACAATGCTAAAACACAATATGACAGATTACAATCAGTAATAATAAATTATTTAAAAACAACAGACAACTCTCGCAGTTAGGCACTTAATAGGGACCTCAACCTAATGGCAATATAGAAAAATTTAGCCACAACTGCTGTAGTCCCAGGGCTCGAATCCGCGAGGCAGTAATAAGTATAAAAGAGATCACACCTTCCGGGAAACTTGAGTAACAGGGGGGAAATGAGTTCTTCTCTAGCATCCCGATACAAAGCACAGTACAACAGCACATGGGAGACAGTTTCCAGAAGGCCAACGCCACAAGGGCATAAAACCGCAACAGGATTATCTTTTGCAAACCTCCGTTCCAACAGAGAAGAGGGCAACACATTAAACCGGGCCCGGGCAAATGCAACCCGAAATTTGGAAAAATGCAGCGTTGTTAAGTAACTAGCACCTCTATCTCCCCAAGGTGGCAAAATCCCAAAATGTAAAGGGGAGCAAGTCCTATTGGCCAAAGACGTAAGTTCCTGCCGTTCGATATTGTGCAACCGGAGAAATAATATTTCCTTCACCTTATTATATTCCCAAGTGAGGAGTTCTGAAGGAGAAAGGCCCAGTTGGATAATTTTATTATTTACAGATGTTAGCCAAGGGTTAGGATAAGGATCCACCCATAAATATTGGAAAAAAGAAAATTCCTGAATCTCAGAACAGAGTTTACTCCATCGAGCGAAAGTAAGCTCCCAGGCTTTACAGACAATAGAGAAAGACCCAGATTCCAAACATAGAGCAGAATAAGGCACACATCTAGGCACTGCAAAAATTGCTCTTAGAAAAATAGACTGTACTCTCTCCAGTTCAGCTGTTACACCCTGGATCCATAACGGGACTCCAAAAAGCAGTTGGGCCACAATCTTAGCACGAAATACCTGGAGTGACATGGGAACAAACTGGTCCTCTTTAGAGTAGTAAAATCGCAAAAAGGCACTGAGGGTATTGCGGGCTTTATGAATTGAAGACAGCCTATGGGTTTTCCAATTTAGATTATATTGAAATGATATGCCTAAATATTTATAGTTGTAAACCTGCTCAATGTGGTTCTGATTCATTACCCATTTATATAATTTCCTGGATTTAGAGAAAACCAGGACCTTTGTTTTTTTGTAGTTGACTGTTAGTTTGTTGTCATTGCAGTAGCTGGCAAAAGCACGCAGCAGTCGTTGTAAAATCAGTCCTAATCTGGACTGAGATAGCACGGCTGCGTCATCGGCGTAGAGTAAAATGGGCACTCGTTTGTTAGCCAGCTTCGGGGCATGGGAGTCCACACTCTCCAGAAATGGAGCCAAATCATTAATAAAGAGATTGAACAGTGTCGGGGCCAAGACACAGCCCTGTCTAACCCCTCGAGTAGAGGGGATAGAATCAGTTAGGGCCCCATTGATCACATATCTAACCCGTAATGAGGAGTTGGAATAAGGCTGCATCATCAAAAATAGCAATCTCTTATCTATTGTTGTTTTTTCAAGTTTGGACCATAATAAATATCTGGAGATGGAATCAAACGCGGATTTTAAGTCGATAAAGGCAACAAAAAATTTGCATTTGGGGCCGCTAGAGTATTTCTTTGCTAGATGGTGCAGGATCATACAATGATCGAGGGTAGAGCGGCCTGCTCTGAAGCCTGCTTGTTCAATCCCGAGAATTTGATTTTCTGAAATCCATGCCTCAAGCTTATCCAAAAGGTACAGAGCATATAATTTGCCAACCACTGACAGCAAACTAATGGGTCCATAATTGGATGGGTCTGAATGGGAACCATTTTTGAATATGGGAACAACTATTGCTGTTTTCCATTGCTCTGGAACAACACCTGAGCTATTGATCGATGTAAATAAATTTCAACCTTGTTAGGCTCAAGTGAATCAAATGATTTTTTGTTTGTCACTGTTTCGGAAGTGGGCGAACTATCCGATGGATTGCAACCCCTATATCTTTTGGAGGAGAGTGATATAGTCAGGATACCAACCATGGTGAGTTACAAAGCTTTAGCTTATAAAATAATAAAACAGTCAGAAAGAAACTCCTAATTTTCCAAATGTAAGTGAAAATAATAACACTGTAAGTGTTACCAAAAAGTACCAAATGTAAGTGAAAATAATAATGTTTGTGACTGTCTGCCTAATGGCAGGTGGAGGACATTTGGTAGAAGAGGGTTTCATAATAAAAAGAGTAAATTTTCCTGGGCAATAGTAGTATGATCAAAATAACTCAGATCATGATACTGTGAGTGACGAACAAGACATTACTAATCAGGACAGGCATAACAGATACATGGTGGAACAGTGAGAACCAGTGGGACACTTATTCCTGGATATAAATGCTACAGAAAGGGAAAGGGAGGGGTGCCTTGGAGGTGGAGTAGCACTGTATGCTGAAGAGGGGATAGAATCTAGCAAGCTAGAAAACCTAGGAGGACTGGCGTCCTCTACATAAACCCTGTGGGTGACAATACAAGACTTGAAAGGAAATGTGCTACTGGAGACATGCTATTGCCCTCTGGAACAAAATGCTGACAGTGACTGGGAGTTGCAGAAAGAGCTCAGGGAGGCCTCAAGGAGAAGTAGGGCAGTAATCATGGGTGACTCCAATTACCCATACATAGACTGGGTAAATTAACAGTCAGGTAATGACAAAGAGGTCAGGTTTCTAGATATCCTGAATGACTGTGCCCTAGAACAGTTGGCCATGGAACCAACCAGTAGTGATGTGCATGGAACCGGTTTGACACTCCTTTTCTGGGGCACTGAACCAGTTCGAAATGCCAATGTTCAAGCTGGTTCAGAGGCGGTGGATGGTTGCTTTAAGGCACGGGGAGTGTGTCCTTACATCCCCCGCCACGTTTCCCCCACTGGCACTGCTGCCAAAACTGCTGGCGTGAGGTGGCTGAGTACCTTCTTGCCGCCCCGGTCAGCTTAATACCAGAAGTGGCTGTTGCACATGAGAAGACTTAGCAGTCATGGGATAAGGGGACCAAATACATGTGTGGATTGGTAACAGGTTGAAGAATAGGAAACAGATGGCAGGAATAAATGGCCTCAAAGGCAGGATGCTTCTGAGTACCAGTTGCAGGGGTACCCATCTGATATTCCCTTATCAGGAGGTGGTGGCACCTTCTGCCACCATTGCTCCTTCTCCTCCCATTCTCTTTTTATAAGAAGTGAGACAAGCAGGAAGAGCAGCAGGAATGATAGCATGTAGGATGGTAAGGGGTGGGGTGGCTGGTGGGATGGCCAGAGGAGATCGGCACAGGGTATTTGCTGCTGCCTCTGCCAATCTGCCATCTTAGGCAGCCACCTCACTGAATCTCATTAGTAGGTTGGCTCTTTTTAAAACCTATCAGTCTCCAGCTTACAAGAATACATAAAGGTAGTGTCACACACCACTGTATGGATCTTTTTGGCCATGGTAATAACTATAAAGGGACGTGAGAAGCAGTTTGGGATTTTGTCCTCAAAGCTGGTTAGAGTTTGGGAGACTGAAGTGATGTTGGTTTGGAACTACCACTGCTTCTTGGATGCTTGATGATGCATCCATATCATGTTTATTCAGTCTGTTGTTTTATTTGAACAAACCACTGATTATTATTATTTGTACATAGGAACAAGTGTTCAGTGCTCTTTTCTCTGAATGAAACTGACTCTGAACAGCAGTGGAGGAGGGACACCAGTGGCAGCCCAGATTCAGCCCACCACCGCGGCCCCCTAGCCCTGCCCCCTGCGGCAGACGCAGGGGCTGAAGGTTAGTCACTCCTCTGCATCTGACATAAGATGCAGGTGGTGTAGTTTAGCTCGCAAAATCAGCCAGTACTTGTCCTGGTCACACTGTGAATGTTTGTGATTTAGCTACATGGTCCCATTTGCAAGCAAGTTCGTCTAGCCCTGCATTCACAGTGTGGCCGGGAGCGGCTTTCCCTGCCTTTTGGTTGCTTGAACATATATCCCTGCAGTAAATGCTGAGGTGAGGACTCAGTTCCTTCCCAATTAGCACTTTTGGGTTTAATGCAGAGAAACCATTTAAACATGCACTATTTACACCTGATACTGTGAAATGTGTATGTTTTCATCTAAACTTGGGAGCATTCTGTGCCTGAGTTTAATAAGTATGAAACAGTTCTGAGACTTGCATCAGCGCTAAGTTAATGCCTAGTATGGGTTAGTATTTGGATCTATCTATGTAGTTGCTAAGAGTCGACACTGACTTGATGAAACTTAATCAATCAATGGGTTGTCAAGAACTATGGCATGGCAAAGTCACAAATTAACATACGTATTTTGTCAAGACTGCAGTGATAGCCAGATAGGGAAATATGTTCCTAAAGAAAAACAGCTTAATCCCCACATTTCAGTGGGAGAGTAAGCATACTTATATCTCCCACTTTAAAATGAATGGGGTTTAAAACAGCCTTTGGCTGAATCATGTCTATACACTGACGCAAATGTTTGCAAGCACCATGTAAGCATGATTAGGTCACTTTTTGGTTTCTTTATTAAAATAAAAAACAGCTTTATTACCCAATCAGCATGAGGCAGATACTGTAGTTTATGGGTAACCAGAACAACAGTCCTCTTGTCATCTCTTAGCATTTTCAGAATGCCTTCTTGCATGAGATGGTCACTCAGGTGGATATCCAGTGCAGAAAATGGATCATCCTGACCAAGGGAGGAAAATTATCAGGTATAATAATGTAATAATGCAACATTGCTTTTGCAGTATTTAATAGATACTACAGAATATAGTGGGAAAACAGGTGTTTTTTAAACTAGTGGTAGACACCCAACTAAGTTACTCATGAGTAGTTCCACTAAAATTAATGGGACAAGTTAGCAATTGCAATTTTTAAAAAATGATTTAGATGAATTCTATTAAGGCAAAATCAGCAAATTTATTTATGATGGCAGTAGTTTATATTTTTTAATATACCTGTTTGGTTTGGCAGTCTGATATTGAACCAAAACCACCCACCCCGGCCATTCACGAGCTTTTTCATTGATTTTTTTTGTACTGACCCTCTCCAGGGGGCTTCTCCAAGGCCGTGGGGGGTCCTCCAGAAGTTCCCCCTCCCCCATGGGTCTCCATTATGCCTCAAATTCCCTGTCCAGGCAGTCTTGGGACCGTTCAGGGCCTCACCGTCGTCACTGTGGCCATTTTGGAGGCTGCTGCACATGCCTAATGTGTCTCTGTGTGATCTGGGCCCTGGCCACACAGATGCCCATTGGGCATGTGTGGAGGCCTCCAAAATGGCCACCATGATGGGGGTGAGGCCCAGAATCGGCCGAAGACTGCCTGAACTGGGCAATTTAAGGCATAGTAGAGGCCTGCAGGGGAAGGGGGAACCTCTGGAGGACCCCACCCCCAGCCTTGGAGAAGCCTCCCTGGAGGGAATAAGTACAAATAATAATATTTTTTTAAAATGAAAAAGCTCATGAACCCCCCCAAACCAAACAAGGGGGATTTGAGGGGGTGCCAGACCAAACTGGACTATATGAACTTTACTGACAACAGAGCTAAAACTAACTGTGAATCATCAACAAATGGAAACTACTTAATTTTTAGACTTAAACGCAGAAGCACTTTAAAAGCTATTTCGCAGCAGCCCCATCACTACACCATCGGGGCTGCCTTTGAGGTTGCACAGCAGCCCTGGTAGATGCTTAGCATAGGCAGTGGACTGTATAGAATGTGATTTGTCTGCCCTGCAATCTTTGGGTAGACAAATACAAATCTCCTTGCCTTGTATTAGGGGTTAGAATTTCTCTGAAATTTCTCTGAAATTTCTCTGAAATAATTTCTCTGAAATTATTAATAATTTCTCTTATTATTTTGGGAATTTTGAATAATGGTTTGAATGTACAAATATCAAAACTAAATTTTTGAAATAAAACAAAAATCCAATATTCATTAGCATATCAACATTGATCCTTGTTTTATAGCATACTTAGAATTGTTAGTGACATTTTCTTCTCTGCTGATCTTTTTCAGAGCCATTCCTTAACTACAGTATGTGTATTATTCATAGATGCAGATTGTATGTGTACAGATCTAAAAATATCCCTATGAATGTCTTGATAGATTATTAGCTTTGATTTTAATCAGCCATAGTGTACAGAAGTACCACTGCTTTACTTAAACAGAATGTTGGGATTTTTCTAATTTGTAAATACTCCCCGCCCCGCCCCCGCTAATTGTAAGAACCTTTTAGTCCTTTCCAGCCTGAAATAGCAATCTGTTCTGGGTATAAGAGCTCAGAGGTTCCCAACCAAAAACAACTATTTTAATGAAATGAGCTAATCCACATTCACATTAATGTGTGCATATGCAACAGTGTCCACCATTTAAATTAAAATGAAGGCTTTCCAATTTGTCTGAAAAGCCACATGGTATTTTGTATCAGTGTATTTTTAAAAAATGGTTCATTAAAAATAATAAAAAATAAGCTGCAGATTCTTCTCTGTCTCTCTCTCTTCTTCATCCATCAGGAGTAATTCTAATCACCTTATTTCTTCAGTGTCATATCTTAAATATTAATAAAACATAAAACAAGCAGTGTTCAGGTGAATGACCTTATGGGGGCAGCAGAGCAGAAGTCTGCAAGCCTTTATTGTTGGTATGGACTTAGTCATGGCCATTTTCCCACAGAGGGTTTTTAACTCATATCTCCTCCGGAATGGAGGGTACGTGTTCACATCTTGGCCAGTCCCTGCAAGCTATTGGGGATGTCTTCACACGCAATTTGCGGTTTTCATTGCACATTAGAGTGTAGCCCGATATATATCCAGGGTAAAAAAATCCACTTTTTGCATCAGTTTTTTTTTGGGGGGGGGCACATTGAACTAGCAGTAAAGCAGTACATTCGCAGTAAAGAGCCAGCGTGGTGAAGTGGTTAGAGTGCTGGACTAGGACCTGGAAACTCAAGTTCAAATCCCCAATCGGCCATGATACTTGCTGGGTGACTCTGGGCCAGTCACTTCTCTCTCAGCCTAACCTGCCTCACAGGGTTGTTGTGAAAGAGAAACTCAAGTATGTAGTACACCGCTCTGGGCTCCTTGGAGGAAGAGCGGGATATAAAATGTAATAAATAAATTAAATAAATAAAGCCTGCTATCTGAAAACCCTCATGGTCAACTTACCAGGAATACAACATTTGTCTGTTGGTAAAGGGCTCTTGCCACACTGATTCTCTGGCGCTGGCCTCCAGACAGATTAATGCCCTGGAGTGAAAGACATAATAATTCAGTTGCAAAGACTACATAATCAATTATGAGGCATCATTGCTCAGATTTGCTTTAGCAACCTCCATCTGATGTTCACCAGATGTATTTCAAATATCGTGGCTGGAAAAACACTTGTTTTATCAGGCTTTTATAATGTATCATGTTTTAAAGCTTTTAAGTTATTTATGGTAATTTTAATCTGTTTTATATGATTTTACGGTTTTAGTTGCTCTTTGGTTAGACTGCATCTTTTTATATAGTTTTTATATAGGTTGGTACAACAAACAAAGTCAGATACCATGCTGCACTAGTCCCAAAGTGCAGGTGCTCTTGTAGAAGAGCGCAAACATTTTCTGAGTTCGTCCATGCTCCAGAAGTGCTCTGTTAGTAAGGAAACATATCACTGAAGGTCAAATGATGGGTTTTTGCTCTAACAGAGTGCTACCAGAGTGCAGGCAAGCTCCAAAAGTATTTGTGCTCTTTTGCAAGAGTGCCTGCAGTTCGAGACTAGTGTGAGGGCTAGTGCAGAGTAGATGCTTATGTTAGGAGCACCCATACTGCATTAGTCAGGATGTCAGCTAATGTATCCTCAGCAGAATGCAAAGCTAATAAACAAAATGGTTAGTATCTTCATCTCAGGAATATCCCCTTTATTGCTGCTATTGATCATTTACTGTAACATATCATTTGCAAAGTACAAAGTGTTTTATCACTCAATAAATCGCTGATCCTCACAGCAATTCCTGAAAATGAGTCAGAGTTCATTCCCATGACAGAGGTGATGAACTGAGTCCACAAGATAATGAACTGGCCAATCCTCTTAAGCAAGCTTATCTTTCAAAGATTTAATTTAAAAAAAATTTTTTTAGCCAGATCCAGCTATCTGTTCCAGATGCAGGAGCCCCAACACATACACTGAACTCCACTACCAGAAATATCTTCATTCATTTTAATGAAATGAGTTAATCCATGTATGTATTGAAATGAAAATGATGAAATGGATATGTGGGATTTTGACATTCAAATCCATCACTTTATCTTCCTGTGTTGATTTTAGCAATACTATCCCTTAAAACATATACTTCCAGAAGTTGAGACATTTTCTATGCAGTGAAGCACTTCTAGTATGCAACTCAGATTCAAAACCTTTTATTGATTGTGTTTCACTCCCTAGCTTCTCTGCACCTTGTGATTGCTAATTACTCTCCACCCTACAATGTTGTGAGTTATTTATTTTTATTGTTTTCTAAATTACACTTGCCCCCTCTGGGGGAGTTGTCCGAGGCAGCGGCAGGGGGTAGGTTGTCCACAGAGGTTCCCCCTCCACCGCCGGCATCCCTTATTTAAAGGTCATGCCAGGCCACACAGAGGCCCATTGTGCAGGTGCAGCGGCCTCTAAAATGGCCACCGCGCTGAGGGGGAAAGGCGGAAGAGCAGCCGAATTGCCGATTTCTTAAATAAGGGAGGCTGGCGGGGGGAGGGGGAACCTCAGCAGATCCACCACCAGCACCTTGGACAACTCCCGCAGAGGGGGTAAGTGTAATTTAAAAAAAAACAAAAAACAAGCAACCCCCCAGGAATGAATGGGGGGGGTGGGTTTGAGGGGGTGCTGGACTGAATTTCCCCGGTCCATTTTGGGTTCCGTGCACACCCCTAGCCTATACTTCCTTCAACTAGATACCTGTCTCCCTCACTTGAGAAGATTAATCAAAGTTATCATGTCTGCCTGACTGATCTCCTGGGAGCCTGATCCTCCATAGAGATACTGGGTCCTTGTACATTGAGACAGTGGTCACTGAAGAAGAATGAGTTTTGCCCCCCACCTCAGCTCCATCTCTAACAGAAGCCCCATGATTTTCTCATATAGCATTTACTTCTATAATATACTTTATAGAAGTATTCTAGAAGTATACTTTATTTTAAACAAAACCTTTCATATCAGAAAATCCAATTTAAATGAGATTATGTACTTGCTTGAATATCTCCAAATCAAACATTCTAGGTAACTGAGAATTGTTGTTTTTACTTCCTAAATATACACCTACACTTCATACCAGGAACTCTGACTGCAGTGTGTACAAAATGTCTTCATAGCTCAAATAGCAGCAATGTTTATAAAGCTTTCCAGCTAATGATCAGAAAGTGTATTTGCTTTCCAAAATGGATTTCTCAAATAATAGTAGACTTTTAAGAACCCATGACAGGTTGGTTACTAACCCTCTCTCCAATCTGGGTTTGATCTCCATGAGGAAGTATGTCAATATCAGGCTGAAGAGAGCAAGCATCAATTACTGCTTTATACCTGTGGAAACAGAACTGGTAATGCACCATTCACTGGGAGACTGCATCACAAGCATTTTTTGCTTGCTTTTAAGAGCAAAGATTAATCAGCTGGAGAAGTCACACGCTGGAAAATACATGTTTGCAAAACACTAATTGTTCTAATGGGAACTCTTTCTGTCACAGGCAAAGACCATTTTAGTTAATTATGCATGACAGAGTGTCCAAAGGTTAAAAATAGATGAAATAGAAAAAAACCTTTCCTAGTTTTGCTGCTGGTTTTGATCCGGAAATATATCTATGAGGCTAACCTGCACCCTTTAATTAATTTATTTAATTTATTTATTTAATTATACCACCCAACTCCGAAGGATCTAGGTGGTTCACAAAAATAAACAAAACAAAAATAATACAAACTATTAAAACAATTTAAAACATTCAAAGATTACTAAAATACTGGCTTAAAAATGTGTCTTAAGGGCTCTTCTAAAGGCTGGTAAAGATGTTAAACCATGAATATCTACAGAGAGCACATTCCATAGCCCAGGAGCAACAACAGAGAAAGTCCATTCCTGAGTCACCGCCAGACGAGCTGGCAGCATTCGGAGATGGACCTCTCATGGTCCAGTGACAGGCACTGAGTTGTGATGTCTTTGTGCCATGCAGCAGCTGGGCAAACCTTAATGAGCCACTGTGGCTTGCTAAGCTTTGTCTAATTGCTACCTGGTATAAAGAGATCACAGTGCAGAGAGAAGTGCCAGGCCAAGACGTTTTTATACCTTGCAGTGGCCAGACAAAGCTTAAAAGCAGCTAATACATTGGCTGTGGACATGGAGGTGGAGGACCATGGTGGGAGAAGAGAGGCTGCCACAGAGGTGTCGCCACAGAGGGGGCTGGTTGTGGAAGGGGGTGCGAGGCCACAGGGGAGAAAGGCAGCTGGTGAGCTGATGATGTGGCTGTGGTGACAGCCGCCAGGTTTATAACAGAGGCTGCTACCAATGTTGTTACACCACAGTTACTTACTATTGCCCCAGCAGAAGCAAGAAGTGGTGAGCAGACAGGGAGACCAAGGGCAAAAAGATGGATGAACCTTCCTGTTCCTTTCTGTGCAGTAGGGATGTGCACACACCTGCTTTACTTGGTTCAGTTCGAATCTGAACCAGATTCAAACCAGATTGGGCATGTTCAGTTTTGGCACCCCCTCGAACTGGCCAGTTTGAATTTGAGCCAGTTTGGCCCCGGTTCGAGGGAGGAGAGGGATGATAAAATTGAGTTTTAAAAGTAATGACTTACTGCTGCAGAGGGCTGCGGTGGTCTTGGGGGTGCTGTGGTGGCTGCAGGGGTCTCTGGCAGCTCCCTTTCCCCCACCAGCCTCCCAAGTCTCCCTGGGCTGGTTTGGCCTATTTTCGTCCTCTCTGCATGTGTGGTGGCCATTCTGGGGCCACTGCACACACACACACTGGCCATTTGCGTGACCCAGGTCACACAAATGGCCTGTGTGCATGTGCGGTGGCCCAAAAAATGGCAGCTGACCTTGAACTGAACCAGGCCCAAAGTTATATTACACTTGTTGGCAATTGAGGACTGATAGGAAAGGAAGGATTCCTGATTAATACAATTCATTTCTAGTCAAACTCAAAGACAGCTCCTGACTTAGCAATTTAACAGCTGAACTCTGTATCCAGGAAAGAAATATAGTTTGTCAACAAACAATTAAAAAACACACCACTGAGTATTTCTATTATTTGCATTTACAAGGCACTTAAATATACTACCTTTGTTTATTGAAGGGGCTTTCAAAAGTGATATTCTCCTCCACAGTAGCATTTAGCAACCATGGTTTCTGGGAAGCATATGCTACTGGCCCTCTTTTTCTGTTAAAAAAAAAGAAGAAGAAGTGCAGATGCTTCTAGTTATGATTATTTTGCTTAAACAAACCCTGCAAATGAATCTTCACTAATGCATTCATTAAATGTCTCCTTTTGAAGACAAAGTTCTCCATCTCTCTCATCTCTCACAAAAGATACATTACTAATATATTATTATTATTTATTATATTATTATTATTATTTCAATTTCTATACCGCCCTTCCAAAAATGGCTCAGGGCGGTTTACACAGAGAAATAATAAATAAATAAGATGGCTCCCTGTCCTCAAAGGGCTCACATTCTAAAAAAAACCCACCAAGATAAACACCAGCAACAGTCACTGGAAGTACTGTGCTGGGGGTGGATAGGGCCAGTTACTCTCCCCCTGCTAAATAAAGAGAATCACCACAGTAAAAGGTGCCTCTTTGCCCAGTTAGCAGTATATTCCTTTTGTAAGAAGGATTTGCCCTTCCTATAATCTATAGTCAGGTTTCTCTGTAGTAGTTCTAGTTTCTGCTTCAGCAATGCAATATTTAAAAGACAACTAAATAAATAAATATCCTTTCAAGAATATGTGAGGGGTGGCAAAAGCTATGGTGTGTTGATCTGGATTATCATTAAATTACCAAACTAATTAAAAACCAAGGATGGCATTACTGAAAATACTTGATCACTGAACAGAAAGGAATGTGTTCAAGCCCGTATGTCTTTCTGACATAAGCAGCATAGATCAAATTTGTTATGCTAACTGGATAATGGCTCCAGTCACTATCAGTTTGGAACTGTATTTTACATCTCTCATTCCACTGAGAAGGTCGCTCTGCTACTAAACCTCTTGTCCTTCCCAAAATCTACAAATGTAATGCCCAAAAGTGGTCTTAGATTTTGTTTTGTAGCACTAACTGAATCCCAATGAGGAAACTTTCTGTTGAAAGTGAGAATATTCAATACCACTTGATAAACTTCTAAAACGAGGCAATAGTCTGCCTTGCTGACTGATTTAACCTATAAAGTATCACTATCCAAAGTGATATCAAAGTGAGGTAGATTTAATATCAGGGTATCATTTGACAAGTTTGGTTTTCTGTAAGACTGAATTAAATAATTGTGATTTGATTTATTTCCATGGCTAAATCTCTATTAGACATTAAAGACTTTAAATTTAGATTGTGAGCCCTTTGGAAACAGTTGACCATCTTCTTCTTATTGTTATTTTTCTATATAAACTGCTTTGAGAGCTTTCTTTGGTTAAAAACTGTACTACAACAACAAAATTCAGAGTCTTTATAATAAAATCAGTTTGGGAATTTATATGTTGCATTTGTTGGCTGATTAACTGTCATTGTTCAGTCAAACATTCAGAAAATGAAGAATCTAAAGATATTTTTGGCTTTTTATGAGAAGGTGGTAGTTTGGCATCTTCAGACACAGATGGTGACTCCTCAGCAGAAGTAAGTGGTGAAAAGAGTCAATCTATTAGCAACAGGAACTGACTAAACAGATGTCGCTTCCTAGGCAACTGTCTGAGGAAAGAAAACTTCAATTTTACACTGCTTAGGTGAAGGTAGGGTAGAGAAATCAAATGCATGACAGGACCTCTTATTTCCTTTTGTAACCAATAAAAATAAGAGGTAAAATTTTAATGCACATTTCAAATGGGATGAGTCCACAAAACTCTACAGATACTGATTGGCCTCATTCCTGCAGATTAGGTAGCTGCAATAGTACAATCTATATGTGTCAGCTCCTTCCTCAGTGAGCACAGTGACTGTCTGAGATTTACATAAATAGCATACCAGTATTGGGTTGCATTAATAGGTCTAAACAACTAATACGATTAATTTTCTTTTTATATAGAATTTATAGAAAACAACCAGATCCTTGATCTTCAGTGACGCACAATGAGAAAAATAGGGTGCTCACCTGTAACTATTGATCTGGAAGTGATCCGTTGCAGTCATAAGAATGGGTTCTGCGTCTGTGCGGGACCATTTGGGCAGAATTGACTAGCTCCTCGAAGTGCTTAGCCCCATCCCCTGCACATGGTGTACTTCCTTAATTTGGGCAGGCTAGCGTTTTGCCTCAGTTCCTGAAGGATGGACATTTGGATTCAATCATTGTATGGATTCAGTTCACAGATTGAAAAGGTAAGTAGCACTTTTTATTCTTGTAAACATACATTTCATCACTTCCCATGCTGCAGTGGGGCTGGCAGGAGGGTCTTATGAATGCAATGGATCACTTCCAGATCAATAGTTACAAGCGAGCAACCTGTTTATCTGAATCATGATCCATTGCACTCATAAGAATGGGTGACTAACAAGCTGTCAATCTGGAGGCGGGTGTAGTATGCTACTGTAGGACTCTTTTAAGCACACCTCTCCCGAAGTTGGCCTGAACTGCATAGCGAAGGTCCAAGGCGTAGTGCTTAACAAAGGTATGCTCAGAGGACCAAGTTGCTGCAGTACAGATGTCCTTGAGCTTAATGCCAGCCATATGGGTGGCAGAAGTAGCATAAGCACTGGTAGAGTGAGCCCGTCTCGTCTTTGGGGGGGTCCACCTTTTGATGTCTGTAGGCCAGGAAAATGAGTTCCACAATCCAGTGGGATAGCCTTTGTCTAGAAATCTGGCAACTTTTCAAGCCTTGTAACCCACAAAAAGGTGCCTTGTGTTCCTATAGGGCTTGGTCAGCTGCAAGCAGAGCAGAAGCACATGCCTCACATCCAAAGAATACAAGGAACGTTCCAGAGTCATCGTGGGATTCCGGAAGAAGGTAGGTAAGACAATGTTGCTGTTTATGTGAAAGTCTGTAACCACTTTAGTGTCATGGCCCAGATCTCTGAGTCAGAAGAGTCAGAGGAGGAGCGGGAGGACTTGATTGGGAGAGCAGGCTCAGAAGCACAGCAGAAGGACCTGGCTGTGAGAACAGACTCTAGAGCTGAGGTGAGGCGGCAGCAGACAGGGAAATCTGAACAGCTGACAGAGATGAGGGCTGAGGAGACTGATCAGGAAGAAGCTGGAATTTCACCTGTGTTAAGAAGACGTCTCAAGAGAAAGGCTCAGTGGGAGACATGCAGGTGCAAGATCTCACAGGAGAGGAAATAGAAATGCTGAGTCAGGACAGCCTGATTGGCTACCGGTTTCTCGAGCCCTATATCAAGCGGACGCTGTTCCTGAGATGGTACTGTCAGCAACGTTGCCTTCCGCAGACAGTGTTCCTCGTACATAGAATTGTTCACCCTTTCTTGTTTCAGCCTGTCCTTGTTCTGTTCCTTCCTTGCTCCTTTGTTTCAGTTATTGCTCAGATATGTTAGAGGAGGGAACCTAGTTCGGTTTCAAGGGACTTTATTTTGCTTACACTACTTTATCTTTGACAGTCATTCTTTGCTTTCGTCCATGCAGCTAAGCTGCTACTCTTATCTACAGAATTTCGATCTTGACTCACAAAAGTAGAGCTGCAGGGATCATAAATCCTGTCGAGTCAGCTGTGCCACAACAGATTTATGACATTTGGGCCTAAACCCAGGGTCCAGGTGAAGTACTACCCTGTCCTCATGAAAAGTAGTATAGGGAACATCAGTGCAAAGGGCATTTAGTTTGCTGACCACCAAGCTGACATTACGCTAACAAAAAGGCCGTTTTTAGTGTCACAAGTTTAGGAATGGCCATTGCCTCAAAAGGCCTCAAAAGGATGTTAGAGCAGACAGAACAAGGGACAAGTTCCATTGTTAAGTAATTCATTTTGTTTTTATTATGTTATCTTATTCCTTTTATATTTTATGTAATAGTTCTTAACTGTATATTTTATGCGTATGTTTATATATATGCATGCCTTGTTATTGATTTTCACTTTTTGGGACTCTTGTATCTGGATTTGAACTGTGTGCTGATCTTTGATTGTAATAAACTGAATTAATCAGTAGGCTGTTGGATAGGTGGGTAGAGGTTGTTCAGACCTTTTAGAAATCTTTTGGAGTCTGGATGCAAGAAAACTGTCTTTCTGTCCCATCTGGGCTGATGAGCAGAAATAGCGGCCAGATGAACTTTGATGGAAACGTTGGCCAGCTTCTGCTGCTTCAGGTTCATGAGGTGTAGCAAAACTTGCCTAGTAGCAGCAGAATGAGGCAGAATACCATGCTTCTGTGCACACAACCTAAATTGCTTCCACTTGCTGTTGTAGTTGACATGAGTAGATTTCTTCCTGTTGTTGAGGAGGATGTCATTCAAAAGCCCTATCCTCCAGGCAGAAAAGTTGAGAGTTTTCAGGTCAGGATGGCGGAGACTTCCGCCCTCCTGTGTTAAAAGATCCTCGCATTGAGGCAAATGTCTGTGACAACCTTTCAACAATATGAGTGCCTGTTGAAACCATGGCTGTCGGGGCCACTACGGAGCAATCAATATAGAATCTGCAGTCTCCTAAAGGATTTTCACCAGAAGTCTATTCAACAGTGGTAAGGAGGAAAGCTGTATAGCAAACTTTGACCCCAGCTAAATTGGAAGGCATCCCCCTTGGAATTGTGGCTGATGGGGGCCCTCGAGCAATATTGGGGACATTTCCTGTTCAGTGAAGTTGTGAACAAGTTGATTTCTGGGGTCTTCTAGGTCCTGAACAATAGCTGGAGATATAGGAGATTGATCTCCCATTCATGTTGTTGTAGAAAGAGTTGTGACCTGCTGAGATGATCTGCTAAAGTGTTATCTACCGCTTTGATGTGGATTGCGGTCATGGTTATCCATTGTGCTATGGACCAGTTCCAAATTTGTAGGTTTAGCATGCAAAAGGAGCGAGAGACTGTCCCTCTCTGGTGGTTCAGATAAGTGATCACCATGGTATTGTCAAGGTTGATTTGGACCACCTTGCCTGGCAGAGAAAGTTATAAAGAGATGCCTGGAATATTGCCAGCAGTCATAAAAAGTTGGTGTTCGGAGACCAAAAACCCTGTGCTTGAAGATCCCCGCAGTAGGCTCCCCAGCCTTGCAGGGGAGCATCCATCATGACCCAGGCAGATGGTTGAGGCACTTGGAAGGGGACTCCGGACAGTAGGTTGACTCTTTTTGTCCACCACTGGAGTGAAACCAGGATTGGGTATGGGATTATCAGCAGCATTGGAGCACTGTCCATGTTTGGTTGGAAAACTGACAGAAACCAGAGCTGAAGACATCTGAGTTGAAGTTTGGAGTAGTGCACAGTGGAATTGCACAAAGTCATAAGGCCTAGCAGTTTCTGTATCTCGTGAGCCTTCTGTCTTGGTTGCATCATGGAGGTGGATATCAGGGTCTTGATGCACAAGAAGCACTCCTCAGGCAGAAGGGCCCACTGTGCATCCTCATTGAGAATGGCCCCTATGTAGTCTACGCATTTCACTGGCTGGAGCTTGGACTTCAACCAATTCACCTGGATGCCCAGGGCCTCGAGCAAGCTCAGGACTGTTGAGACCTGTGAAGCTAACTGATCTTTTATCCTACCTGCCAGGAGCCAGTCGTCTAGAAAGAGGGAAATTGTCAACCCCTGTGACTAGAGGTGTGCTATGATCATGGCCATGCATTTTGTAAAAACATGGGGAGCCGTCACCAGACCAAACTGGTGCTCCACTGTGAAACAGAGGCATTGTCTGTGGTTGAGCTGAATCCCGATATGGAAGTACATGTCTCAGAGATCCAGCCTTGCGAACCACTCTTCCTTGTGAAAGAAAGGAAGGATGCTCTGCAATGTCACCATGAGAAACTTGCGCACATCCATGTGATGGTTCAGCCACCATAGGTGCAGATTGGCCATAGACCCCCATCCCATTTTGGGACCTAGAAGTAGCGGGAGTAAAACCCCTGCCACTGATCTTCCCACCTAACAGGCAATATCTCCCCTTTGTCCAAGAGAGTCTGAACAACTTCCTTCAGCAGTTGGGATGCAGCAGGTGTGTGCTTGATCCCACTGAACGATACTAGTGTCATGGATTCTATCGGTTTGGATTATGTGAAGGACCCGGTGGTACAATGTTATGTTGCACCATGCGAAGGCATGACTTGCCAGCCTGATGTTAGAGGCAGCTAAGATAGGAGGTTGTAGGGAAGCTGATGTTGCAGAATCCAGGAGAATGGAATTTGGTGGACTGACTACGGGATCAAAGGTGTTGCTTGTCTGGGTCAGAAGTCTTCAGGCGGGTGCCTTACGAGGCTCTGGACTTCTGGTTAAAAGGCTTTCTTTTGAAGCACTAATACTGCTTTCGGAAATCTCTCCTGTCCTCTGCTTGTAGGAATATTGTCTTCTTCCGTATTGGCGATATTTAGAGTTATGGGTCTGAAAAGGAGTCAAAAAAGTCTTAGCTGTAAATCTTAATTTTGCAGCTTTTGCAGCCTTGGAAATCACAGGCAACATAGGGAGGTGCACTGGATGGGTGGTAGCCATTGAGTTAAGGAACTTATAAACAGGTTCTATTTATCTACCTTTTAAGCCTCTTTTGTCAACTCCAATCCAAGTGTGGAACCATTTCTGAAATTTGTTGGTGATAGGATTGCATCTCCTTGTTAGGAGACACGTTATCACTTGGCACTACCTTGGGGGGTGGCGCGGTTGTCAGGTGTTCAGAGGAACAGGGTACTTCCACAATTTGTGTGGAAGTGCAAGCAAGCTGAACTGGGTATTTCAGTACTGAAGCATCACCCTTTCTCGGTGGTGTAACTTGGGTCGACATCGAAATCCCAGCTGTGGTAGGTGCCAGTAGCGGTGTGACCTGGGTTGACATCGAGAGAATAGTAGTGGTAGATTTAGGTAATTCCAGTGGAGGAGTCACTTGAGTGGCTATGGGCACAACTGAAGCTGACAACGGGCCTTCCAGAGTTTATACTCCTGGTAATTCCACGGAAGTCCAGGGAGTGGAGGTGTATCTGTGAAGCACCCACCATCCCAACCACCACCATGCACCAAGCCCTGTGTGGCAACATAGTCCGTTGGGGCTTTCCATGGATGCGGGTGGCAGTCTGCATCGACTGGAAAGGCTGGAAAGCCAAAGGTGTGGAATGAGTGGAGAGATGGGCCCAAGAAGGTCAAGTTCCTGGAGTCCTCGGTATCAAGAGCACCGCTCCATCCTCCTCGGTGTCAAGATTGTGGCTAAGGAAGCTGTAAAAGGTTGATGCCGATGGGGTGCTCTCAGTGGAATCCAGCATATTTAAAAGGCGTTGGGCATCGCCAGGTCCAAAGCTGATTTCCAGATCATCATCCTTGGTGTCAATGTTGAAAGATATGGGGGAAGATGAAGGGTGGAGAGCATACTGCATACAGAGAATGGCTGGAGACAGAGTTTATCTCAGTGTTGTAGTGGGTGATAGGGAGCGCTCATGATGCCGAGCAGTCAAGATCGTGGTCGGTACTGACTTCAGCGTCCTTGTCAAGGCCGAAGTAGAGTGTCGAGTCAAGAGCATGGAAGATTCAAGTTCTACAGTTGTAGACTCTTCGTGTCCAGTCTTGGCACTCTTCTCCCAATGCTTCTTGGAAGGGGGGACCCTTCAGCATCAGAACCACTATGCTAAGACTTGTGCCGCTTATGATGGGACCAGTCAGAGGGTGGCTTCAGTGCCTTAAACGTCTCAGAGGCAAACATCATGGTAGTTTGTGTCAAGGTTTTAGACTACACGATGGCAGATCCTGAAAGCGACTTCGACACTGAGCTCGGTGTCGACCTCAATACCGTACCAGATGTCGATGGTACGGGGGCGCCAGCCAGAGACCTGGGTATTGGTGTGCTGGGGTGCAGAGCATCATCATAAAGAGTGGCCTGCAGATGAAGGGCCAGATGTTGATGGTACGGGGGCGCCAGCCAGAGACCTGGGTATTGGTGTGCTGGGGTGCAGAGCGTCATCATAAAGGGTGGCCCGCAGACAAAGGGCCCAATTTTTCCTGGTTTGGGGTGGGGGGCAGATAATGTAAGACTATTTTGCAAGTAGAGGTGTTATGTCCCTTCCCCAAACCAAGTAGACAAGGTTTGTGGTTGTCCGCTGAGTGGAGTTTGGCATTGCAGCAGAGACAACGTTTAAAGGTCTTTTTCTTATCCATAAAGTCAAGTCTTATCCATCAAGTCGATTTCAACTCCTGGCGCCCACAGAGCCCTGTGGTTTTCTTTTTGGTAGAATACAGGAAGGGTTTATCATTGCCTCCTCTTGCGCAGTATGAGATGATGCCTTGCAGCATCTTCCTATATCGCCGCTGCCCAATATGGTTGTTTCCCATAGTCTGGGAAACATACCAGCGGTAATTCGAACCAGAAACCTTCTGCTTGTTAGTCAAGCATTTCCCCACGGTGCCAAAATAACAAGAATACTCAAGTAGCTTAGTCGAGAGTCTGTTCCGAGTCTAAGCTGAGTAAAGCCACCCAACAGTCCATTTGTGATAAAATGTAAATGTCAAGAGAAATGTAAACTATAAGTGTCAGAGGATAAAGTAATAATTGAGATAATTTCTATTTTGTTTCTACAGAAACTGTTCCAATCCGAGGAGCTCACTGTCTGAGGTGCTGACACAATGGTGGCCAAACACTAGAAAGTGTTTTTCTAGGAGAAAACACTTTCTAGTGTAGTGTAGGAGAAACACTAGCCCGCCCAAACTAAGTAAGTGCACCATATGCAGGGGTGGGGCTAAGAGCTTAAGGAGCTAGTCAATTCTGCCTGGATGGTCCCGCACAGGCACAGAACCCATTCTTATGAGTGCAACAGATGACAATCCAGATCACTTCATTTACAGTAGCCTCTGAAACCCTCCCGGTTCTTTCTCAAGATGCAGTACCTAGTTTCCATGTCAATGGCTGTTTCCATTTCTGGGCTACAGAAAAAGAAATTACAGTAAAATCTCAGTTTAATTGCACTTTAGCAAATAGATTATGAAAGTTTGGATTCGAAACTTCAACTGAGTAAATTAATGAAAATTTATGGCTAAGCATGCATAGATATATAATGTAACCAAGATACCATTGAAGTCAATGACAAATCTACTATACATTATACTCAGGTTACTTTAAAAAGACAGTTCTACCCTATTTGCACTTTTATACTTTTTAAACCTTGCTTCAGAATCCATTTGTAACTTTTAAAATACTATTGCTGGTAATGAATTATCTGCAAGCATTTATATTGCCTTTCTGTTAAGTTAACATAGACCAAGGTAGTGACTTGTAGTGACCCAGAAGCTGCATAGCAGTAGAGGGTGGAACAAGGGCAGAGAGCCATCAGTGTCCTAGTGGCAAAGGCTTCTTCAGTAGCTGAGTGGGCACGGAGTGATTTTTGCATGCTTCCCTGAATGCAAAAGGCCTTTTGGCTTGCAGGAATATGTTCCTGAGGGCTGTGAGACCCTCAGAAAATTAGCCCAGACCCTGCACAAAAGTTTTCACTGCAGAGATGCTGAATGCTCCCTGTGCACATGCTGCCCGTCTTCTGCCCACCTACTGCTGTGAAGCTGAGAGTCAGTTATCTGCATTCATTAGCTTCACATCTGCAGTAGGGCTTTTGCTTTTTCATTTTGAAAATGCAGCTCTCCCTCTTCTCTCAAGTTGCTTTTTCTATTGCACTTCAAGCTATCTTTAAAAGTTTCTGGAGGAAAAGGTTTTGTTACAACTCCAAAAGAAAAAGAGAACCCACTGATATACACAGATCTAATCAGAACATTTCTAGATCATAAAGCATTCACACAAGTGAAAACTCTGTCCTACTCAGGTTTGGGAGCTGTGTGGTCCCAATTTTTGGTTGTGTGGGTGCAAACAACTAGGTATGAGGAGAGAGAAGTGATTGTGTGGAACCAAGGCAGGAAGGAAAACTGAGTAGCTTTTCCTCCTATCCTGCTTCCACACAATCACTTATCCCTTCTCCTACCTAGTTGTTTGCACCCACACAACCGAAAATTGGGACCACACACAGCAACCAGACCTGGGTAGGACACAAATTTTGCTTGTGTGAATGACCTCATTGTTTAGAATTTCATATTTCTAACTAGTTCTTCAGGCCTTACTTGTACATAACATATTCAAGGTATTCAATAATGGTGACATCTTTAGGACTGCTTAACATCTAACGTCTTTAACTTTGGCTGCATCCTTACAGCCTATCCACAGCAGCCAAAAAATGAATGTCTACAGCAGATGAACCTGCTTCCGAAGCGTGGGTGCTTTACACATGGGGGGCAGAGGCGTGATTTGCTGACCTCCCTTCCACTGGAAGCACTCTGTGCAACTTGAAATTATATCCTTGAGGGCTGCACAACCCTCAATGACATAATTGTGGCATGCACAGAGTGCTTCCATGTGAAGGGGAGATAAGTGAAAATCACTACCCCCTCTGCACAAACATCCACACTACATAAGCAGGGGTGCATCTGCTGTGGACTTGCATCCTTTGTGCAGTGTTAGGCTGTCAGCCTTTGTATCTTAGTTTAGGAAATGAAGCAGAAAAGGCCATGTACACCAGTGTTTATCACCATGTAAATATCTTGCAAATATCTACATATTCACTTGCAATGATTTGAAATCTCATAACAAATGCATTCTGAACAAAATATTCAGATATATCACATGGCAGGGATAAACTGGAGAAGAAAACTTATAGGCAGAATTACGCAGTGGAAACAGCAGGCTATAGGAAGAAATCATACATTTTGAAGAACTAGAAGGCCCATTTGTACAGAAGAGGTACATTGTACATGAAGACTCTTAAAGCCCAAGCATAACCTCTCTGGGCCTACATAATATTAGGAGGGAAAGTCTTCTGAAATAGCTTCAGTCAGAGACTTATCTTTTTATAGAAATCATAAAGCAGAACTTTCCTTTGTTTCTTCCTAATACAATAGATCTTAGGGGGGGAAATGACCAAAAATCAAATGGTCTACTATACCTGACATTTTCTCCTGTCTCGCTGTCAGGAATACTGCTGCATCAGCAGTAAAAAGCAGGGAAAAGTTATTACATAAACTATTTACTTATCAAAATATGAGCAATATAATCACATGAGGATTAACAATGTTTTGTAAAAATTGCAAAATATTTATTACAGTAGCATCTTTTTCTTCTTCAGATGCTTCACATTGTTTTAGCAGCTATAATTAATACAGAGTTATGTGACCCATTAGACGCAGGCAATTTAACTCTTTCAGAAACAATAAGTATCAATATGAGGGCCAAACTACACATTATACCCAGTGTGCTTCCTTGAATACTGTATTCGGGAACAGTGCTCATGGAATTAGAATGCCTGGACAGCGCTATGATGCAGGAAATTGAGAATGTAAATTCTGTATTCAAATAAGGCATGTTTTAAACATGATGCTGGGTGCACAAAGGGAAAAAAAATACCTGTGTGGAGTTCAGTTCTATATAGCTAGGGTCCAATGAAAATCAAGTCACTAGTGCTAACACTTTGGGCTGGTTGGACAATATCACTGAGCCAGTCCCACTTACACATGATTAAGGATGTGCATGAATATATCTTACTCCCCTTCATGGTGCATCTTTCCCCTTCTCTTAGTCACAGGGGATATGATACAACTGGACAATCCCTTCACATGCAGCTCATATAAATTGTGTGAGGGATCAGTCTGGATAATCTCCCCCCACACACTATTAGGAAAAGGTTATTAGTGCACCAGAAGGGGGAGTGGGTCATAGGAACATAGGAAGCTGCCATATACTGAGTCAGACCATAGGTCTATCTTGCTCAGTATTGTCTACACCAGGAATTCTCAACGTTGGGTATTATCGGACTTCAATTCCCATAATCCCCAGGCCCAGTGGCCTTTGGCTGGGGATGATGGGAGTTGAAGTCCAATAACATCTGGGGACCCAACGTTGAGAATCCCTGGTCTACACAGACTGGCAGCGGCTTCTCCAAGGTTGCAGACAGGGATCTCTCTCAGCCATATCTTGGAGATGCCAGGGAAGGAACTTGGAGCCTAGATGCTCTTCCCAGAGCAGCTCCATCCCCTAAGGCAAATATCTGACAGTGCTCAGACTTCTAGTCTCCCTTTCATATGCAACCAGGGCAGACCCTGCTTAGCTTAAGGGGACAAGTCATGCTTGCTACAACAAGACCAGCTGTCTTCCATTTGTCACATTTGTACACATTCCTAATCATGTGTGAACAGAGCATTGTTAGAACTGGCCCATACAGCATACAGCTACGTTCGATCTGGAATGCCAGCACAGCATACACCAAGGAAACAGATCCCTGGTGTATTGATAAGGGTATGCCTAGTATCAGGAACTTGGCTTAAACATCCCTCTAGCCATGGAAAACCGTCACATTAAGGGGGTTCCCCCACCTTCACATGGCCAATATCATATTAAAATCGAGCCTCAGCTAATCAGTCCAAAGAAATTGGCAAAGGGCTTCTTCCTCTCCCTGTCCAATTCATGAGGTTGAAAACCTCACTGGTTTATTTAGCAACAGTCTCTTTTCATATCTTTGCAATAAGAAATTGCTTTCTCTCTGGGTTTTTTAAATCATTATTTCAACCAATCTTGAAAAGCTTGTCTTTCTGCTATTTTTATTCTCTTTCTCAGAGATCACAGTCCCCTTCATAAATATGTCCATCAGCTTAGCTTTACTCCATTGATTTTTAAACTGAAGTATTTCAGAGACTGGCATTTTTGAATGTTTACTTCACAACTTGAATTATATTGTTTTATAATGCCATGTAAATGCTCACAAACCTACATTGGTTATACATTCTATTTATGTGTGATAACAAAATGCTGATAAATACACAGAGGCTATTCACATGAGAAGCCCTACCCAGGCTTGGGCAGTCCTACCCTGGGAAGGACTGCTCATGTGAAGCGCCAGAATTGGGGCTGATCCTGGAGCTGTCTCCCCTGGTAGCTTGAGATTTTTTATCTGGGCTTTTACCTAAGTTAAAGGGTGCCTGCATTTAATGGGTCACACAACTCTGTTTTAAGTGCGCCCTTTACCCCAGACTCATGTGAATGCCTAGAGTGCCCAGCTAATGGAGGAATCCCCCAATGCACTCTGCTGCATTTTGGAATTCCTGGATACTTGTTTTCCTGGCCTCCAGTGATCCACAGCGCACTGAAGAGGAGACTGGCAATCATCTCGGGGGGGGGGGGATGGCAGGTTCATCCCTACCTACCCTCCTGCTCATCCTCCCTGCCCCGTTATGGTCGTGTGAACCACATTACTGACTAATAAAATGTAAGATAGAAACTTCTTATTGCATCTACTTAGAATTGATCATTTTCCCAATCTGAGATAAGTGATACAGTTTCAGATACACATAAATAGAGATTTTAAAAGGAGACAACTTGTACCTTTAATTTGAAAAGCTTTATTGCAGGACAACTAACTAATCAGCAGTGGTCAGGCTACTGAAATCAATGGGAGTGAGAGCCATGAAACATAATTTCCTATACACATAGCAGGTGCCTGCCATTTTCCTCATGCAGGATAACATCAGACGGATGTTAGATGGTTTAGATTGGGATAACAACATACTGGGAAGTGTTACACTCTTCCCCTAGTGATGGTGCTTCAGTCAAATTTGGAACCCCATCCAGCTGCTTTAATTATTTATTTATTGTTATTTAACACATTTTAATACCGCAATGTGTAGTTTGACCCTCAACTAATCTATCATCCAATAAGGCTGACAAAGCTGATAGTCTGTTAGGCAGTATGTTTATGGTTCATTCATACTGTGTATACATGTTGAGTTATGGTTGCATGCACACATGAACATCATAGATTCTCTCTTTCCTCATCCCCTACCCAAACCTTTGTACTACTGATCATTGTGATCTGCGAGCATAAACCTGATTTTGTTCATAGATTACTTTTGCTGAGCTGAGATGAAGATACAGAGACCTCAGTCAAGATCCTAGCATAATCAAACTTAATAACAGCAAGCAACACCAACATATTGGAATAGGAGATTATTCTTAATAGTAACAGCAGTAAGTTGTCCTCTTTCCAGTGAGCTGTTACTATTAAGCAATCGCAGCTGCCACCTATTCCATGACTACAAAAATGCTTTGCTTTTAAAAGAAATTATTAAAATCTACAAAATAAAAATGATCTATTGTGAAATTGAATATCACAAGCATATTTGGTCACAATAATTGCGAAAAAAAGTTTAAAAACTAGAAAATAAAAAATGAGTTGCATTATTGTAATGCGAATTCAGTAGTGCTTTTTGTGATGAACAGAATGCTTTAAAACCACCACTGCCAATTAGCATAGTAAAAATTAGTAAACATAATTTACACCCAACAATTTTGCTTGTGTACAATGTGCCAGCAGCTTAAAACAGCTCAAGACAATTTGGAACATGATTCCCGAACAAGTATGCTTCTTATTAGGTATAGTTCTATCTGTGTATCTAGAAGCTATGGAATGAAAGCAGGTGTTCATAATAAGAATATGCCCTATAAATATAGTTCAGTGTTCACTGACAGCAGTCAGTTAATTAACATGCATTAAGAATATGACTCTGAGGATGTCTGTGCCTATTTTACAACTACACAGAAAATGAAAGTATAAATAAAATTACCTGTTCCAGATTACATTCCCAGAAACCTTCTGCATCTCCCCAAGTATCCCTAGCAAGAGGGATGACTTACCACAGCCCACCTGTCCCACAATCATTGTTAACTGACCTGCAATAGTAGAAAGAATGTTATTTGAAGTTTTGGAGAGCTGAAGACATTGCCCCCAATCAGCAATAGTTTTCTCTGGCAGTAGCCATGTGGCAATAGTCTCATACTAGTTCCCTAAGTAACAGATAGGAATATTCATTTCAACTCAATATGGATGGAAGGTACACTCTCACCCACAATGTAAAGCTCTGATGTGGATACAAATAGGGATTCATGTCTGTAGCCAGTCCATGCTAGAAGCCTTCTGTTTTTGCTAGATCAAGAATATTCCCTAAGTGTTCATTATGAAACATAGTTTGGTACCTTGAGGGATTCGGATATCAACGCTGGATAATGTTGGAACTCCTTCAGGTGTCCAGGTGAAAAACCCATGAGTGACCTATGGCAACAAAAGAAATAAAATTTGATAAGTAATCCATGTTGCAAAATCTCAAGCCTCTTTTTGAATGTATTCAGTTTAACCTCACTTTTGAATTATTTTATCTGTGTACTGTTTCAGTACTGTTTCCAAAGATTCTGTGAGAGACAGGATATAGTAGAAGAGGTTATTCTCTTTCCCCCTTACATTTTAACAATTGTGTGGGTGTTTTTGTTTTTGCCATTTTTAAGGGGAATATCCATAAACCTGGCATGCTGATGTGGCTTCTTCCCAAATGCCAGCATGTGCAGAGAAACACAGCAGCCCTGTACCAACACACCTCAGGCATACACTAGGGATGTGCACGAGTCGGGTTGGTGTCTCCTCTGGGTAGTGCCAAACTGGCTCAGTTGCCAGTTTTCAAGCTGGTTTGCTGGGGCAGGAAGCAGTTCCCTTAAAAAGCAGGCAAGCAGCTCCTTACCTGCTCATCGCTGCGCCTGCTCTCCAAAAAGCCATGCACAGCTGTGCCACTGTTCCCTGCAACCTCTGCATGGCATCTGCATGCACATGGCTGGCCAATGCCATGCGAAGGCTGCAGGGAATAATGCCGCAGCAGCATGCAGCCTTTTGGAGATCAGGTGCCATTGGAGGAAAAGTGGCGAGGCAGCAGATGAGCAGGTAAGGAGCTGCTTACCTGCTTTTAAGGAGAACAGCTTCCCACCCTGCCAGTGGCTACCTGAGCCATCCGTGCACATCCCTAGCATTCACTAAAGCCAGGCCCAGAAGCTGTGAAGCATCTGCTGAGGTTACCTCAACTGGATGTAGCAGTTGCAATACTAAGGGCTAAGAGATATGAGTATTTCAGGTCCTCCCATGACCAGAAAGGGAACACTGGCAACTACTACACATGGGCCAAGCTACAAGATGCAACAAGGGAACCATAGTGCATGGCAGGTGGAGTGCACATCTGCATAGTATAGTTTGTTCATTAAATCTATATTGTCTTGTTTGTTTTTAAGCCATTACTTTATTTTTTATCGCATATAACCCCAGTTCTTCCAACTGGGCTTGTTAACACTTAATCTTTCCATTTTATCAGGCTCACAGTGGATCACAATAGATTAAGCCTGCAATCCTAAATGCAGTGGCTGACATCCTGACTACTTAAGTATCAGTGCAATGAGAGAAGCACTGGTGTAGCACCAATGCTTCTGATGAGTTCCAGACTAATGCTGCACTGGTGCTGGAGTGTGTGTGGGAATTGCAGCAACCTCTCCCTCCCTTGGAAGCTCTTCGTGTCAGTCAAAAATATGTTCCTGGAGGCTGCACAAGCATCAGGAACATATTTTCAGGTAGCACAGAGTGCTTTGGGGGGTGGGGGAGGGAGGTTGATTAAAGTTGCTCCTACCACTGAGTCAGTAATGGAGGCAAGTGTGACTCCAGAGAGGGGGTACAGGGGAGCAAGCACCCTCCCAGACAAGTAGCTTATCCCCATCCCTCCATTTCTGTTTCAGAAATCCAACACATGGGACACAGCTCACCAACCAAAAATTCCCTTCACCCCTTCTGTGCTCCCCCTCAGTTTTTTTGCTGGTGCCTCCACTGAGTGGAGGTTGGAGCTGAGTTAGTTTAACATTTCAGAAGCACTGTTGCTTCTTCTGTGACACTGGTGCTTCATTAGGCAGGATGCCAGCCACTTACTAAAGAGAAAACTCTACTGAATGCACTGAATTACTTACTTCTGAATAAGCATGCATAAGATTGAGCTACAATCCTATATGCACTTGGGAACAGTGCATATAGGAGCCCTTCTGGAAGGGCGGTATAAAAATTGATTAAATGAATGAATGAATGAATGAATGAATGAATAAAAGTTTTTTGGGTACTGTATTTTGTAATTTTGGTGTGTGGTGATTTCATGTGTTTTTACTCAATGTTTTAATGCTGTGTTGTGAGCTGCCCAAAGAACAATTTCTTATGGAGCAGCTAACAAATAAAGTTGAATAATAATAATAATGATGATGATGATGATGATTATATTATACAACAACAACAACCCCTCCTAACTTGGCAAAGAGGCACCTTTTAACACGGTGATTCTCTTTATTTATTTAGCAGGGGGAGAGTAACTAGCCCTATCCACCCCAGCACAGTACCTCCAGTGACTGTTGCTGGTGTCTATCTTATGTTTCTTTTTAGATTGTGAGCCCTTTGGGGACAGGGATCCATCTTATTATTTATTTATTTATTCATTCATTTATTCATTCATTCTTTCTCTCTCTGTGTAAACTGCCCTGAGCCATTTTTTGAAGGGCAGTATAGAAAGCGAATTAAATGAATGAATAAATAAATAAATAAATAGATGAAGATGGTGATGTAATCTAAGCAGGGCTTACTTCAATGTAAATATGTATAAGATCAGGCAGTTTAAAATGGGTAAAATTAGAACAATACAGTTTTATTATGAATTAAGTCAGAACTAAAATAGACAGAACTTCTATCCAGTGAAATTTCTCCTTTGTTCAATCTTTCTGGGGCCAACTTCCCTCAGCAGCTATTGGGGGAAGGAATTCCAGAACCACAGAACATCCACATGTACCCTTGCTGTTCATGATACAATGGATATAAGGCATAATCTATGACAGGACACAGAAATGGACTGGAGGTTAGTAAGTGAGGAGCCACACAGTTGGAGGAGGAAAGGATGTCAGTTCTAAATTATATCTCCCAGCTCACTCAGCCTAGGAAAAGAACAGTTAGCACTGGGACCATTGCATTCCGACCTAGAAGCCTTTCACCCTAATCTCTGATGTGTGAGGATTCTCTGTACTTACTCAATGTTGGGGGAAAGGCACACTGCCCCTGCTCAGAGCCACTTTAATCTATTCTTTTTTTAACCAGCATTAGGCTCTATCACTGATAAGCCCCAGTGAGTCCTGAAACAAATTAAGTACCAACATCACCTGAAAAACTTGATTAGCAACCACTCATGCTTTCTCAAGGAGGCTCACTTCCATAGCTATGTTAGCAAACTGACCATTTCTATCGTTAAGACACAGTAAATACCACAATCTTTCAATGAGAATTTAATCCTTGGCAGCCACTTTTTTAGCAATATAAATGAGGATTTTTCATAAAATAAATAATATGTTTTTTCTTGAAACTATCTATGCTTTTATTATTGTAACATGTAACATTCTCTAATAAAAAGTTAATCTATTGCTTTTTGAACCTCTAACCATGGCTCTAGAACTCAAAGCTTATTAGTAACAACAGTATTAGAAAGAGTGACCTTATTATCACCTTGACACAATAATTATCTGCTTCTGTGATGTTAACAGGTCTTCTTAGAGGAAAACTGTCATTGTCCCAGTCCTCTCTGGCAGGCCTCTTACGGTTAACAACTTTGAGGGGCTGTGCAGATCAGGAAGACAGAAATAGAAGGTGAGTGGTCATAGGACTGGGAGGAAACATAAGCAGCAAACAATGCATGAGGGAGTTCCCTGGTGGGAATCACCTACCACTGAGCCATGAGAAGCTTCTTTAATGGGGTGCAGGTCCAAGGTCAGGACTGGAATAGTTTGGCAGACAACCAGGAATCAAGGGGCAGGAGAGAAACTGAGAATCAGTCAAAGCCAGGGGTTTAGAAACCTGATGGGCTACCCAGGATCAGTCAGCTGTAGGTTTGAAATGGAGTCCAGGGTCAAGTTGGGCAGACAACCCAAGAACCAGGGGTAAGCGGAAGTCAGGAACAGAGTCCAGGGTCAAGCAAGGCAGACAAGCCAGAAGCCATGGTGAAATGGTAAGCAAAGCTAAAGGTCTGAGAAGCCAAGTAGTCAATCCAGAAAGAACACACCAGATTCAAGGAGACCTTGAAACTTGCTTACTGTTTGTAAGTGGAGCAAATGGTTGATCCCACAGGTTGGGGCTTCCCCAGAACCTGGAGGCTCAGAAAGGACAGCAACACACAGAGCCCCAACCCACGTAGAAACTGACAGTACTCATTCCCTCACTAGAGGGAATAAACCCATTATGGACCCAGTTATTGAGATAGGCCCAGTGGAAGCTAAATACCTTGGCTGGGGCATAGGCATGGTTCGGCTGGTTCCCAGAACCGAATCTTCTAGACTATAGCCCACTCAGTCCATTAAGTAGTGTAATTTCCTCTGCAAAGCCCCTTAATAAACTTTAGGACATAGTGCACCTGATACTCCTCGTGCTCCTGGACAAGTACTGGTAGGGGCAGGGAAGCTGCATGACCAGGAAAAGATTTTGTGTGTCATGGCTTCAACTGGGAGATGTGGAAGACAGACTGTATTTTCATGGCATCAGGGAACATTAGCCTGTAGGCAACTGACTTGACCTGATGGAGGATAGTGAATGGACCCTGGTACTAGTGGTCAAATTTTGTGGGCAGTCAGTCATTTTGGGTGTTCTCCATAAAAAGCCATATGGAAAACTAGGGTTCTTCCTGACAATGCCAGTCTTCCTAGTCCTGAACCCTAGCCTGTTTCAGGTAGCATCATTCTGGCCTAAACCAAGTACAGGTATGCTAGCCAGTTAGTGGCCACAGGGATGGAAGATGAGGCAGTTGCAGACAAGTGGGCCCAAGGATGGTAGCCATAGTTGGTTACATGACTGAATTGTGAATGCATGCGTGACATTATAAGTGAATTCTGCCAATGGTAGCACTGCAACCTAGTCATCCTAATGATAGCTGAGAAAGCTTCAGAGGTGCTGTTCCAATATCTGATTGACTCATCTTCTTTGCCTGTTCATCTGTGGGTGGTAAGCCATTGATAACCACATCTATATGCAGGAGAATTAGAAATATACAAAACAGGAAGTGGAGTTCCTGATCATGGGCAGATGGCCACCAGAAGCTGCGGGTCCAAAGTTCATGGGTGTTATGAACTCCACAGTACCCTGTCATGGGGCTTCATGGCTAAGATGGAGGACCTGAAGTCTAAGGGAGTCTACTGGGATGTACAGTCTTTGAGTGACAAAACAGACATCCTTGATGCATATGGAAGTTGGGTAAGTTAGGCCCTTCCTCTGCAGATCTGTCTGATGCCTCAGTAGGGCTTGCAGGTTCTGGGGAAAAGATCCCAGATCAAATGAAGTTGGTTGGAGAAGATAACATGGAGATCAAATGAAATTGGTTGGAGAAGATAACATGGAGATTGGCATTGCTGCTTCTGTGCTACACAGAATCTGAAGCAGGAGCAGGACGTGTGTTTGTGTGTGTTGTGGAGGAGATAAGGTGTAGGTGCAGGCCTTGACTGCTCTCCATCTCATGCAGTCATGGCTGCGTGTTTCCTGGTTTCCCATGTACAGTGAGGGAAATAAGTATTTGATCCCCTGCTGATTTTGTCCGTTTTCCCTCTGACACAGAAATGACCAGGCTATAATTGGAATGGTAGGTTTATTGTAGCTGTGAGAGACACAATAACAACAAACAAACCCTCAAAAGCCCAGTGCCCAAAAGTCAGCGATGGATTTGCATTGTAGTGAGGGAAATAAGTATTCGATCCCCTATCAACCAGCAAGATTTCAGGCTCCCAGGTGTCTTTTCACTATATGCAGGTAACGAGCTGAGATGAGGAACACCCTCTGTAAGGGAGTGCTCCTAATCCCAGCTTGTTACAGTACCTGTATAAAAGACACCTGTCCATAGAAGCAAGCAATCACTCAGCTTCCAAACTCACCACCATGCCCAAGACCAAAGAGCTGTCGAAGGATGTCAGGGACAAGGTTGTAGACCTGCACAAGGCTGGACTGGGCTACAAGACTATCGCCAAGCAGCTTGGTGAGAAGGTGACTACAGTTGGCACGATAACTGGCAAATGGAAGAAACACAAAATAACTGTCAATCTCCCTCGGTCTGGGGCTCCATGCAAGATCTCACCTCGTGGAGTTGCAATGATCATGAGAATGGTGACAAAGCAGCCCAGAACTACACGGGGGGAACTTGTCAATGATCTCAGGGCAGCTGGAACCATAGTCACCAAGAAAACAATTGGTAACACACTACGCCGTGAAGGACTGAAATCTTGCAGTGCCTGCAAGGTCCCCCTGCTCAAGGCAGCACATGTACAGGCCCGTCTGCAGTTTGCCAATGTACATCTGAATGATCCAGAGGAGAACTGGGCAAAAGTGTTGTGGTCAGATGAGACCAACATCGAGCTCTTTGGCATCAACTCAACTCGCTGTGTGTGGAGGAGGAGGAATGCTGCCTATGAGCCCAAGAACACCATCCCCACCGTCAAACATGGAGGTGGACACATTATGCTTTGGGGGTGTTTTTCTGCTAAGGGGACAGGACACCTTCACCGCATCGAAGGGACGATGGACGGGACCATGTACCGTCAGATCTTGGGTGAGCACCTCCTTCCCTCAGCCAGGGCATTGAGAATGGGTCGTGGATGGGTATTCCAGCATGACAATGACCCAAAACACACAGCCAAGGCAACAAAGGAGTGGCTCAAGAAGAAGTACATGAAGGTCCTGGAGTGGCCCAGCCAGTCTCCAGACCTTAATCCCATAGAAAATCTGTGGAGGGAGCTGAAGGTTCGGGTTGCCAAACATCAGCCTCGAAACCTTTCTGACTTGGAGAGGATCTGCAAAGAGGAGTGGGACAACATCCCTCCTGGGTTGTGTGCAAACCTGGTGGCCAACTACAAGAAACGTCTGACCTCTGTGATTGCCAACAAGGGTTTTGCCACCAAGTACTAAGACATCTTTTGTAAAGGGATCGAATACTTATTTCCCTCACTACAATGCAAATCCATCACTGACTTTTGGGCACTGGGCTTTTGAGGGTTTGTTTGTTGTTATTCTGTCTCTCACAGCTACAATAAACCTACCATTCCAATTATAGCCTGGTCATTTCTATGTCAGAGGGCAAACGGACAAAATCAGCAGGGGATCAAATACTTATTTCCCTCACTGTAGCTGGTGCTTAGGTGCAGGGGCGGATCTTTCATGAGTGAGGTGAGGCAGGCAGCAGACTATTGGAGTGCCTGCAAGGCTGTCTTCTCACCCCCTTTTTTAAAAAGGGGGGGGGTTGAGGAGAAGGGGGTGGGATTTGGTGTCCTGTCTCAGGTGTACCAAGGTCTTGGGTCACTACTGCTTAGGCAAGCAGGTCACCATAAAATGTCCTTGCTAGCTGCAATATAGGCAGAGCCCTTAGTCCCATAGTTGGCATTTTTCCACATCCATGAATCAAGCCCAAGAACCATCAATCTGCATGGGCTCAGGCTCACAGCTGGGTGAAACTTCAAGAGGGGTGCCTCAGGTCAGGTGGAGGGTTAGACACCTGCTCTTCACTTCTCTTGGGCCTTTTCCATCAGACAATGATCAATCTGGATGTACGATACAACGAAGTCACCCAGAGCAGCAGATGCAACCACCCAGGAGAATTCATTCTTGATGGCTAAGTTCAAGCCTTGACAGAATCATTGTGCAGCCTCATTTCACTTCATTTTGGAGCTAAGCAATGGCGTCAGCCACATACTGGGAAATGGAGCAGCTGTTTCAGATTAGACCTTTGTCAGGGCCTGGGAAATTTTTTTGTAATAACATATCATCTGCTGCAAGCAAGTGTGGGGTAGGGGGAAGATGAAATGGTAGCCAATGAGAACAAGCTCACCATCAGATATACGCAGCTTCATTCCAAGGGACAGGCCTGAAGGCATATTTGAAAAAGGAATCGGCACTGGTTTAAGAAGTCTCATACCTTCTCATAAATTCAATCAAATTGTTCTGGCAAAGAGGCTACTGTAGGAAGGAGCAGGAGAAGAGCAGTTTCTTTGAATGATGGGTGAGTGAGTACCTGCTTAAAGGGTGTCCACTCAGCCTGCAAAGAAGCCATCTAAGTCTGTGATGTCCTGAGGATATCAGGGGCTGTGGTTTCTCTGGGCAAGGTGTCCATGCTGCTTCTCAGGACCAGTACTGTTTGACCTCAATTTACTGTCAAGGCTGAACCGAGGGTATCTTGAGGGTTCAAGGTCAGGACTGGGAGGGTCCACAGGCAATCAGGAATCAAGGGGTAGGAGAGAGAGTCAAAGCCAGGGCTCAGGAACCTGGAGTGCTGACCAGCACCATGCAGCAAGTCGTAGGTAAAATATGGAGTCCAGGGTCGAATTGGGAATCCAAACCAGTTGGCACAGGTCAAGCAATAAGACAGAAGCCAAAAATGAAGCCAAAGTTCAAAGAAACCAAGTAGCCAAGCAAGAGACAATGGACACAAGATAATAGGACCTAGGAGATATTGAAATGGAGGCAAGGTTTGCTTCAGACAGGGAGCTATTTATACTCTTCCTATTGTAAGGACAGCCAGTGGTTGATCCCATGGAGCAGGGCTCCAGCAGGCTGCCACAAAGTGCAAGCAACATGCAAAGACTCAGCCCAGGCCAGGCAGAACCTGACACTACTGTTGCAGGGCTAGGAGGGGAAAGGCAGGAGGAGAAATCCAGTCCTTACCAGGAAGGCAACAATAGAGGAAAGGCCATCTTTGTCAGCACTGTGGAAACATGTGGTTGCTGACTTTCTAGTAGCAGCAACCACACCAGGGCTGCTAGCCATTCAGCACCTATGTGCTTGTATAGCACTGACTGAGATGCTCTTTCACCCACTGCTGACACTGAACATTTCTGGTCAGGATTAGCTTTCTTCTCCCCTCCTGATTGCTCTGCAGTGGCAAAAAGAACCATTGAACAGTTCTCCATAAATAGATGTTAGCAAAACTGCATTTTGTTACTATATTTTAAAATCATGTATAATTGTATTATGTACAGTATTGCTTGTTAATTACAAGGAAACTAATAAAGTTATTGGAGTGATTCACATGGATTAAACAACAGAAGGTAGATCTGGCATGCAATCAATACTAATACTTACAACAGCCTGATATTTGCTGTGGCTTTCTTTGCATCTTGGCTCTGAACATTTATCATGTTCCTCTCCAATTTCTTCACTTGAGAGAAATTCACTTAACTTCTGAACACTGTGAAAAGTGAAAAGTGGTAGAAAACTAAACAACTGCACACAGCACCAGTTTCAAGAGCAGTGCTTACTGAAGAAATCCCACAGGAGATCTTTTGATGGTTAGCCCTCAGGCAGGTTGTGGATTTGATTTTGATTTGTTATAAAGCCCCATAAAACATTTAATGACATGTATTTCTGCAATTAAATTGATCTCAAAAATGCATGACCCTTTTAGGAATTTGAACAGTGAATATCAAACCAACCTAGTAATAGTTAGTTAATTGATTTTATTCTTAAATATCTGCATTTTGCATTTCATTTTGTCTAATTTTGTATTATGGCTTGGTTCTTGCTACTTATCAGTTTATGCAGAGAGTAATTTGGATCCACAAAATGCTTTTTTGAACAGAAATGCGGATCAAAAGTTGAGTACAAACAAAAAAAGACATACACACATCCATATACTGCCTATAGTAGTAGGTTCACAATCAGATAAAACAACCAGGATAAAACAACCATTTAAATATATTTAAAATTCAATTTAAAACAAACTCTCAACAGACTGCTTTACTGTGCACACAAAGAAAAACTAAAAGTTGGTAAACCTAAAAACATAAGACACTTCAGTGTGACATACCATCCTCAGTTTAAGTAAAACAAATGAGCACAGATGAAAACCTTGGTTCCCCACCTATTACATTCTTTAGATGTGATAAGATGTGTGGAGTTAATATATGCGCATTAAATCGCCGACATATCAACTTGTTTAGAACAATAAATAAATAAAATTCAGCTACTGTATATTACTTTAAGTCAAACCACAGAGAAACATCTTTCAATCTCCCCCGTTCAGAACTAGGGGAGATGTTACTTTTGCCCAGGGGTTCACATCTCCAGAGCTAATTTCTTACCACACCCAGATATATATCCACTCACTGTATGTGTTGGAAATATTACATATTGAGCTGTTGTTGGGATGGGGAAATTCACTATGGCTTAAAGTGTGTTTTACTAGCATTCTGGGGCCTTGGTTTGGGCCTGACAGGATAACCCCCCCTCCCCGCCCCGCTTGCTGGTTTGCGTGCCTGCAAGAGTGCTTGGCATGGTTAACAGTTCTCTTTCTGTGAAGAAACAGTTCAGGTAATAAAGCACTGGAGTTTGGGATACCCTAGGAAGCCCCAGAGAGGAAAAAGAAGCATGGAAAACACCCCTTTGTTCCTTTAAACCAAGCTGATTGAATAGTTGTTTCCCAACCCAAAACCAGTTTCCATTCCCAAACCCTTCCAGAACACATCTGCAGCATTTCATGCATTCTTGCATGCCAACATCAAATTGGCACAGTTCATGCATTCCTGGATCCACTCTAGTGCCTCAGAAGGAGTCCTGGCACCTTTGCCAATTTCCATCTCCTGTATAGCTTCTTTCCAGTCCCTCCATTGTCTTCCTACTGGAAATGTCACTGATTGACCATTAGCAGTAAGAGCCAAGCCAATTGCCCTTTTCTTTGTTTTTTGTTTTTTACTTTTAATTTGTCTTTTACTTTAATAACCACCCCAAATCAATATTTTGTCACCATTGTTATCAAGATAAACCTATTCCCCATCTGGCTACTTTTAATCCCATTTGGGATTAATCTGGGATTGTGGATTTGGGGTTCTCATGAGCTGTACGCCATGATCATCACAATTATAACAAATTAAGGCTTGACTTATCTCGCTTTGTATGTAATGCGTCTATCTCATATATCAGTTTCACCTTTTAATTTGCATTACTGAAATTAATGAACTTTTGCACGATATTCTAATTTTTCAAGTTTCACCTGTATATTGGAGCCATTGCACACAGCCATGTAGATTGAATTAGCCAATATGTTAGTATAGCAGAGGTTAAGTATTAGCACCTAGACACATTTAACAACTAGCATGTTCTATATAACATGGGGATTAATTGGGTGTTGTAGTCATTGCCATGCCTCTTATTGCAATCAACTAAAAGTATATTTATTTGGATTTTAAACCTGTGGTTTTCATTTCTTATAGGAAACTGCCTGCCTTATAACTATAGCCTGGGTTCCCTCTAAAAGGGGCACCACAGAGCCTCCTCATCATTATACTACATGGATACTAATCCCATGTGGCAAAAACAACATACAAACAGCTCTTACCAAGGTGCTATACATTTCAGCACTTTAAAACAGAGACTGCATACATCTGTTGAATTTTACCCAAGAAACCTTACCTTACAAGGGCTTTGACTGTGGATCTAATCACACTGGAGAGCAGGAACAAGGGTGTGACAAGGATGTGGAAGAGGGAGAGTGAAGCAAAGGCCTCCGAAGGAGAAAATGCAGCTGTTTCAAATAGGTGGGCATGGACCACAAATGTCTTAATTTTAAAAAGAAAAGGAAAAAATTTCAGCCAACCATCATTATTAAAAGTGCAAATGTAGTGTAAACATTTTACTGTACTGTAAAAGCTATAATGAGCAGCAGAAGACATTATGCAACTAAGCACTGCAAACTTCCTCCAGGCAGCTTTTATATATTTTTAACGAACAGCTATAAATACAACTATTATATAAGAGTTTTTTCACACTGCTAAAATGAATGAAGGGGAGAACACATATCAGAAAGACAGCATTGATCTGCTTCTCAGAGCTCAGGGGAGTAGTACAGAGTCACTCCACCAAAGAAGTACCCCGGGATGGAAGAGGTGGAGTATATCAAGAGGAAACCTTCCTACATAGCTCCCCTTGCTGGATTGGGTTCTGTGTGTAACAAAAAGGTGTAGAGCAGAGTTGTTTAACCTAAAGAAGGTGCAACTGGGGGTGGGTTGAATCCCAGCTTCTAGGTTCTGTGGTAGAATGGAATCAGTCACAGGCATGCAACTAAAAAATAAGATGATTTCCTTCATGGAAATTGCTTTCTGGAGCATTTGAAACAACCTGGCAAATGTTCTGTTTTTACTCAGTCATCACTCTGCCAGCTTACATAGCAAGAACATGAGACATTCTATCCTGAAATATACAAACAGATCAGACCTTTTTCTTGCAGAGGATGCTTACTGCTACATAATGGTGATACATGCTGCAAACTGTATAAGCTACATTCACATTAATTTAAGATCAGTAACAAAGTAATGTTGGATTCATTAAATAAAAAACCTATTGATCTAGTGCAACACGCCCATTAAAAATATGTTCCAACATAACCAAGTATTTTTTTCCTATCCATCATTTTGTTTAAACGTTCTTAAACATTATGTCACGTCTATTTCTGTCTTCAAATTTCCATATTTAAGATCAGAGTAGTGGTATATAAAGTCATGTTGGGTATTTTAACTTCATCATTACAGTGTAATTTAAAATTACAGTGTAATTACAGTGTAATTTTAAAATGCTGTGAACCGCCCTGAGCCGTATCGGAAGGGTGGTATAGAAATCTAATAAATAAATAAATAAAATTATCAAAAGCAGGAACGATTGGATTGTTACTGGCAAAGGGCTTCAAAGTGCTTGGCTCTGTATCTGCACCTCTTATTAAATGTTAATACAGCTGCCTTTTTTTTTTTTTTACAAAAACTTTGTACTTACTATAAGAACAGCTGCAATAGGTATTGCTGCATTCATGAAAACTAGAAAAGAAAAAATATTTTCTCTGATTAGTAGTAGTAGTCCAATATACTTTGACTCTCTCTCTGTCATGCTGCATGTACTGTATCTCATTTCCCCATCTATAACAGTCCTCTCCTTTCCTCCCATGTAGTCTATATAGATCATTACTCCCTGTTTTTGTTAGGGACTGTACCTGTTTTGATGTTTACCTTTTCAGTTTCCTAGAAGCATCGACCTTGTGTGTACCCTGTATGTATTAGTTTTCTCATTGTGTCTATGTAATTACTGTAGTAGTTGGAGTTCATTTATCCACAGATGGTGGGGGTGGGGGTCAGAATACATGGGTTTTGACTTCAGTCTGCTTTCAAATTGGATATTAATATAAATTATCCACTGTAAAGTGACCAATTATTTTATAAGCATTACAAAAATTCTTACTAATCTGAACAAGCAGTAACTATGTCAAGTTGCTTAATTTATCTCAATAGCAGGATGCATTCCTCGCATTTATTTGACCTTGGTTCACCCTGTAATCTTGTTGCAGCAGCTAAATATAACAGGAAATATTTCAAAATCTAGTAAGTATATAAGATCTGTTGGCTAAGTGTGTGAGAGTGTGAGTGTGTGTCTGTCTGTGTAGGAGGAGAATGATAGAAACTTGGGTGAATGTTGTCATTATTAATCATTCTTAATGTTATAGGAACCCAGAAGGAAATTATGTTCTTTATGTCTTGATAAATTCCAATATTTACTGGTAAATGATGAAAATAAAGATAACATTAGTTTATTTGTTGAAGGAACTTGATAGGGTTTATGTTTTTTAAAAAATAAATTTATTGGATAATAGCAGAAACAATTGTCATAATGTGCCTTGGTAAATGACAGCATTAACCAGAGAGTGATGAAAGTAGAATTGGATTATTTATTTAAGGCATTTGCAGTTGTTTAAAAAACTTAACAACAACTGTCAAAAATAATGGGCTTATTTTGGACATTTTGCAACCTGTCAAAGTAAATGCTTGACATTTCATATACTAGAAATGAATAATAATAATAATAATAATAATAATAATAATAATAATAATAATAATAATAATAATAAATAAACAAACAAACAAACAACCCATTTATAATAAAATTCAGCCATCCCAGGTCCTTGGGAAGGACTCGATGTCTGGATAAAACAAACCAGTCAATAACACCTGTCTGACTGTGTAAATAATAATAATAAACACTTTTTTATAACTAGCTAAAGGCACTGGGCTGGCAATTTCCCACTGGCCTCTGAAAATAATGCAGTAAAAGTCAACATTCACAGAGTTTCTGACATTTAGAGGCTGTTCACACATGCAGCCTAACTCAAGCTAGGGCAGCCCAGGAATAGGCTGCACATGTGAAAGCGGTTGGATTGAGCCCGATCCCAGCGCTGCCCCCACGCCAAGCCCAAGTTTTAAACCCGACATTTAAACTCTATGGTTTGCTTAATTTTGGTCAGTGATCATCTGGGTGATTGTTACCAGGTTAAATGGCTTTCCAACGGATCCCCACCATTTCTGGCAGTGATCTGGGGGGAAGGAGTGGCTGCGCTGAGTGTGGCTGCTACTCTGGTGAGAGCAGTCTCTGTGCTCATCATGTGGGGCACCCTGGGATGCTGGAGGAGGGAAATCTCCCTGTTCCCAGCTCCTGCCGTCTCTGTGCCACCACTCATGTGGGCATGCAGAGGGACAGAGTGGCAGTGAGTTCTTGCATTTCCTGCAGCAGCCACCGGAGGTCATGTGAAAGACCTCTCAGGGTAACACATATCTTTGTAATCTATTTCCAAAATTAATCAGTCTGAGGATGGAAACTCACGGGTTTTGGCAGGACAAGAGAGGAAGTCCATAACTGTCAGTGATCTTGGGCTGTAAAGCAAAATAGTGGAGTCAAAGTGACTTCTAAAGTATCTCTAATATTTAGGAGCATCTAGGAAGCATTTATTCTTCCTTTCAGCTCAAGCTGAGCCTTTGTGAGCATTGCAGAGACTGGGTTAACATTAAGTTGATCCTTGAATTGGGGGCTGCAGTGGATTTGGACGGAGAACAGCAGTGTGGCCTGCTGTATTTCTCCCCTAAGCCTAAGGCAAGTCCTCACAATAGGTTCAATGGCAGAGGTCACTAGACAGTCCATACAAAAGGAGCTATGCCACTGAGATGCTATTTTGGAAAACTTCAGTGTAAGATATCAGGGAGAAAAAGGAGCAAAGGGAGGAATCTCCTTTCCACCCTGACTATCCCTCACTGCAATGTCAGGCTATATATATATATATATATATATATATATATATATATATATATATATATATATAAAAAATTATCTAAGACATACCCATGGCTAATCCCATGTGTGGCAGCTCTTGTGAGAGTTTGCGAGCAGAAGCACCGTGGTGATTGGGCAGTGGAAATTCCATATGCAGACAGGGAGGAAGAGCCTGTGATGGTTAAGGTTAGTTGGAATAAAACTGTTACTGGTCAGAAGAAGTTCTTTATTGTAGATGAGAGGAATCTATCTATCTATCTATCTATCTACAGTGGTCCCTCTACTTACGAAATTAATCCGTTCCGAATGCACATTTGTAAGTCGAAAAGTTCGTAAGTCGAAAAGCGGTTTCCCATAGGAATGCATTGGGAACGGATTAATGCGTTCCGGAACCTAGAAAAAAGACCCAGACCCCCAGTAAGGCTTGCAAACTGCACAGGAACATTTCTTTTCAAGAATAAACAGGCAGTAAACAGGCAGGCAAGTCAAGGAAACCGCATGTAAAATTCGTAAGTCGAGGAAACCCCATCTAAAAATTTGTAAGTCGAAAAAACCGCATCTAAAACCGGATCTAAAACTGCCGTTTGTAACTCGAAAAATACTTATGTCGAGTAGTTCGTAAGTCGAGGGACCACTGTATATAAAAAGGATAGTGGCAGGGGTCTGTGAAGAGAGGGGTCATGTGGGAGGAAAGAGCCCCTTCAGGAGAAGGAGGCTGTCATTGTGTGAATTAGATGAGGAAACAAGATGAACAAGATCTGTTAACTCAGGAAGTGGTGGAAAGAGGGGGGGAGGGGGAAGAAAGACAGAGGGGAAGAGCAAGTGGAGGAGAAAAAAAGAGAGAAAAAGAAGGAAGGGGAAGAGCAAGTGGAAGAAAAAGAGAGAGAGAGAAGGGAGGGGAAGAGAAAAAGAAGGAAGGGTGAGAGACAGGCCCAAGCCTGCCAACAGCCTGAGGGGAACGAGAAGCCATGGCAGCGCCTATGGACAGCAACCACAGGGCTCAGTGGTTGCACTGCTGCTGTCTGGGGCTACCGAGGCCATTGGTGGAGGGAGGCAAGCAGGCAAGGGATGGGCCTGTCAGTCGCCTGAGGGGAACGAGTGGCCACGACAGCAGCAAGGAAGGGCCTGGTCAACTGCTGCTGCTCCTGTGGGGAGGAACTGGAGTGGGGCTCAGGTGAGGGTCGGGTGGTCTCTGGCGATAGGGGGCTGCAGCTTGGCCAACAGGCACTAGCAACGCTGCAGCCGCATCCAAGAGGTGTGAGGGGTGTGGAGTAAAGGGATGGAGGAGTGGCCAAGAGGGGTGAAGGGGATGAAAGCAACCGGATGGAGGAGGAGCAGCAGGAGTGCAGCTCAGGTGAGGGTGGAGAGATCTCTGAAGTGAGGGGAGCTGTGGCAGGGGTGAGGGGAGCAATCAAGAACTAGCGCACAGATGCTCTGCACAGGTTAAGCTAGTTATTTACTAAAATAATATGAGACACTGTATTCAGCAGCTATTCACATACTGTTAGATATGTTCTAAAATGCTTTTGTTGAAACTATGCAGTTTTGATTAAATGTTTTCAGTCTGCATACCACCTACCAGTAAAAAGACTTGGGTATTTATGTAGTGATAACATATCGGCAATACTTAATTTCATGTGTTTTGCCAAACTGGAAGCTTGTTTTCATTATTCAATGTAGCAGAATCCCAAGAGTCTCTTTTAGGATGAACGTTTAGCACAATAGATTAGATCTCAAAATAATCAAGGAAAACACAAGTAGCTTTCTGGTGCTAAAGAGTTGTTAACTTCCCAAGCACAGCCAATATCAAAATGCTGAAAACATTCCCAAGGCCTTTCACCTTAACCCTGCTTATTATCCTTCTTATCCATACACAGATTTGGCTGACAGTAACTGTCCTTTATTTGGATAATTAGCATACGTGCTGTTGACATTCAGGAAGACAGGATTACAAAATGTAATAAGGATTTTTATTAAATTCTGAAATGTACTGTAATTAAAGAATGAATTGCTATATTATTTAATTTAGAACCCTAGTTCTAAAATATGAAGCAGCCAAATTATTACAGCTCTATAATTGCCTTTCTTTATGGCCTTTCTGTGGTAGATATGAAATGGTTAGCTGGATTGGCTCAGGATGCTAGTGAAACTGTGTCACCTAATGTACATGATGAGCCTTAACTACAAAAAGGTAGTGCATATATGCAGTGCATAAGGTACACACTCTATGGATTGCAAATGTGAGGCACATTTATTCATTTTGACACACATAGACGCACATACATAGTTACACCAGTACAGTTAGAGCAAACAGTTCTTAGCACCAGTGCAGCCTCCTGAGCCAGCTGATACGGCATTGTTAAGCGTTGAAGGATCCATCGTAACTGTGAGCTGCAGTGAAAAAGAGGAGCAGCTGGAAATCCAAGCTGAGCTCTACTAGCAGAAGGTGCACTTTGCCTGGCTTCCAGGCTCTCCCTGCTCACCCTGAACCTGACTTGTGATACAATCCACATCTTTGCTGAGGGTCCTTTGATCCTCAGCAATGCTTTTTTAGGTTTAGGAAGTAGCAACAATGTTGAGGGCACTTTCGGACATAGCGTGAAACCACGGGTCGAGAAACGTGAGGTTAATTCTGGAACCCGGGAATCGTCCTGCAGATGATCTTCCAGCCCAGAGGTTGCGCAACCTCTGGTTCCAGAGCAGAGGAGCACTTCCCTCTTCATGGTCCACTGAGGCCACATCCTGGCAAGCTCCATAGCGCTTGCATCGCCAGACTGAGGGCAAGGCATCAGCAGGGCAGCAGCCATTGGCCACGATCTTCAAGGGGGCATGCCCAGCACAATCGTGCCTTTTTGGCATGGACTGCCCACCTTGGTCTACTGTGACAAACTGGCAAGCAGGGTGGCTGTCCTGGGCAAAGGTCAATGCATATGTTCCAAGGGATGAGCAGGGGGTGTCGTCACACATTATAAGTGATCCAGCCCTTCAAACACAATCCCAGTATACCCTAAGATGGTTTTTCTCATGAGTAATGTCAGAGCCTGTATACTTGTACCCAAGGGGAAGGGGCTGCCATTCAACCAGACCCCTGGTATCATTCCCCTGGCATGTTTTCTCTTTGTTGGGAAACAACTGGGCTGTCCAGTTTATGGTGCCACAAGGACTCCATGTACATGTGCAAACATGTCTTAATCACTTGATTTGTGGAGACCTTTCCACAAAGTGTCCATCTTGTCATCCCATCCCTTTTCCTGCAGATTGCCAAAGTGTGTCTGTGTGTGGTGGGGGGAAACATGAAACACAGTGGAGATTAGGCATTCTGTGGCTTTTCCCATTGTGGCTTTCTCCATTGACATGCTTTGAAGCTTAGGACGCAGCAACGTAGCATCCCTGTTGCCGAGCTATGGATGGAGGAGTGCGGAGACAGTGGGGGCAGGGCAAGTGCTTGGAGGGGCAGCCAGTGAGATGCACAGCAGGCATAGAGCTGCCATATTTCTGGTCTAGTCTGAACTGCACTCTCTATGGTTTTGGCAGCACCCACAGTTGGGGATGTGCATGGAACCGGCTAGCCCAGTTTGGCTCAAATCCAGATGGGATTTGAGTTGCTCTGGGCAGCTCGTGCTCGATCAAGCCTGGCCCGGTCTGGTCATGCCATCAAATTGGCTTGAGGGGCTCAACAGCTATACTTGTAAAGGGAAATCCGTCTTCTGCATGGGGGGTGGGGGGAAGGTACTGTCTGCTGTTTTACCTTGCAAAATCAAGCCGATGTGCGACAGGGATGGTGGCAGCAGCAAGGGCTCCTCCCACCCTCCCACAAGCTGCTTTTGTGAATCACTGTTGTGATGAAACTGCAGTTTCATACATTCAGACGACCACAAAATGAAATTTCTGGCTCGTTCACCTCCAGTTTGGTGTGATGTGCAAAAGCAGCCCGAGAGTTGTTTAGGCTGACTCTCTCATGCTAGTGTCACTGTGTATGTGAGCAATATTTAATTTAGTATTGGGTACAACCAGTGGCATTTTGGTGAGAGAAGGACCAAGTGTCTAACCAGCTCTCTGATACAGTTTGTGAGTGCACACCATCCTGCTTTGTCTAAACATATTTATATCACATGTCAGGGGGGATTTGGCCACACCACCTCTGCATGTGATTATATGGTTAAGGACAAGGTTCAGGGATTGGGATAAGTAGGACATGTATACTCAATGGTCCATCATGTAGTGTGCAAGGCTAGTAGTCAGACATATCAAAATTGGTCCTCTCAACATAGCCATTCATTGTATAGAACCAGTGACATGTCAGGTTTTACAGTTGCCAATCTCATGTGGTCTGAAACATGGAAGCAGAAACAACTTCCCTGTCCACTCTAAATGGGTCCCATCAGTATTATTACTTGTTTCTATGCATACTTTTGGTAAATCTCGTATTTAGTCAATTATCTTGCAAGGGCACCAGTACAAAGAAACTGGACCCTGAAAATTATGGGTATAGTTGCAAAACCTCTCCTTTAGCTGTTCTGCTAATGTAGTAGTGCTGGCTAAGATCTCAGCTCTTTACTTAACCACATTATTAGGGTCACATTCCCCCCGTTTCACAAGGGGCCAAACTACAACTATGTCCAGCATAGGGGTGTGCATGGACCGGTCTGGGGCCATGCAAGAAGCCTCCGGACCGGTCCAGAATTCGGCCGGTGGGAGTGTGGCTTTAAGGGCGGTGGGGTAGTACTTACCTACCCCCGCCGCTCTTCCCCCTCCAGCACTGGACTTTGTTAAAACGTTTTTGGGGCAGCAGAGTTCCTCCCTGCCGCCCCTGCCCCCATCATTGTCTGCAAGTTTGCAAATAGTAGAAGCTAGCGCCACGCATGTGCCCATCGCGGGAAGAAGGAAACACTCCCTTAGCAGAGACCACTTCCTTGGGTGATGCTCCCATATCCTCTCACACAGAGGATACTCCTGCAGGGAGTGGGGGACCTCTTAGCAGTGGAGGATTCTATCATTAGGGGCATAGAGAGATGGTTCTGTGACCTGCGAGTAGACCACATGGTTACCTGCCTGCCTGGTGCCCCCAGGTTAGCCTCCAGGACCCCCAGGGTAGCGTTCTCTGAAGTGCTACCTGTTCCACGTGCAGGGAAAGCAAGACAGGTGGAGCTGAGGAGTCTCAATGCATGGGTGAGATGGTGGTGCCTGGAGAAGGAGTTTAGATTCGTTAGGCACTGGGATACATTTTGGGGAAATTGAAGCCTGTACAAAAGGGATGGGCACCAAGATGGAACCAGACTGTTGGCGCTTAAAATCAAGAAGGTCACAGAGCAGCTTTTAAAATGACGCCTGGGGGATTGCCGGCAGGAACTGGGTGGTATCTGCTTTGGCCAGCAAAATCCCCTAAAGGATGCAGGTGAATATGTTTCGGATAAACCAGAAGGGGACAGAGTAGAACCAGGAGTTGAGCAGAAGGAAAAACATGACAGCTTGCCAAATGGGTCAAATGATGCTAAGGGGGATAGCACACTCCAACACCAGGTGAGGGACCCAGCATATAGGTGTCTATATACCAATGCCAGAAGCCTCTGAGCAAAGATGGGTGAGTTCGGTACTTGGTTATTAATGAAAACAGATATAGTGGGTGTAACAGAAACCTAGTGGAATGGTGAGGACCAGTGGGACATGATTATTCCTGGATATAAACTCTATAAAAGGGACAGGGAGGGTAGGGTTGGAGGAGGAGTGGCACTGTATATCAAAGGGATAGATTCCAATAAGCTAGAAAACCTAGGTGGACCAGTCCTCCACAGAATCATTATGGGTAACACTACAAAGACTAAAAGGAAATGTGTTTCTAGAGACTTTCTATCGCCCTCCAGATCAAAGCACTGAAAGTGAACTGGAGTTGGAGAAACGGATAAAAGAGATGTCAAAGAGAGACAGGGCAGTATTAATGGATGACTTCAACTACCCACACACAGACTGAGTAAATTCACATTCAGGTAATGACGGAGGCCAAATTTCTAGACTTGCTAAATGACTGTGCCTTAGAACAGTTAGTCACTGAACCAACCAGAGGGATAGTGACCTTGGACTTAATCCTGAGTGGTGCCCAGGACCTGGTGTGAGATGTCAGAATTGCAGAACCATTGGGTAGCAGTGACCATAGTGTGATCCAATTCAGCATATATGCAAGTGGAGAATTATCAAGGAAGTCCAACACAGATGCGTTGGACTTCAGAAGAGGAAACTTCTCAAAAATGAGAGGACTGGTAAGAAGGAAGTTGAGAGGGAAAGTCAAGAGGTTCAAATCACTCCAGCAAGCATGCAACTTATTTAAAACCACAGTACTAGAAGCACAGTTGGGATGTATATCAAGAAGGAGGAAAGGTACCACCAAGTCCAGGAGGACGCCAGCATGGCTAACAAGCAGAGTCAGGAAAGCTATAAAAGGGAAGAAGACTTCCTTCAGAAAATGGAAGTCCTGCCCAAATGAAGAGAACAGAAGGAACATAAATTCTGGCAAAAGAAATGCAAGGAGACAATAAGGGATGCAAAGAAAGAGTTTGAGGAGCATATAGCTAGAAGTGTCAAAGGAATAACAAAAACTTCTTTAAATACATCAGAAGTAGAAAACCTACCAGGGAGGCAGTAGGACCCTTAGATGATGAGGGTGTGAAAGGGATTATTGAGGATAAGGAGATTGCAGAGATGCTGAATGATTTCTTTTCATCTGTCTTCAAGGCAAAGGATACTGACAATATACCCTCTCTAGAATTGAGCTTTTCAGGTTTAGCAGCTTAGGAAGTGGGCCAGTTTGAGGTGACAAGGGAAGATGTTCTGAACTGTCTTGAAAAACTAAAAATTAATGATCGCCAGGGCCAGATGGCATCCACCAAAGAGTTCTGAAGGAATTAAAATGTGAAATTACAGATCACCTAGCAAAAATATATTACTTTTCCCTAAAATCAGGCACAGTGCCAGAGAACAGGAAAGCAGCCAATGCAACTCAGATTTTCAAAAAGGAATCCAGGAGGAATCTGGGAAATTACAGGCCAGTCAGCTTAACTTCTGTGCTGGGTAAATTGATGGAAAGCATACTTAAGGACAAAATTGTTAAGCATATGGAAGAACAGGCCTTGTTGAAGGAGAACCAGCATGGCTTCTACAAGGGAAAGTCTTGCCTCACTAACCTTTTTGGAGCTCTTTGAGAGTGTCAACAGGCATGTGGATAAAGGTGATCTGGTTGACATAGTATACTTGGACTTCCAAAAAGCTTTTGATAAAGTTCGCCACTAAAGGCTCTTGAGTAAATTTAGCAGTCATGGGATAAAGGGACAGGCTCATGTGTGGATTGGTAACTGATTTAAGGACAGGAAACAGAGAGTAGGAATAAATGGAGAGTTTTCACAGCGGAGGTAGGTAGGAAATGGAGTCCCCCAGGGATCGGTACTGGGACCAGTGCTCTAACTTGTTCATAAATGATCTAGAAGTTGGGGTGATCAGCGAAGTGGCCAAATTTGCAGATGAAACTAAACTATTTAGGGCAGTGAAATCCACAACAGAATGTAAGGAGCTCCAAGAAGATCTCTCCAAACTGGGGGAATGGGCGACAAAATGGCAAATGCAGTTCAGTGTAAGCCAGTGTAAAGTGATGCACATTGGGGCAAAAAACACGAACTTCACCTATACACTAATGGGATCTGAGCTGTCAGTGACTGACCAGGAGAGCGATCTTGGGGTCATGGTGGACAGCTCACTGAACGCGCCATCTCAGTGTAAAAAAAGGTTAATTACATGCTAGGTATCATTAGGAAGGGGATTGAAAATAAAACTGCTAATATTATAAAGCCCTTGTACAAATCTATGGTGCAGCCACATCTGGAGTACTGCATACAGCTTTGGTCACTGTATCTTAAGGAGGATATTGTAGAACTGGAAAAGGTGCAGAAGAGGGCAACCAAAATGATCAGGGGCCTGGAGCACCTTCCTTATGAGGCCAGGCTAGAGCATCTGGGGCTCTTTACCTTGGAAAAGAGACAACTAAGGGGAGACATGATCAAGGTGTATAAAATGATGCATGGAGCAGAGAGGCTGGACAGAGAGAATTTTTTCTCCCTCTCTCACAACACTAGAACCAGGGGTCGCCCCATGAAACTGAAGGTTGGGAAATTTAGGACCGACAAGAGAAATAACTTTTTCACCCAGAGACGCAAGTTTGGGGCGGTATACAAGTGTGATAGATAGATAGATAATCTATGGAATTCTTTGCCATGGGATGCGGTGATGGCCACCAGCTTGGATGGCTTTAAAAGGGGCATAGACAGATTCATGGTGGACAGGTCTGTCAATGGCTACTCGTCTGGTGGGCCATTGCTGTGGGCCATCTCCAGCCTCAGAGGCACGATGCCTCTAAATACCGGTCACAAGGGAGCAACAGCAGGAAAGAGGGCATGCACACACCTCTTGCCTGTGGGCTCCCCAGAGGCATCTGGTGGGCCACTATGTGAAACAGGATGCAGGACTAGATGGGCCTTGTGCTTGATCCAGCAGGGCTGTTCTTATGTTCTTATGGTGGGTTGGGCAAGAAATTCATTTCTCTCAAAGTCTTTTGCATTTATTAAGCTTTCTAAACCTAAAAGTCTGTGTGAATTTCTTATTTATTAGCCCTGTGAATAATACTCCACAAAACAGATTGTTCAAATGAGAATGAATCTATTCCTAAAAGTCAAAGATTGCAGTGAATATATATTGCTTCTCAGAGAACCATGCTATTTTTAATGGATTTTGTTAGATGCACTTTTATTAGATGGATGCCAAGACCCAAATTTCCATAAATGTGCTTCTACCAACAATAAAATGGGTATGCAGTTCTTATTAAAGCAAGTTTAAAAAGAATGTACCTAACAAACCTGTGTGCTCAAATGGATAATATATTTTAGTTTATGTATTAATTGATCAGGGAGATAGTCAGGAAGTGTTAAAATATGATTGATTGATTGATTAAGTGCCATCAAGTCGGTGTCGACTATTAGCGACCACACTTTGCATACTAGTAATTCCTCTGTATATTTGCTCTTGCACTTGAGCAATTAATTTTTAAGCAGCATTTCCTTCATGCTTGCCCCTTCCTTTCAAAAGATAAAAAGCATTACACATGTAAATACATTGATGAATAATCTTACATAAGAAGAAAAACAGAATTTTCATGGTTGCTACATAGGTATGGACTACAACAACAGTACCATTGTCTGGACTACAACAACAGTACCATTGTTTAACTGACAAATAACCTAGATATTTGACAGAAACAGAATTACAAATTACTGCGTAGGTCACTTGTTTCAGTAGGTGTGTGCAGAATCAGCTGTACTAAATTATGAGGTTTTTCACACAACTGGGCGGGCGGGCAGTGGGGAAGGCTTTGCCAACTTACCTTCCCCCCAGATGAACAGCAGATTACTGTCTTGCGCTCCGAGACAATCTACACTGTTCTAAGCAGTGCGGATCTCCAGCTGCCAGGACAATGTGTCCCCCAGCCTCTGTATATCCAACAATGCACTGCACGATGAGCATGGTGCACTGGGGAATCTCCCAGGAGTTGGAATTCTAGGTGTGATCCACTCTATGCAACCCACATGACCTTGACACTACAGTTAAGGGCATGTTCACACCCTTAACCCTGGTTAAAGACTGGGATTAAAAGCAGGGTTAGGCAGCTGCACAGTGCCAGGATCCACGTGGATCCCGGTGCTGCACATGAGCAGCATAGCCTAGTGTGAATAGCCTTTATATTTTACTATTACTTCTTTGACCCTAACAATGTTACTTCATTTGGTGCCACTGGGTTTATTACAAGATGTAGGACATAGCTCACATATATGTGATGCTTTAAATTTTGGCATGCAGAAGATCTCAGATCATGGACAAGTTGTTCATTTTGTTAGCTGCCACATACAGAACTGGACAATTTGCACACCACTGCACACCTTTCTAGGGCTGCAATCTTATGCACACTTACTGGGCTGAAAGCTCCATTGAACAAAGTGGGACTTACATCTGAGTATATCTGCATAGGATTGGGCTGCACATGTATCAGCACATGGTGCCCACTTGCTCTAAGTTCAGAGCTGCCATGCACCAATAATGATGGTAGCCACCATGTGCTTGAATGGATTGTGGGATGGGCTGTGTACTTTAATTTGCACTCTCAGTACCAAATTAAACATTATTAACTGCTCATGGTTTTGAGCAATCCATGTGGTAAGTGAATCTTTACATACTTTAATGTGCATTTGTCCAAATGCATGGCAGAACAGCATAGCTCCAGGGGCAGCTCATATTGAGAAGCACTCTATCGGTTTGGACTGACACATGCAGTAGAGGCATTTAAATATTATTCTAGGGAAGCGATTTTCAGCCAGCAACCACAGGCATCTAAATTGGTCCTCAGAGGTCTGTCAGGAAGTGCAGGTCAGTTACTTTTTAGTTCTGTTAAATTCTGATTTTTCACATTATTCCTTCAAGAAGCAGAGGTTCTGACAGATTTGGTTTCACTGGCAAATGTGAATGAAAAGTTGCTATGAATTATTTATTGTAAATGAAACACATCTTATGTCTATCATTCTATTTATACCTTTAAAGGAAAGATAATGAGTTGTTCTGTCCCTATATTGTGCCAAATTCTGAGCTAGTGTAAAATAAGATTTTCTACAAAGGCAGTCCCAGTACAGTGGATGCTGCTAGCCCAAGGCCAGAGAAAACATGTTTATTATTCAAACAAATGGAAGTCAGTGACTTCATGTTGATATATATGTTGATATATGCAAGTGAAAACCTTGTACCGTGTGTGTGTGTATACACACATGTACACATGTACACAGACATGTACACAGATACACAGAGTGGGCTTTCTCTGTGGCTCAACCAAGGCTTTGGAATATGCTCCCTGCTGAAGAGCATCTCCTTCTCTGTTTGTTTTCAGGAAGACCCTCAAGACTTTTCTGTTCTCACAAGCTTATAATTAGAATTTTAATAATTTTAATAATTTGTTTTATATTGTACCATTGCAATTCCACTTCCCTACACATTTACACAGATTGTCTGAAAAAGGCTTTTAGTTCCCAAACCAATGAGAGTAGTTCCACACTCTTTGTGGCAATCATGTTTCCTGCAAACACACTGTTTTATCTCTGTTCCAAAGCACAGTGTGTGTGTGTGTGTGTGTGTGTATTAGTGACTTTCAAAAAATGAAGAATAAAATATACATTGAAAAGCTGTAAACAGCTCTGACAACTTTGTTCAAGTTCCCATTATCACCTTAAAGAAGAATCTTGCTAAAAGTCACACTAACTCAACAAGACTTGTATATGATCTGTCAGCTCTACAGATCTTGAACCATTGAAGTGATGCTTTTAAAAAAAGCAGACACAATTTTGAAATTACATTTTAATTCAACTTTTCTGAATACCACAAATTCCACAATAGTAATGGGATTGGATCCCAAAATCTGCAGTAGCAACTGAGAACGGGCAATCTCATTTCTATAGTTATACTGAGCCCCAAACTGATTAATGGGACATACGGAAGCAAGTGACTTACTTGATATGGAGGTATAGAGAGCAAAAGCCTTGAGGCTAGTCATCTCCTTTTGCCGTGTTTCTTCCACACTGCTATGAAAGATGTGTTCCCAGGCATAAAGCTTAAGGAGTTTTATGCCTCGAAGCATTTCATTTGTTTTCTTCAGCCTTTCATTGGAATATTCCTGCATTATTGACACAAACATTAAATTTTTAAAAAAATATTATGAGACTCAACATGCAGTCTTATCCAACGACACACACAATGCAGTTTGGCTACAGATGCAACAGGACACTATACATCATGTTTGTTAGCCACTGGGACACATTTTGGGGCAAGCAAGGCCTGTACAAAAGGGACGGGCTGCACTTGAACCAAGATGGAACCAGACTGCTGGCGCTTAAAATCAAAAAGGTTGCAGAGCAGCTTTTAAAATGACACCTGGGGAACAGCCGATGGGAGCCGGTGTGAGGCTGCAAAGGATTCAAATAAAACAGAAGGGAACAGAGCAGAACCGCACAAAGAGCAGACAGGAGCCTGTGCCAGCAGGTCAAAGAGTCAGAAGAATAGCATACATCAGGGGAGAGATTCAGTGTATAGGTGCTTGTATGCCAATGCCAGAAGCCTCCGAGCCAAGATGGGTGAGCTGGAGTGCTTGGTTGCTAACGCAGAAATAGATATAGTGGGCATAACAGAAACATGGTGGAACAGTGAGAACCAGTGGGACACTGTTATCCTTGGATATAAACTCTATAGAAAGGACAGAGAGTGGTGCCTTGGAGGAGGGGTAGCACAGTATGTTAAAGAAGGGATAGAATCCAACAAGCTAGAAAACCTAGGTGGACTGGAGTCCTCCACAGAAACCCTGTGGGTGACTATACAAGGCCGGAAAGGGAACGTGCTACTGGGGATGTGCTATTGCCCTCCGGATCAAAATGCCGACAGTGACCAGGAGTTTCAGGAGGAAATGAGGGAGGCGTCAAGGAGAGGCAGGGCCATAATTATGGGTGATTTCAACTACCCACACATAGACTGGGTAAATTCACATTCAAGTCAGGACAAAGAGGTCAAATTTCTAGATACGCTAAATGACTGTGCCCTAGAACAGTTGGTCATGGAACCGACCAGAGAGAAGGCAACCTTGGATCTAATTCTGAGTGACACCCAGGACCTGGTACGTGATGTCAGTGTCATCGACCCTTTAGGGCAGTGACCACAGTGCCATCAAATTCAGCATACATGCAGGGAGAGAATCACCAAGGATGTCAAACACAGACATTTTGAATTTCAGAAGAGGAAACTTCTCCAAAATGAGGAGTATGGTGAAAAGAAAGCTGAGGGGGAAACTCAGGAGAGTCACTTCGCTCCAGAGTGCATGGAATTTACTCAAAACCGCAATACTAGAAGCCCAGTTAAATTGTATACCCAAAAGGAGGAAAGGTACCACTAAGTCCAGGAGGATGCCAGCATGGCTAACAGGTACCGTCAAGGAAGCCATAAAAGGGAAGAAGACTTCCTTCCGAAATTGGAAGGCCTGTCCAAATGAAGAGAACAGAAAGGAACACAAACTCTGGAAAAAGAAATGCAAGGTGACAATAAGGGAGGCAAAAAGAGAGTTTGAGGAACATTTAGCCAAAAGTATCAAGGGGAATAACAAAAACTTCTTTAAGTACATCAGAAGCAGGAAACCTGCCAGAGAGGCGGTTGGGCCATTAGACAATGAGGGAGTGAAAGGGATTATTAAGGAGGATATGGAGGTTGCAGAGAAACTAAATGAGTTCTTTGCGTCTGTCTTCACGGCAGAGGATACTGAGCATATACCTGTTCCTGAACCAGGCTTTTTAGGGATGGAGGCTAGAGAGCTGAGTCAGATAGAAGTGACAAGGGATGATGTTCTAAACTGTCTGGAAAAACTGAAAGCTAACAAATCACCAGGGCCGGATGGCATCCATCCAAGAGTCCTCAAAGAACTCAAATGTGAAATTGCCGACCTCCTTGCTAAAATATTTAACTTATCCCTGAAATCGGGCTCTGTACCAGAGGACTGGAGAGTAGCAAATGTAACACCGATTTTCAAAAAGAGATCCAGGGGAGATCCGGGAAATTACAGGCCAGTTAGCCTAACATCCGTTCCAGGCAAATTGATGGAAAGCATCCTCAAGGATAAAATTGTAAAGCACCTAGAAGAACAGGCCCTGCTCGGAGTGAGCCAGCATGGCTTCCGCAAAGGTAAATTTTGCCTCACCAACCTTTTGGACTTCTTTGAGAGTGTCAACAAGTGTGTGGATCGAGGTGATCCAGTTGACATAGTCTACCTGGACTTCCAAAAAGCTTTTGAAAAAGTTCCTCATCAAAGACACCTGAGGAAACTTAGCGGTCATGGGATAAGGGAACAAGTACATGTGTGGATTGCTAACTGGCTGAAAGACAGGAAACAGAGTGTAGGTATAAATGGAGAGTTTTCACAATGGAGGGAAATAAGAAGTGGGGTCCCCCAGGGATCTGTACTGGGACCGGTGCTTTTTAATTTATTTATTAATGATCTAGAAGCAGGGGTAAGCAGCAATGTGGCCAAATTTGCAGATGATACCAAACTGTTCCGGGTAGTGAAATCCAAAACGGATTGTGAGCAGCTCCAAAAGGATCTCTCCAAACTGGGGGAGTGGGCGACAAAATGGCAAATGCGGTTCAATGTTAGCAAATGGAAAGTGATGCACATTGGGACGAAAACCCCCAACTTCAAGTATATGCTGATGGGATCCGAGCTGTCGGTGACGGACCAGGAGAGGTATCTTGGGGTTGTGGTGGACAGCTCGTTGAAAGTGTCGACTCAATGTGCAGCAGTTGTGAAAAAGGCAAATTCCATCCTAGGGATCATTAGAAAGGGGATTGAAAATAAAACGGCTAACTTTATAATGCCCTTATACAAAACTATGGTCCAACCACACTTGGAGTACTGCGTACAATTCTGGTCACTACATCTTAAAAAGGACATTGTTGAACTGGAGAAGGTACAGAAGAGGGCAACCAAGATGATCAGGGGCCTAGAGCACCTTTCTTATGAGGCAAGACTACAACACCTGGGGCTTTTTAGTTTAGAAAAAAGATGACTGCGGGGAGACATGATAGAGGTCTATAAGGTCATGCATGGTGTGGAGAAAGTGGAGAGAGAGAGATTCTTTTCCCTCTCACACAACACTAGAACCAGGGGTCACTCCATGAAATTGATTGCCAGGAGGTCTAGGACCAACAAACGGAAGTACTTTTTCACACAATGCGTGATCCACTTGTGGAACTCTCTGCCACAGGATGTGGTGACAGCCAACAACCTGGATGGCTTTAAGAGGGGTTTGGATGACTTCATGAAGGAGAGGTCTATCAATGGCTACTAGTCAGAGGGCTGTGGGCCACCTCCAGCCTCAAGGGCAGGGTGCCTCTGAGTACCAGTTGCAGTGGAGTAATGGCAGGAGAGAGGGCACGCCCTCAACTCCTGTCTGTGGCTTCCGGCAGCGCCGGCATCTGGTGGGCCACTGTGCGAAACAGGATGCTGGACTAGATGGGCCTTGGGCCTGATCCAGCAGGGCTGTTCTTATGTTCTTACTTTGAAGATTTTGCTTTTATTTTTCATGAATTTTTTTTATTTTATTTAAAAGATATTTATCCTGCCTCTCAATTTAAGTGTATATGTAGCAAGAAAAAATGTTGATATGACTTGTAGCATCTTCAAGACTAACTCATTTATGTATTATGAAGCTTTCATATCCTAGAGTTCAATTAATTAGATACATGAAGTGTTAGTAGGTAGGGGTGTGTGTGTCTATGCATGTAATCTGAATATGCCAGAGTTCTCCGATTTTCATCTCAGGCCCTGCTTGTGACCCCACCACTGGTGCAGATTTGGTTGGTGGGCAACAATGACAGGGCTCTCTCAGTAGTGGCCCTGATCTTTGGAATGTTCTCGCAGAAGTGCTTTGTAGCCTACCTCCTAGATGAATTTTTAAAAGAACCTGAAAAATCTCCTTTTTAGAGAAGCATTTTAAAATTGATTTTAATTAGGTTTTCTAAGTGCAATGAATTTCACAGCAGAACAGGAATTTTCAATGCAGAGATCTCTCTCTCTCTCTCTTTTTTAGCATTCCAGTTAAAATTTTAATATCAGTTCCAAAGAATAAAAAGCAAAACTACACATTCCTTATTGAATAGATAGAGATCTTAGAGTTACTAAAGGATTGTATTAAATTAATGACTATAATGATGTAGCTCAACAAGATTATGAACAAGACTATTTATTGTTTTATTTATTTATTTCAAATATTTATATCCCATCCCTCCAGTACTATACTGCTCAGGGTGGCTCACAACAGTAGAATAAAAGTGACAAACAATTTAAAACAGTAAAACAATTAAAATCTAGTGCAGAATAAAATCAATTAAAGCAGACCCAATTAAAGAATGTAGAACCCCTCAAATGATAATAAAAACATTAAAAAGCCTCCCTAAACAGGCAAGTTTTAAAATCTTTTTTAAAAACCCTAAGGGGAGGGAGCAGGGCAAAGCTCTTCTGGGAAGCCACTCCAGAGCTGAGGGGCCACAACTGAGAAGGCCCTGTCTGCTGTCCTTGCCAACTGAATCTCAGGCAATGGCAGGGCCATAAACAGCACTCAGAATGATGATGCACAAATGCAGTCCAACGGACACCCTAGCCTCAAGCTGTGTAGGATTTTAAAGGTCAAAGCTAGCACTTTGAATGTGGTCCAGAAGCAAACTGGGAGGATGAGTGAAATACTCGAGAAGTTATTAGCACCCATGAACATCCTTGTGGCAGAATTCTGGACCAGCTGAAGCTTCCGAACCATCTTCAAGGGCAGCCCCATGTGGAGCACATTGCAGTAGTCCAATCTGGATGTCACCAAAGCATGAGTGACTGAGGTCAGATCTGACTTCTCCAAGGGGGGTCACAGTTAGTGTACCAGCTATAGCTGGCAAAAGGCACTCCTACACACCACTACCATCTGTGACTCCAAGGACAACATTGGGCCCAGAAGCACCCCCAAGCTGTGAACTTGGTCTTTCAGTGGGAGTATGACCCCGCCCAGGACCAGGTTTATCTCACCACTTGGATAATCAGTTTTACTGAGAACACTTCTGTCTTATCTGGATTAAGTTTCAGTCTGTTTGCCTCCATCCAATCCAGAACCTCCTGCAGTCACTGGTTAAGGACATCTACTGCCTTCCTGGCATTAGCTGACTTAAATGATAGGTAGAGCTGGGAATTATCAGCATATTGATGACACCTCAGCCCATACCCATGGATGACATCTCCCAGTGGTTTCATGTACATGTTAAAGAGTATTGGGGACACAACAGAATCCTGTGCCCCCCCAAACCAGTGGTCAAGGGGTAGAGCAGGCGTCCCCCAACATCACATTCTGGGTATAACCCCCCCCCCCCAAGGTAGGACTGAAGCGACCATATCATGGTCCTCACAAGGCCCAACCTGGAGAAATAGCCCAGAAGGATCTTATCAAAAGCCGCTGAGAGGTCTAGGAGAATCAACAGGGTCACACTCCCCTTGTCTATCTCCTGATATAGGTCATCCATCAGGGTGACCAAGGCAGTTTCTGTCCCATATCTAGGCTGGAAGCCAGACTGGAAAGCATCCATGTAATCATTTGATATATCTTTAAAGCATAATCTTTACTCCATGTGGTATGTTTGGGTTCTGAAATTGTGAAAGTGGATGGATACAAGCAAATAAGCCAACTGGACAACGTGTCTGAAAAAACTTACCAATGTGCTTCTTTGAGCTTGTGAAAGTTTTGTGGCTACGAAGTATTGGACAGGTGCAAGAACTATGATTACTGCAGCTCCAATTAAGGCACTGATTCCAAGCAGGTAGTAGAGTAAAATGACTCCAACAATAATCTAACAAAATAAAGAGGAAGGACATTCCTAACCAATGCAAAAACTCTTAGGTTCTCTAGATTATCCAAGGATAATTAAGCAATTCATTAATCTCAAATCAGTCTCAGAATCCCACAAACAGTTCCAGAACCTTTTTGATATGTCATGATAACTCAGAAAGACACAAATGTTGTTAAGCTAAACATTCTTAGAAGTCATGAAAATTTATAGATAGCAAGAGGATGACATATATACGAAGCTGTCTATATACTTTAATTCTAGATTGTGATAGTTATCTAAAAACCTAGCTACATATTTCTTCATTCTATTTACTCCTACTGTCATAGAACTGTGATGACTGTCATGGACTGTAATGTATGGCATAAAATACAGAACATAACTGCCTTCAGTGTGTAGTACATAGTTCTAAAATAAACAACAACAACAACAACAATAATAATAAATACTCCCTCGTGATTCATGCCTTCTTAATGCTATTTTAGATTGCCATCAGGACTGACAATGATATATTATACGTAACTGAGCATGGTTTTCTGTGTTATATAAATTTGTTGACTATGGGTTAATTGAGATGACTTGTTGCAAAAAATTATTACCATAACTCCCTACCTGGGTGACAGAAAATAAATTGTTTGCCCAGGTGTGTAGCAGGATTGAAATGGGTCCTGGGACAAAAAAGTGAAAACAGATCCCTGCCCTCACACATTCTTCTGAGACGCATGAGGGGGAAAGCAGAGAACCCGTCAGTCAGACGGCAAGCCCCATGCCTTCTTTAGGGGCCAAGGGACATTTGTCCCCCCCTTCTTGTTCAACTGTAGCTACACCCCTGTGCTTGCATACATTATAGAAGAGGAACTATATATCTACTGTGAAAAAAGAGTGAGAACAAATATAAGAAGATTGTATAGGGAAGTGCTTCTTCCTATTGTTTAGTGGGAAGATATTGGCTTTGATCCAAAGCTCAATATATGGCTTGAGAGAGCTGTGTATATTCCATGTATACAGACTTCCCCATTTATATAACTGTCAGAAACAACTCTGCTCACAGTTGAATATATTATGCACACAAAGCTCTTCATGACATTGAAGTGAATACCAAAGTGCTTGTGCACTACCTTAGTTCTTCCTTGGATTAAGTGTCTCTGGTTCAAGCAGTTATCTGCTTCACATGCAGAGTGGTGCTCATATTCTCTATATATACATACATACATACATACATACATACTAAATATGCGTGGAGACACACACACACACACACACACACACACACACACACACACACACAGAGAGATATTTCTGAAGGGGACAGGACAGAGAGAGGGAATCAATTTGTCCTTCCTTCCCACACGCTCTTTCTCCACTTTCTCCACCCAACTGCTGCTGCTCATCCATCTTACTATTGCAGCGGCTGGAGGGGCAGTGGGGAAAAAAGAGGGTGAGCAGAAGCTGGGAGGCGGGCATCTCAAGGTCAGTGAAACTGCTGAGGAGTGCTTGGAGGGCAGGAATTAAACTGAATGTACTAAACCCAATCTAACCTTCCATATCTCATCCCTGATCAGGTAATGAATCAGCTTCCATAGCAGGAGTTTGTTACACACACACACACACACACACACACACACACACACACACACACACACCCCACACTCCTGTTTTTCTGAATTAACCATAAATGCACTCTTCTAGGTCTCATTCTCACATTTCTGTGTGTGGTAATTTTCATGCAGATTGACCCAGTTCAGAAGCATATGGGCTTGTGTTGTGTTGAGTTGATTCAACTATCCCCCTTGTTCTGCTATATCAGGAGCAAGTGATTATTTAATATATGAACCACAATACAGGTAAAATAGGAAGAGGCAGAAGCTGGCTGAGTCAGCACTGGGTAGGTGTGCAGCTACTGACTGTCTAAAGGGCAAGTTGTGCCATCAAGTCAATTTCGACTCCTGGCGTCCATAGAGCCCTGTGGTTTTCTTTGATAGAATACAGGAGGCCATTACCATGGCCTCCTCCCACAGTCTGAGATTATTCCTTTCCGCATCCTCCTATATTGCTACTGCCCGATATAGCAGCAGTGGGGATTTGAACCCCACTTCTGCTTGTTTGTCAAGCATTTCCCCGCTGCACCACTTAAGGTGACTCAGTGACTGCCTAGGAATGCCCAATGTAATGCTGTTGCCAGCAGCTCACATTGGGTATTCCTAGCAAATGGCAGTGTTTTAGATTTGTTTTTATATTGTTTTAACCTGTTTGTTTTAAATGCTGTTTGTTGTAGTATTTTACCTGTTGTGCACCGCTCAGAGCCTTTGGATGGGGCAGTATAGAAGTGTAATAAACAAATAATTAAATAAATAAATAGTGATGAGTCCATTGCCGCTCCCTGCTTCTACCAACACTTTGCACCACTCCCATTTCCGCCTCCCCAAAGTGGTGCAAGAGGACGCAAGTGGCAGGAGAGCTAGACCAGCCAGGGAACTGTCCAACAGGGTTAGGGCAGGCAGAGCAGGGAGCCAAGAGGCCTGGAGAGCAGGGGAGCTGTCCAGCAGTCTAGATCGCAGGAGCTGAGTTACAAGTCCAGGCAAAAGAACTCCCTCCATAGAGCTATTGCATCAACAGGCAGCAGGCAGAGAGACGGAAGCATTTTATAGTGGAATTGGCTGCTCCATCCCTTTCTGACTCTCAGCTGGGAGAGATTTCCTGGCTCTACCCCTTCCTGGCTCTCACCTTATCCAGAACAGGTGCTGGTACTTGTGTTTGTCTCCTCCCAAGTTGGGCTGATAAACTGGAGGCTTCAATTTAGCATTCATTGTGTGCTGATTCTGGGCTTCAGTATGGGCCCCAAAGGGCTCAGGCTGCTCCTGAGTCCTGGGGCAATGAGATGAGGTGTTGAGGAGAGGTGGTGCCCAAACAGGGCATTGGGTTCCTCAATAGTTGAAACCATGTTATATGAGGGAGGGCTCCTGCTGCCTCTTGGGTGCTGCTGGTTTCCAAGGGCTCTAGTCATAGGGAACATAGGAAGCCATCTTATACCAAGTCAGACCATTGGCTCATCTAGCCCAGTATTGCCTACACAGACTTGCAGCAGCTTTTCCAAGGTTAGAGGCAGGAGTCTCTCACAGCCCTATCTTGGAGATGCCAGGGAGGGAACTTGGAACCTTCTGCATGCAAGCATGCAGGTGCTCTTTCCAGAGTGGCCTTATTCCATGAGGGGAATATCTTCCAGTGCTCACATGTAGTCACCCATTCAAATGCAAACAAGGGCAGGCCCTGCTTAGCAGAAGGCCCTTAGAAAACATGTACTGTTTTCTGAGGCTACAGCCATGGATGTTTAACAGTTATACTGGAAAGCAAGGCAGCTAGTTGAGTGCTTCCTAGTCCCTAATGAATGAAGAGGACATTTTGCAGTCTGTCTCCTGCCCCCACCCAGTTGCAGATAAAGGAGGAGGAGGAGGAGGAGGAGGAGGAGGAGGAGGCAGGGCAGGTCAGGTCTGGATGTCACAAAGTTCTATTACGACAGCAGATGGTGGGTGTGTGTGTGCGCGCGTGCGTGCATGCATGCGCTTTCTTGCTTCTGATCATTCTGACTTGTTAGAGGCTCTCCACTATCATAGCAGAACTTCTTCCAACAATGCACAACAGAAGGCATTTGGGTCTGACACTACAGCACAGCTTTAGCAAAGGTCCACAGATATCAGCTTGGTCAAGAACATATGGATTCTTGCGGGTACAAACAGCAACTGGATTCACACAGAGGCGTATCTAGGGAAAATAGCGCCTAGGGCAAACACTGAAATTGTGCCCCCTGTCCAAGCATCTGACACCCATATTTCAGATAACTTTACCATAATGTCAGCTGAAAAATACAAGTCAAGCTCCTTAATCTTCTAATATTTAAAAAAATATTTAGCAGTGGACATAGCCAGACCAAAAAATGGCAGAAAATGACAAATTTCAGTATGCTGGGGCTCATGAAATACCCAAATACTATGTGGAGATGTACTTGGAAAACTAAACAGAAGTGCCTGTCTAATTCTCTGCTATGCACTGTAGCATCACCATTACATAAGTTTTAAAAATCAATGGAGAATTTGACTTTTCCCAGATACTCTGTAAATAATTAAAGGATATGCAGAGTAAACTGTGTCACTGCTTGGAATATATTCTAGTCTTTCAGAAAGACAGTTAAAATGAGAGAAAGAGAGCAAGAAACTCCCAGTGGGCCTTAATATTAAGGGTTTCACATTGATTCAAAGACAAACTCACCATTAATAGCCATATTAGCAAGACATCACATTTAACTCACTTATCACAAGAAGCAAAGTAAGAGCAAATGAATACAATCCTAGCGCTTAAGCGTCAGCTCAGTATTCACAAGCCCTGATTCTCTGTACATAGTGCCAATCTGAATATGTGTACAGTGTCATATTATATTTTTATTATTATTATTTTTACCCGTAGCCCCGTTGGGGGGCTTCCTAAAGGCTGGGGTTTTTTTTGGCAAAGATTCCCCCTCACCCCGCTGGCCTCTAGGGCCTCGCAGAGACCATTTGAGCATGTGCAGTGGCCGTTTTTAAAAATAATCTTTTTTTTTTTAAAGGCCACTGAAAACAAAATGGCCACCGCGCATGCTCAAATGGCCTCTGCAAAGCCTGGCATGACCTAGAGCCTCACAGAGGCCGTTTGAGCATGCACGGTGGCCATTTTGTTTTTGGCAGCCATTTTTTTTTTAAAAAATAATTTTACAAAATGGAGCCCCCCTTCAAGTGGCACCCGGGGCACGTGCCCTGCCTGCCCTACCCCTAAATATGCCCCTGGATTCACAAGAATGTGAGAATATAAAACAGGTATATTTATGCAAATATGCATTTATTTATTAAGCATATTTGTATACTACCGAAGTCTCTTGGCAGTTTACAACATTAAAAAAAAAAAAAAATTTAAAATATATAAACGTTCAAATGAAAATAGCTAAAAACCACTAAATAGCTAAAAAGCTTGGCTGAAGAGATGTGTCTTCAGTTGTTTCCTAAAGGTCAACAGGGATGGAGCAGCTAGAATCTAAGGAGAAAGTGCATTCCACAGACCTGAGACAAGTACAAAGAAGGCTCGCCTCTGAGTTGTCACCAGACGAGCTGGTAGCACCCTCAGATGAACCTCCCCTGAAGATCTTAATATCAGAAACAAATCCTAAAGAGGATTTGGGGGGCCCCTAGGGGGTGTAGAGGCCTTGCACTTCTGCCCGGATGTCCAGGGGTAAGAGCACCTCTGCTTGTAGGTGTCTATTAATTAGTGCCTGGGCTTCAAAGTCAGTGGTTAATTTCTAATAGCCAATGGGAAAATGCACACACTTTCCACTGAACAGGTGCTGCCTGCCCCCTTGATAAAAAGAAAGGGATATAGGTGGAAGGCATTTTTCCTCCACAAGCCTGAGTTCTTGCACATCTCTTTATAGAAATTAAACAATCCCCTCACCTCCCTAACAACTGTATCTAATTATGAAATTTATTAGAAAATACAGCTCTTTAAAAATCCCCTCTCCTCAAAATCTAGTCCTGGTTTTTTCCAGTGTCCATCCAGCAGCCTTTCATAATTAAAATACTGCTTTTCCTCCCCTCCTATCTTGCTAACATTTCATTGTTTTGTACTTAGACACAGGGCTTCATTTGTGGCATAGTTCAGTCCAACGAAAATCTGTTTCAAATCACCAAGGCTAACCGAACTAGTGAGCATAATTTTTCCCTCCACAAAGAAATCCACTCCAGGTTTTTTGTGCCAACTCATGTTCTCAACAGTAAGAGGCATTTTCCCCTTTCTTTCTTTCTTTAATCAGCTTTGGGAGGACAACACAATGAGAATTTTGGGGAAACCCACCCTTTCTGGGCTGGGAAACAGAGAGCCCAAGTTCTCATACAGCCACACAGAGAAAGCCATTAGAAATATCTCACTACTCAGCTATACCTGACTTCCAATGAAGGTATTTCATCCACCTATTTTGCTTTATGTCCCTCTGGTGTGTACATTTGGAAGAGAGACAGGATTGCCTGGCAATATGAGAGAGGATGGATGAGAAGGCATACTCAGCACTAAACCTGCTCACTCATGGTGGAGCACTCCCCCAGCACTTCCTGAGAAGTGGTTCCTATTATTGACTGGCTCCTGTTACTGACTGAGACCTGCACAGCAGCATGAGCAGGCTAGAGAGCGAATACTGCAGGCACATAAGAAAGCCATGTACACTGCACTCAAAAGATGTAGGAGCTCTTTGAACAGGTGTGTGCGTGTGTGTGTGCATGTGCGTGTGAGAGAGAGAGAGAGAGAGAGAGAGAGAGAGTGTTCACACACTCTCTCACACACACAAATGGAGCAAAAATGCTGCTAATTCCATCTTTGCATTGTGTGAGGCAATGAATTATCTCCTTCCCTTCTGTCACCCAAACTGTGTGAAAAAAGGGAAGATTCTTTCTCTTGCCCTCTGGCCGAGCTTTAGCTTTTGAGCTTTAGGAGAACACATAACAAAACCAGAGAATAAACTGCTTCATTTCTCCCAAAAATCTAGTCCCATAGGCAAGCAGCCAACTGGATTTATTAAAGCCTGTGCCTTATGGTTCTGCAGTTTCAGCAACTCATTGCTAGAGTAGCCATAAAAACCCCTGTGCCTCCCCTCCCACTAGTCTGCTGAGGTGTGGAACTTCGTGAGAAGATCTCCCATTTTCAGATCACCATCCTGCCCAGATGAGAAGACCACTCATGAGTGCAACATGAAACAATTGCTCATCTATTGTGCTACATATCGATACCCTGGAAAGACTCCCAGGATACTATACAAATTAATCTCTGCTCCTACTGGCTTACATTCATTCATTCATTCATTCATTCGATTTCTATAATAACAGATTGATTAATAACAGACTTTAGCCTTTAGTCTCCTTACCTGTACTGGCATAGCCCAAAGGTTAGGACAAAGGAAGAAGAACCACATCAGTTGGTTTGTGTCTATAGCAACCAGGTTACAGATCTGACCTGCAGTCATTTCCCCCATGGACATGTTGGAGGTTGACAGCCGCATAATCTTATTGTAGATTTTTGTCTAAAATAAGAATATAAAATTTTCTTTGACAGAAGGGAAAAAAGTGTTGATCATGTTTTTCCTGACAATCTTAGGAACTACTAAGTAAGGTTTCCAGTGACCACATTTTTAAAAAATGGGTTAAACCGGAGCATAGATGTGCTCTTATGAAAGCAACAGAAATATAAAAATAGACTAGTCAGAAAGACAACTTTTGTTGTTTCTCTAGTTGGGGGAAGGAAAAAAAATATATACCCTTGTTCAGTGTGGCAGAGCTCCAACACATATTCTGAGCTTAATAGCCATGAACAAGAATGGCTTATTAGATAGAAAGATTTTAAACAATGTGCATGTTCTAAGGTTGCCAACCACCAGCCAGTATCTGATTAGTTCAGTCGTAACATAAATCTTGACAGGGCATGATTAGTCCAGTCACGTGGTGGTGTGGGTGTGGGTGGGTGTATGCGCGCATGCGTGTGTTTGTGGCTGAAACTTCAAATTCTGCCAAGTTCTACCACTTCTGACCAACTAGATTCTGACCTGGCTCTGCCTCTAACCCACCAGGTCTATCTGTGGGTTTGCTACAGAAATGCTAAATTCTGCTCTATTTTCCCTGACTCTATTTCTGATTTGTCAGATTCTGGCCTAGGTTTGTCTGTCTGGGCTCCACCACCTAGCCTCACTCAGAGGGGCAGTATTTTTAAAATAAAAAGTTGGTAAGCCTGTAAATTGCCCGAGTCTCCCTTTACTCATTCTGTTGTAAAGTGGGTTCAAAAATCTCAGCCAGTATTATTTCTGGTTCTCACAGATTTCATCACAGGCAAGCCCTGTGAGCTCCTGTTTCACATTTGTCTACTTCACAAAGACATGTAAATTGGCTCAATCACAAAGTGACACAAAGCTGGTTTTAGCCAAGTAAGCCTGGCAATATAATCTGGAACATGACAAGTATTGATTTCATTTACTGCAGAGGCTTTTAACAAGTTGTAAAAGTCAGTAGCCATAATTAAGGCTTACGTATGTTTCTGTGCCAAGCATGATCAACCACTGAGTACATGTTTTGCCTCAGGTTCAATCCCAGGCATCTCCAGCAGAGGCGGCTGGTGATGGCGGCCAGAGGTACCTCTAAAAGACATTACTGTTGATACTGGTGGCACCTGGACACTGCTGGGAGCAGCGGTGTCCTGCCTGGTATCCCATGCAGCGGCCACCCCATCTACTACATCCATTTGGCCTCTGTGCATATGCAATTGCCATTTGCATGTTCAGCAACATCATGCTGATCATGCAAATGGCTGCTTCGCAAGTGCAGAGGCCAGACAAGCACAGAGGCCAGATGAGGGCGGGTGCTGTGTAGGCCACCGCCACTGGCTTCCAGGTGCTATCGGTATTGACAGTAATGTCTTTTAAAAGTACCTCTTGACGCCCACCCCCAGCAGTGGCACTGCCATCACCAGCCACCTCAGATCTCCAGGTAGGGCTGAGAAAAGATTCTTTTTTTGAAACCCTAGAGAACCATTACTATTCAGTGAAGAGAATACTGACCTAGAATGGGCCAAATGGGCTTATTCAATATAAGGCAGCTCTGTGCCAACTGGCTTTTTCAGGTGGAGGCTGAATGCAATATGTATACGGCTCCATGGTCATTATTTTTACTTCACTATTGCTATCAAGTGTTTGATTTCACAAATGCATGAAAACAATTTATGCCATTAAGCCATAAAATATAACTCAGTGTAAATGCAGTATTTAAAGTATACTTGCCACACATTTTAAATAAGATGTAAGTATTCATTCCACTTTCCCCCAAAGTTCAAGACCAGTTAACATGTGCATGTGTTAATATATACTATTTGCTAAAAGCTAAAGAAAGAGATTCTAAAAATATTTAAATCTGTTGCAGAATCAAAATCCATTAAAGATACTTTTCATACTGCCAATTTTTTTTAAAAAAAATAAGTATTAGCTTTCCATTAAAACAAAGGAGACAAACAATTAGCACAATCCAGCAAAAGTAAATTGTGATTAATCTTTATTCATTCAAGCTTTTAATTTTCAGAATTGTGAATTTGTTTTTAAATAATTCTATTTCTTGTTATAAACTGACAATTTGTTGTAAAATGTGTGTTTGGGACAGTATACATACTGAATAATTAAACAAACAAATAATCCTCATTAAAAGCAATGATGACTAACTCATCATTTTTGCTGGACTTTGAACATTAACTTTTTGACAGAAGCATGGGTGTTTTTTTTGCAGGGGTACAAATCAGATATTGCTCATTTTTCTTGAAATGTTAATTTATCCAGACTAGGATTTTCTGGTGTCTGTAAAAAAACACTCTTTTGATCAAAACAGGTGACATATAACAGAATCTTTAGCTAGAATCTATCCTAGAATAGCATAGCATAGAATCTTTAGCTAGGAATTGGTCTTGTCTGGAGTATCTGAAATACCTGTATTGCTCCTCTCAGGTTAATTCCTGTTTCAATGGCAACATAATATGAAGCTTGGAGAAACGTTCTTTGTAACAGAAGGGCAAAGAAAAGAAGGACTGCTAAAACATAAGCATTGGCCAAGAATTCTTGAGACGAAATGAAGGAAACACCAAGTATTTTAATCTGTAGGACCAAGGGAAAAAGGCATTAATTGAAAAATTCATACTGTAAACACTATACAGGCATACAGTTTTAGTAGACTGGAAATTGCAATATCAGAACATTCCAGTTAATCTAGAATGTCATTTTTAGCCTACTTGCCAGTAGGCTTATAAGATCACCCGGCAATTTGTGTATTTGTGTGTGTGCCCCCTCCATCAACTTTGCAACATCTTGACCAATATGAACCAAATCAGGTACCGTTGTAGGGACACATAATGACACCTCAACGGTTTAGTTTGTGATGATGTCATCTACACCAATCCAAGATGGCAGACGTGTGAACATTTGAGGCGCACATGCGCTAACTTGTGGAACGTCTAACTGATTTGAACCAAATCTGGTACAGTTGTAATAACACACAGGGACACTTCGTTGATGTAGTTTGTGATTATGTCATCCACCCCGATTCAAAATTGTGGGCACGTAAACATTTGAGGCACAAGTGGGCTAACTTTTTTACCTTGGTTTCAACTAAATTTAGTCCAGTTGTAGGGATAGTGAAAGGAAAGTAGGCAAATTAGTTCTTACTCGAATAGCTTGTTAATTAGATGACAGATATGCTTTCCAATTGGGGAAAGGCAAAAATAATCTGTATGGTAAAGGTAAAGTTATGCTGTTGAGATGGTGTTGGCTCCTGGTGATCGACCACAGAGCCATGTGGTTTTCTTTGGTAGAATACAGGAGGGGTTTACCATTGCCATCTCCTGTACAGTATGAGATTATGCCTTTCATCATCTTCCTATATTGCTGCTGCCTGGTATGAGTACTTTTTATAGTCTGGAACCATACCAGTGGGGATTCGAACCAGCAACCTCTTCTTCCTAGGCAAGTTATTTCCCCGCTGCACCATTAGGTGGCAAGTTTGTATGATAAGCTACAACAAATCTGAATCCAAGACCCATCAAACAGAAATAAAACTGTTTATTTGTCATTAAAATAAAATTGATTGATATTCTTTTTCTTATCAAAATGAACCCTAATTATCAAAGATGAGATGGAAAACTTTGCTTATGGACTGTGCCAATTCATAAAGCAGCAGCAGCTGGAAGCTTATGGGTCTGAATGTTCCTTTATATCAAATAAGTAGTTCTGAGTAGAACTAATGGATCCTATTTTCTGTTTTGTTTAATATGGAAACTTACCTAGAATCCCCTCCCATGTACTCTGCATTTTGTTTGTATCCCGCTCTCAGAACATGGGTTCAAAGGGGTGTCATATATACTTTGAGTGGCTGCCATCTTGAAACAGGATAGCACATCAGAAAACAAAATATCGCTGTCTGGGTCTCCCAAGACACCCCTCTCATGTGCTGTGAATTTTATTTGTATCTGACTTTCAGCACAAGAGTTACAAAGTGGTGTTCTTAGACTCTGAGAGGCCAACATCTTGAAACAATATTGCAGATTGGCAAAAAAATAATACCTCTGCAGGGGTCCTCTAGGAACTGCTGTGAATTTGGTTTGTATCAGTACGTGAATTACATAGAGATGCCTAAAAGTATAGTGACTGCTACCTTGAACCAATATGGCAGTTTGGCAAAACAAACAACCCACCCTGTGAGAGTTCCCCTTCCCACATCCTTGTATTTGGTTTGTATCAGGTTGTAAATACAAAAGAGGGAGAGATTCAGACATGCAAATAAGAACACAGGAAGCGAGTCAGACCATTGGTCCATCTAGCTCAGTATGGTCTACACACTGGTAGTGGCTTCTTCAAGGTTACAGGCAGGAGTCTCTCTCAGATCTATGTTGGAGCTGTCAGGGGGAAAACTTGGAACCTTCTACATGCAAGCATGCAGGTGCAATATCTTACAATGCTCACACATGTAGTCTCCCATTCAAATGCAAGCCAAGATGGACCCTGCTTAGCAAAAGGGACAATTCATGCTTGCTATCACAAGACTGGCTCTCCACATAAATACACATACTTCCCGGTTACTTATAACAATCTTTTCATGAACAATTCAGCCACTTAAATTAGCTGAATGCACTACTTTTTACACTCAAATATGCTTGGAGAAATGTTTTTTTAAAAGAAGAAATTGTGAATATAATCATATTTTAACTGTTATTGTTTTCAACAGATTTTTAATGCTCATTAATCAGATCAATACCACCAAAATGACATCATGCCCAAGAGAAGCAGATCTTTCTCAGATTCAAATTTACCATATACTGTCATTATTCAATAAAATGAATCATATTTGAAGTAGAAAATTCCTATAAATCTCAAACTTTTATTTTAATTCCCTTCTGCAAGCATATTAATTAAAAATTCTACTTCATATATTTAATTTATTGAACTTTCCTATAAGTTTAATCTATGCAAAATGACTTTGCCCAGTCAACGACAGACCTATGGAACAAAAAAGAGCCAAATTTTTTTCTGTTAGGCTGAGCTTTGGTTGGTTTTAAATGGTTTTAAACTGTTTTAACCTTTTAATTGGTATATTATTTTTCTGTTTGTTTTATGTTCAGGTAAACTACCTAGAGCTATTTGAATTGAGTGACATAGAAATATAATAAACAAATATGACTGCCTGAAGAAATGTAGTCCAAATTGAAAACCTCATTGTGAGAACTAGATTTCTGTCACACCCCAGACTGACTTCCTGTTTTTGAAATCACCAATGACCATGCATTAGAAATGCAACTACCCACTCAACCTCTCTATAACAGCAAGCATCAGTCTTCTTCACTCACCTGTCTGATCATTGATTCATCTGATCATGAATGAAGTAAAAATTTCTCTCCCCCCATCCCCCCGCCCTTGGTCTGTTATGATTTAATCTGCTGGGTGTTCAATCTCATGTTTTAATGTTGTGTTATAAGCCACCCAGAGAACAATTTGTTATGTGGTGGCTAACATAGATTATGATGATGATCATCATCATCATTATCATCATCCCATGTACCCATCATGGCAGAGCTCCTGGGCTCCCCTTACCTCACCTGGTGGTGGCATACCAGCTATTGCTCTCCTCCTTTCCCACTCTCCTTCCTCAGGCTTTTGACAAGAGGAGGATGGCAGCAGCTAGCTGACCACCATTGGATGAGTTTTGGAAGAGGTGGCAGGCCAGCCAAGGAAATAAGAGATGGTAGACCAGTGGGCAATCACTAAAAGACTGGCCATGGCAAGATTACAGATTTAGTTCTAAATCAATGTGTGCATTCCCCTCTTCCCTGAGATTTCTAGAATCCAGATGGCCCCAATGCTTGGTTTACCACCCTGTTAAGGCCAGCAATGCATTCAATGAGAAGGTAATAATGAACTGACCATAGCAATGGGATTAGTCCTTGGAAAGCCTGTTTCCACTTCAGTTTATATAATAAAATCTGTATCCCATCACATTTACAGGTAAGGTATTATTCAGAATATAATCATGATTGTATGGTGTTCCAAGGCAGCTTTGAACATTCTTGCCTGGTCTCTACATTGAAATCATTGAGTACTATAAGGTTTTGCAATCCCAACAGGTTCTGAGACTATGTTAGAAAGTTTACCTAGGCAATTTATTGTGCAGTGAGGTAAACAGCAGACTGACAGCACGTTGTCTACTTTCCTATAGTGTATTATTTTGCTGAATAAGATGTATGTGTGTATACACACACACACACACACACACACACATCCTTTCAAAATATAAGACAGAAACATAAAATTGGAAGAAAGTTTATATTAGAGATATTCAAAATTGCGCCTGAAAACAATTTAAAATTGTATTTTTGAATGTTTGTTCTTCATAGTTCACTTGGAACTATGTTTGGAACTTGGAACTGTTACTTGCCTGCACTGTAACAGCAAAAGTAAAGGCAATGAAAGAAAGGCAGTGAAAGAAATTTAGCATCTAATGTTTACTCATCAACACCTAAGCAGGTGCCCTTGAGAAAGCCTACAGAGACTGTATGTGGTGTGGTATTAGTTTTGTGTTACAATTCTGCCTCAAGAACAAACTTGAGAAGTATACTTTCAAGGAGACAAAATCCTCGAAGACAATTTTTTTCACAGACTGAATCTATATACCAAGAGCACAGACCATTGCTTTCATGTGGACTGATTTCTATCAACACAGAATCCCATTCCCTCTCTCCACACTTAGCATACACGAGGCCATTATGGGATTGTGTGCCCTCCCTCTTGACTGGATACAAGTTATCTGAGCTCAAATACATTGTGCCAAACAGAAAGGAGAAGCTGGAGAAAAAGGACTTCCCAATCCCAGTAATGGTTTAGTATCTTCCGTGTGTGTATGTGTGCCCACGTACGCACACCAGGAGGGTAAAGGGGAAACAGGACTCTTTCAAGAAAACAGGAATTTTCCCCACATACACGTACTGTGCCTGTGGCGGACTGGATTGTGTCAAGAATATCTGGCCAGATATATTTATGACACTAATGCATAGACTATAATCAAACTGTATTAGAAGATCTGCACAAAACATGTATTTCAGTGAACTGCATGTTGGGGAATATTTAAACAAGAGGGTTATGTGTACCACTTGCTATTGTATGGTTTGCAGGACATTATCTCACCTTTGCCAAGGTGAGATAACTTCTAATGTTATATAAGATTACTTCTAACTTAATTCTGCTCAGTCGATTCAAAAAATTAAAATCAAAAAGTTATTTTTTATTCTGAATTAAATTAGCATAATAATCTGAACTGTTACGTACTATCTCATCATACTTTCTCTTATAAAGCTTGAAACTCTATATGTATGTCTACACATAGGAAGCTGCCATATACCGAGTCAGACCATAGGTCCATCTAGCTCAGTATTGTCTACACAGACTGGCCGCGGCTTCTCCAAGGTTGCAGGCAGGAATCTCTCTCCGCCCTATCTTGATGAAGCCAGGGAGGGAATTTGAAACATTCTGCTCTTCCCAGAGCCATGGCTTCATCCCCTGAAGGGGAATATCTTACAGTGCTCACACATCAAGTCTCACATTCATATGCAACCAGGGTGGACCTTACTTAGCTAAGGGGATAAGTCATGCCTGCTACCCCAAGACCAGCACTCCCCCAAAGCATGTGTGGTACTGGTTTACTAAGCAAGCACACCTTTGTAAATGATGGGATAAGCCAACCCTGGGCAGCAGGGCTGCAAGGCAGTATAATGGATATTTATCATATCATAGGCAACAGTCACAAGGCAAGAGGCACTCAAGAAAGTAGCTGCTGCACCAGCAAAGAACAGGATCCAACTTATAACAACTCGACCTGAATCATACAGACCAATTTCTTTGTTGAACATTGCTTATAAGCTCTTTGCGGTGATTTTGGCAGGAAGGTTGAAGGGCTTCCTGACTGATATAATACATCCAGATCAAACAGGATTTATGCCGAAGAAATATATGAAAGACAACCTGAGATTTGTACTGAACGCAATAGATGGTATTTCAAAGAGGAAGAGTAAAACAGATGATTTTCCTGGATGCGGAGAAAGCTTTTGATAATTTGGATTGGTCCTTTCTGTTTAAGGTTTTGGAAAAAATGAACTGTGCATCAGATTTCCTTTCATGGATTCAAAGTATTTATCAGGAGCAATCGGAAAAGATAATAGTGAATGGGATTCTATCCAAAAAATGTACCATGAATAAGGGTATCAGACAAGGGTGTCCTCTTTCTCCACTGCTGTTTATTCTGGCTCTTGAACCTCTTGCAAAGAAGATTTGGCAGGAGCTAAGAATTTATGGAATTAAGATGGCGAATCAAGAGCACAAAATAAAATTGTATGCTGATGATGTGGCTTTCACAATTACTCGACCAAAGGACTCTCTAGATGCAATAACGGAGCATATAAACTAGTACAGCAGGATCTCGGGATATAAGGACAACAAAAACAAAACACAGATCATCACATGGAACTTGTCAGCTACGGAATTATTGTATTTGAAAGATAAGACTGGATTTCAGATAACAGCAAAACCTATTAAATACTTGGGGATTAATTTAACAGGGAACAATAAAGACATGTTCAAGAACAATTACCTACCAGTGTGGAATCTTATCTTAGCAGACTTAAATAGGTGGAAAAAACTAAATCTTTCTTGGCTGGGAAAGATTGCATCAGTTAAAATGAATATTTTACCAAGGATGAATTTTTTATTTCAAATGATTCCGATTAAGATTGAAGATAAGATGCTGAATACATGGCAGAGGCACATAAATTCCTTTATTTGGGCTTACAAGAAGCCAAGAATCAAGTTTAGGATTATGCAAGATGCAAAAGAAAGGGAAGGATTGGCTGTCCCTAACTTGAAATTATATTACCATGCCAACTGTTTGACATGGATCTTGGATTGGATCAGAGAACCATATGGACATGGAGGGATCAGATCTTTCTGATGGGCTACATAAGTTTTTATGGACTAACTTAAAAAGAAATGACCAGGACATAAAATCCCACACAATCAGAAATAGTCTGCTAAGTGTTTGGGACAAGTATAAGAAAAGGATCAGCCCGGGTCTTTCACCTTTGGCATCTATCTTAAATATTTTTCTCCATAAAGAAGAAAAATCTAATAAGTTTGATTCTTGGAGAGAGAAGGCATATAGTATGCAAAGTTTAACTACTGGAAAAGCAAAACCTAAATCTATTCAAACTCTTACTTTGGAATGGTCCAAGGAACCTTCATAGTTTCAATATTGGCAAATTAGTTCTATACTGCAGAAAGAAATACAAAGACAAGGTGGTAAGCTTAGAGATTTAATGGAATTTTAAGTACTAATAACAAAAAATGTTGATCATTTATTGGGATTGATATACAAGTTGCTGCTGAAATATGATTCAGAAACAGAACAGATAAAAGACTACATGATTAAGTGGATGTAAAATTTAAACCAGACAATCGATATTCAACAATGGGAGCATCAATGGAATGTGAACACTAAATTTACAGCAATGTGAACATTAAATTTACAGCAAATAGTACCTTAAGAGAAAATTGGTACAAAATGTATTTTCGTTGGTACATTACTCCTACGACCATTAGAAAGATCGACAATAATTACTCGGGAGACTGTTGGAAATGTAAGAATCATGTGGAGACATTCTATCATATGTAGTGGACTTGTAGCAAAGCACAACAATTTTTTGGGGGGGGGTCACTCTAAGATGCAACAAATTTTAAATATAAACTTCCCCTATTCACCTGAGCTTTTTTTGGTTAAATATGACTAAACCTTGTATACCTTCTAAACACAGAGTTGTCCTTATGTATGATTACTGCCTCCAGGATTCTCTATGCTGCCAACTGGCAGTCACAAGCAACCCCGACCTTGGATGAATGGCTACTAAAGCTATGGGAATATGCCTCAATGGCTAAGGTCACTGCTTATTTGTGGAATACCTCAGATGAAACATTTGTGTTAACCTGGGAACCTTTAATAAATTACAGTTTAGCACAAGCTCAACATCCACACCCAAGATTTGGGGTGTTGACTTTTTTTTAATATTGAGGGCTGACTAGCGCATTATTTATATCTTTTTGTAATACCTGATGTGAGGGGGAAGGTTGGAAGCAGAATTTCAGACTGTCATATGCAATATGTCATATGCAACTGCTTGAAGTTTAAGAGATGATAATGTAATCATGTTATTTCTTTTTATTCTCTTACTAAATAAAAATATTATTTGTTTAAAAAGCAACTTATTTAAGAGCCAGAAGCCCCGATCCTTCCTGAAATTTCAGAATGACCCTGATTAGAATCAGTGCCTGATCTGGCTTCCCTCTCTTTATGAGAAGCCTATTGGGGCGGGGGGAGGGGTATGTTTCAGTCTGCCAGGTGGACACTATGCCTCCAGAGCTGGAATTCTGTCCTGGGCCTGCATCACCCCTGCTCAATTAGACCCCCTGATAGAGGGGTCTAACTGTGGGTCCACTGGGTCATCAACATCCCCAGGTTCCACTGATGGGGGGCGGATCTGAGGACTCATGTGTCCACGATTGTGGGACCTGAGGATATCCCATCAGGGCTGGGGGTCTTGACTTTGGCTTGGTATACTAGGAGAAGGTCTTTCTTCTCCTCCTCTTAGACTCAACCCTTAAAAGAAAGGGCCTTTTCAAGGTCTGAGTCCAAATGGGTCTTTATAAGGTAACACAAGGACATTACTTGAAGACATTGCACAAAGAACGTAATCTCTTTTCTGTACTAATTCTTGCACTAGCAAAAGATGCCATGCTACCTCTAGCACCACAGCACAGGGCATTAGCTCATTGTTGCACAACACTTTGCATGACCTCTTGCATAGTCTTGCCTATGTCCTGGAGATTAACATAGGAGGAGCTGATTATATGATAAAAATGAAAACATATCTTTGAATATATATTTAAATGGGACAAGATCCAGCCTATGCTCAATTTATTAAATTCAACATTTACTCCAGCTCAACTGCTTTTATAGATTACAAATATGAAAATATCTGCTTGGCATTATACTTGGAAATAATTGGGAAACTTAAAATGTGATAGTACAGCAATAAATTTGGTAAAGTTGGATGATGCAAATTGTTTAAAAGATACTGGTCATCCATCTGCTGTACTGCAATAGTAAATGGGCTGAATTAGTTACTCTAGGCTGGAATTAAAGGAGCTAGCTACATGTGACATGCTTACAACGGCGCCAATAGTTTCTTTTTAAAGAAAAATAGATTCAGAGGATGAGAATTTGGTGCAGAGAGGCTATGGAGGAGGGTGCTCAGCCCCTTTTCCTGTCCACAACTTCTCTGCTCCAAACTGTCCCCTCCCACCAGTTTCATAAATGTTAAAACACATGTTTGTGAGATAAAAATAATATAGGGTAAGTAATACAGAAACAAGACTTTCTAGTAATATCATCAGAAAGTACATCTTGTGCTACCTTTCCAGTCTGTTTACAGGTAAGTAAGGTTGTAAATTGGGGAGTCAGGAAGTGTATGAGGGTTCTCTTCCTATCTGGCAAAAACACAGTTGAAATGACACCCAACCCTCCAAACAAGCCCTATATGAGAGTTCAACATGCATGCTTCACTCATTAGACCAGGGACTATCCCTACCAGCAAAGGATACTGCAAAGGTTCTAGACATGGGCCAGTCAAATACAGAGTTTATCATAGGTAAGGGAATACAACTTCTGTACTCTGAGGGGGCCTAGTATCTCTCCTACCTATCCTCCACATTGCTAGTTCCTCACAGGTCCCCTTTATGCTTAATTAATAATACTGCTATATGAAATATATCCATATGTGTGCCAAAAAATCTAAATAAATCTAAAAGATAGCCTCATGATTGATGGTCTTTCAAAATTCTCTCCTCAGAAATAATGACTCACATAGGTCAATAGTTTATAACAAAAGGGCAATGCTAGCAGAATAATAAAAATGTATCAGTTTTGTCACTGAAGACAGTTTTAAGTGGAAATTGTCAGAGTAGCAACACCAGTCTTTGTGCACACATTCTATTGTGTTATGTAGAACAGCTATATGTTTGTCAAAAGAAGCTCATGATTAATTGTACCAGTGTCTATATACCGTGTGCTTTCTTCCTACAAAGAGCTGACTACTATTATCACACACAGTTTTTTCAAGTCTGAATTGACTTGGAAAAATAATGTTTTGAGCAGATAATTAAAAAATGATATGAAGCTTTCTTAGGCTGGAACTAATGTGACATGCCAGTATTTAAGAACAAAGAAACAGAGCAGTCACAGGAAGTTAGCATCTTCAAAAGTCCAGAGTGGGGGTTGGATGGGGGTGGTGAATAAGAGTTTGTTTAATCATGTCAGCTCCAGCTATTTTTCTGTTCAAAATTTTCCCCAAGTTGCTTTTTCCCCAGAGGGAAGGGAAATGTTGAACAAAAAAGTAGTCAAAGAAGGAAGAGTAAGCTACTCCTACTTCTCCTTGTTCCTCTCCTTGACTGTCTTCTCTTTTGCTCAAGATTGCAAGAATGCTGTAAACTTCTAGTATTTTAGAATGTAAACATGTTGAGGGGGGGGGAAGCATTTATGTAATTGCATCTCTAGCTCCAGCTGCTATCCTGTTGTCATGCAGCCTTGTATGTATGTATGTATGTATGTGTATTTTATTGTTGAATTTATATAAAGCCTTTCATTAAAAACAACCCCAAGGCAGTTTACAAAAGATAAAAAACATACAATAAAAACAACAATTAAAATATTAAGCTAAAAATATAAAACAAATCTAATTTAAAAACTATAAAATACAAGCATAAAACTATAAATGAGTAAAAACACATAGAAGCAGCAATAGAAATAGTCATGTAAAAGCCTGAGTAAAAAGCCAAGATTTAAGAACCTTTCCTAAAAGGTTTCCTAAAATGCTTCGGCTTGGCAGGATCATATTGAAAATGATCCCCAGAATCTCAAACTCCTATAATGGGAAAATACAGTTACTTTTTTGCGATGCATGTGCAAAGTTGTAGCACTATAACATAAAGATAAAATCAGAAAGAAGGCATTGGAAATGTGAACCGCACCTTGCTATCAGCGCAGGGACTGTGGTGTCACAACACAGGAAGAACAGAAGAACACTTAGCAAATCTGTATTGACACTGTTGTAGGGTTTAATCTGGAAAGCTCCCTGACCAGTCTTGGTTCCCTTGTCCCACTGGATTTGGAATAGACATCGTGCTGAGTATTATGCTAGCACAATATTGGTATAGATGCTGTCCAATTTTGTATATAAATTTAACTTTCTTTCCAGCCTCAAAGTCATGTTATCATGAAGCAAGTCTGGGAGCAGGTCCTTTCAAGTCTAATTCTTAACGTTCTCTTTGAGAAGTGTTAGCAATTTCCAACTAAATGATTTGCCAGGGGTGTAGTGAGAGGAGAGCAGAGTGTATTCAGAACATGTAGGGGGCCCTACATGCACCCCTACTCATCGCCCCTGAAGGGGACTGCTGAGTCCCCCCTCCCTCAGGCCAGGCCCTCATTGCATTGGCTGCCTGCAGCCACCACTGCCAGCCACCTCCTTCTGTTGCTCACTGTGCCCATCCTCCTTCCATTGGCTGAGCTCAATCACTGGAAGAAAGATGAACACAGCTGGATGAACATGGCTGAAGGAGGCTACTGGTGGTGTCTGTGGCTGCTCACCTGGCTGCATTCAGTTTCCTTCTATCAGTTGGGCATCCAGCTGAAGGAAAGAAGTTGTGCACCATCAGGTGAGTGCGGCCCAAAGGGGCAGCTAAAGGTGGATAGTGGCAGGAGCCCTAGCCTTGGGGAGTGGGGAGCTCTGCAACTCCTTCCAGATGTTCAGAGGCTCCCCAATGAAGGGCTCAATGTGTTCTTTGAACTCGTTGGCACTATTACAGCTCCACCACTGTGGTTTGCCTAAGACGCAGCAGAAGAAGGAGAAGTGGTGGTGGGGGCAGGGGGAAGGAGATACAAAGTGCAAAACATCCAAACTGAGAATTATAAACATATTGAGGAGAGGGTTGGGGGACTCTCAGGGACTTTCTGGGATACAGATGATTGTAGATCAGCAGCAGGGGTGGGGTGGGGGAATAACTGAAAATCATCTCTACCCTATATGCACACACTGAAGCATTCCCTGTATGCAACTTTTAGTAGGGATACAGGCCACTGTCAATAGAAACACAATAAATTTAATTTTCCTTTTACTGTATATATTATATTTAGTGCCCCAATTGACCTGTGTGTCTAAATGTCTTGTACTAAGAATTAATATAATGTGGAAGGAATGAAAACAGCAGTATATTAACTTAAAAGCATAAAATTAGTTTTATATCCTCAGCATATGAGATCAATTTCCTTTCCATTATGACAGCAGATACAAACACATTAACTGTAGTTCTTCAATCAAGCTGACTGTTTAAAAGACTCAAAGGAGAACATGCTGAATTAACTGGCAACAGGAAAACAATGTTGTTCTTGATAATCCATTACTCTACATTTGCTTTGAATTTGTATTTTGCAACTTAAGTATCCACCCCCACCCCCGAATACAACTGAAAAGCTCAGTCTAATTTTTCCTGGATATCATTTCCTTGAATAATAGTCCCATAGTATGTGCTTTTATTGACCTTTCAAATATGAGCTCCCTAAAGACACTGATGGAAATTCTTTGTCACAATGGAAACTGATTTTCTTTTCTGTTGTGTAGACAACTATTCTGCTTTAATTGTCTGAGAGAGCTTCATCTTTCCCACAATTCAGCCTCTTCAATACATGACTCAAGCTAAGAAGTCGGGGGAACTGTGTTTAATCCATCCCTGTTCATGGCAACAAGGAGCCATGTACTTAAATTGAACAGCTGAGACCACAAAACCATGGGATTTACCAAGCTGAAGTTCCACATGCTCTGGACAATGAAAGTTTGATAAACCTTTGTTGGAATAAAGTGAACATGCTTTATTTATTCTTTTAAAAGATAAAACAAATAGTACCTGTGGGCGGAAAGTGTTATTCCCTTTCCCAACATGGTGAACAATCCCAGAGATACAAAGCGGACCAGCAAATCCAAGCAAATCTGCCAGAATACGGAAAGTGCTGCTTAGAACCAAAGGTCTTCCAAAGGCACAGCAAAGGGCATACCAGATAGACTTGGATCCTTGTGGGTATGGGGTGGTTTTATTCTGTCCAAAAATATAAATATATTAATAGAAAGAAGATTTTAAAATGTTCTGTTTCAACATGCTCAAATAACATTTGCAAGGTAGTGATGGGTAGATGGCTAATAAGCTGAAACTGAATCCAGACAAGACAGAGGTGCTGTTGGTCAGCAGGAGACTCAATCGGAATAAGGGGATCAGCCATTTCTGGATGGGATTGCACTCCTCCTGAAAAAGCAGGTGTGCAATTTAGGAATACTACTGGACCCAGCGCTTCTCCAGGATACCCAGGTGGAAGTGATGGACATGGGTGCTTTTGCACAGCTCAGGCCTGTATGCCAGCTGTGCCCCTTTCTGAGGAAGGCAGATATGTCCATGGTTACCCATGCCATAATCATGTCACAGCTTGATGGCATTTTGTGTGGGGCTGCCCTTGAATAATATTTGGAGCTGATACAAAATGCGTGAAGTTTTTGTTTGAAGTTGCCTATTACATGCAATTTGAAAGAGCTGTATTGGCTGCGAGTTTGTTTCCAGGTACAATTCAAGGTTCTGGTTATTTAAAGCCCTAAGCGGTTTTGGCCCTGAATATCTGAAAGACTGCCTACAGCAAGCATGACTTGCCCCCTTAAGCTAAGCAGGGTCCATCTTGGTTGCATACGAAAGGGAGACTAGAAGTGTGAGCACTGTAAGATATTCCCCTTACAGGATGGATCTGCTATGGGAAGAGCATCTAGGCTCCAAGTTCCTTCCCTGGCATCTCCAAAATAGGGCTTAGTGAGATTCCTGCCTGCAACCTTGGAGAAGCCGCTGCCAGTCTGTGTAGACAATACTGAGAGAGATGGACCAATGGTCTGACTCAGTATATGGCAGCTTCCTATGTTCCATACATCTCTACCCACCTGAAAAGCTCATTAGAAGGCTCCCTGCTCTGCATACTGACATTGATAGAGGCCTGATTATTGTGCGTGCAGGACAGGGCCTTCTCGGTTATTGACCCCAGGTTTTGGAATGCTCTCCTGATAGACATCTACTCTGTGGTCTCCCTTGCTGCCTTTAAGAGGCAGGTAAAGACTTGGCTCTTCATTGGGCTTTAGAACATTAAAGGGAGCTTTTTGTTGGTAGTGCTACTGATTTTGTGGCTTTATTGTGCGTAGGTTACAAAACCTTAATGGATTTTATGGTTTGTTTATTTATTACATTTATAAACTGCACCATCCAAAGGCTCTGGGTGGTGTACAACAACTTTAAAACGACATAAAAACACACAATTCAAAACACAGTGCCAAAAAGAATAAAAAACAAACCCATTTAAAACCAATTAAAATACTTTAAAAAACACTTTACAAACCTTGGAAGGCCAGGCCAAACAAATAAGTTTTTAGGGCTCTCTTAAAGGCCAACAGCAAGCCTAAACTGCGGATATCTTCTGGGAGTGCATTTCATAGACCAGGAGCACCTTCAGAGAAGGCCCGGTTCTGAGTCGCCACCAGACGTACCAGTGGTAACTGGAGACAGACCTCTCCAGATGACCTCAACAAGCGATGGGGATCATACCGAAGAAGGCGCTCTATAAAGTAACCCAGACCCAAGCTGTTCAGAGCTTCAAAGGTAATAACCAGCACTTTGTATTTTGCCTGGAAACATATCGGTAGCCAGTGCAACTGTTTTAAGACAGGCATAATATGGTCTCTCCGGGTTACCTCAGAGACCAATCTGGCTGCCGCATTTTGAATTAACTGAAGTTTCTGAACTACTTACAAAGACAGCCCTACGTAGAGCGCATTGCAGTAGTCTAGCCTGGAGGTGACCAGCTGATGCACCACTATTTTGAGATTGTTCTCATTGTTTTTAATATGCTGTAAGGTGCCTTAAGAGGAAATTGTCATGAAAGGCAGTAAACTGTATAAATTTAAAAATAAATACTGTTTGAAATTCACTTTAATGAGCCATTGATCTGAACCAAAGGCTATGTGGTTTCCCCTCTATCCTGAAAATTCAGAGCTTTTTTGGCATGCATAACCAGGCATGGGTGGAAGCACCTGTTATGTTCAACATATGGCTGTCCCTGAAATTTGCAGGCTCATGTCAAATTATCCCCTTTCACTCGCAAAATGTTCAAACAGACTCATCCATGCTGTGGCATCCTCATGTCCTGTCTTTGTCTGATGTTGCTAGGAGCAGCCAATGATGTGAAAGAGAGACTGTGAGATGTGGAGGACTTCAGAACATGGCTAAAATATGTGCTTAAACATTACTGCAAGGGAGAGGGAGAGAGCTTGTTATGGGTCCTGCCCTAACTTTTACCTTAACATGCCAACAATATAATAAGAATTCTGACACAAAACAATGCTTTTAAAATGGTACAACTGCTGAAAAGTGTATGTTAGAGACAAGAAATAAACATTGGTAAATTATGACCAAAACTAAGGTTTTAAAGTTTTGAGAGACTTTTGTGGAACTAAATATTAACCTGAAGGAACCAGACAGTCTAACTGCCAAAGCAACAGGGACCAAATTTTCAACCCTTATTTATGTTTAATGCTTAATGCTGGTGAAACAGTTTTGTACTATGTTGTATAGTAAATATTTCTGTTCAGCCATCACCTGCCGATGTGAGTGCTCCAGTACAAACAAGAGCTCCTCAGCTGCTTTTTTTCAGTGGAAGAGGGTGACCTGCGTGCAGAGAGAAATACTGTATCACAAAGCTGTTCCTAACACTGAAGTGAATGGTAAAGCCCATGCATTTAGGGGCTCCATTTATATATCAGAGTATACACTGAGCTTCAAAATGGAAAGAATAAGGGTCACCAAACTAGACATGACATGTTTGTTTCTTCTTCGCATGCCCGCCCCATTCACATATAAATTGGGGTTAGTTCTGATTTTACTTCAAATGAGGTACATGGGTGAGGGAGCTGAACCCTTCCCTGCCTACTCCCCCATGCTTGGATATGCCAGAATTTTATTCCCAGCCTGCTAGTGTTGAATTCTGGCTTGGAAGAAAAGTGGAAGAGCAGGGAGGAAAAGTGATAGAGGTTCCCACCCCACTCACCCAGGCACCCTTCTTCATGTAAAAATTAGACCTTCTGCTTCCACTTTATACATGAATGGGGCAGGCATGAACAAACAAATGTGGTTGCCTCGGTCTTGGCTCTAAAGTGTAGACTGCATTTACTCTTATCCCCAGTGTTCCTATCAGAAGCGAGGGCTTCAAATAATGCCCAGAAGCTCTCATTTCAGACAGCTGATATCTTAGGAAGAGCTCTCATCTGTAATCAGGCCGCTTGGATGCCATTTTCCCCTCCATTCCACCCCTCACATCCTGGCAAGTCTGGGATGTGAGAGAAGGGAAACTAGAGAGTGAAGGGTAGGTGATGGCGGAAGAGCCCTTTCAGGTAGGTCTTTCTGAGGCTTTTGGAAAACCTTCAGACAAAATTCCTACTCAGAATTATGTTGTACATGCATACAGGTGTCTGTACACATGCACATGTTTTAATGTGAATGCACATGCATTCATTTTAAAAGTGAACTTGGGTGCAGGCACCCTCAAATGCAGGGTTCAGATAGGAATCCTACTACTGTACATGCACTGAACATAATGTATGAATAACTGTATGTGCATTTACTGTATGCACATGTATATGTGCTGAATAGAATGTGTGAATAGGGTAAAAGCTTGCACTTTTCTGAACATTTTCAATGGGCTGAATCTTTCTGGTGACAACAGCTTGCACTTTTCTGAACACTCTCCAAGACTTGGAAGGATCCAGCCCATTGATGCCAGAATGAGATGAGCACATTTCACTAATCACTAATCGGTATCAATATCCACACACACACACACACCCCCCACATTGTATTACTATGTATAACTAGGATATGAAATGATTGATAATTCTTAGAGCCAGGAATCTTATTCATACATAATTCTCATTTCTTCTATATTCATACCTTTTGTGCTTTAAAAGCCTCATTAAGACGCGTGTAATTTGTCAAAGCTCTCATGGCAATAGGCAGCTTGCCTATGGCTTTCAGGTCTATTGGCTTCTTATGAGCTGTTTTAATGAATGTATTCATCCACCAGTATGTTCCTTTGGACAGGAGATTCACAAAAGGTTGTAAGAATCTGACTCCAAGATCCTGAAGGTCCTCTGGAGGCTTAACTTCTTTAGTCTTTTTGAAGAAAACATATCTCTGAAATCCACAAAGTCAGAAAGGATCTTCAGCAAGTTAATGGAAAGAAGAAGAAAAATGACACAAACAAGATACAGTACTGTAATATGAGCTATTCCCTCGTGCAGGATGACTAACCCACCAGAGATTTTAAAGCTTGCATTTTGAAGGGATTTTTTTGCTTCCCATATTATTAGGTGAAAAGTGCTAAATCAATCAAAACCCAAAAGATTTATCTACTGAGGTAAAACCTCCTAAAATACTCAATTTAAAAACAAAAAAATCATGCACTTCCAAATACAAAATCACTAAAATGCATCTGTATGTGATATGGGTAAATAAGTTTATTGCTTGGCAAGGAGTAATGATTTGGCTAGAGATACGGTGACCAGAACTGCACACAGTATGCCAACTATGGTGAGGCTACATTTGGAGTAGTGTGTGCAGTTCTGGTCACTGTATCTCAAGAAGGACATTGTAGAATTTGAGAAGGTGCAGAAAAGGGCAACCAAGATAGGGCAACCAAGAGGGCAACCTTTCTTATGAGGCAAGGCTACAGCAATTGAGGCTTTTAGTTTGCAAAAGAGGCGACTATGGGGAGACATTTTAGAGGTGAAGACCCCAGCAGGGCTGTTGTTCTTATGTTCTTAGTTAGGGTTTTGTGTCTCCAGTTAGAACATATTTATTAAGTAATGTTTATTAATGGGTGTTAGTTTAGAAGTGAAGCCATAGTTGCATTTAATGGGCAGGATCCAGCAAAGTTTAGCATGTTTAAGTGTAATTGATTTCACAGGAACAAATATAATGGATAATATACTGACATTAATGTCTGAAAAGATGAGGGAGGGAAGTACAGTTTGGACACTTGAAATAACTTGTCATCTGATTTAACTAAATTATAATTAGGATTCAGATATCTATATTAGGCCAAACATTAATTTCACGAACAGATGAAAAGAATGTGACCCAAACAGACTTAATGCATGACCCTATGAGCAGAATTCAATCAGTAAACATATTTTAATCATCCCCCCACCATCCAAGAAAACATATATAAAGACTGAATGGATATTTATGGGTCTTCAGAAATACGGGTTTGTTCTAGAAGCAACCACTGATTAACATCATCAATAACTTTGCTTTTATCAACAGTCTTTTGTTACCTTTTTATATCAACAGGATAGGGCTTTACATGTCCACAACCATGCATTTACATTTTATGTGAAAAACCTACCTAATATATTTATTAATAAGATAAACTAGAGTTTCTTGAATCATGATTCACTTCTTCCATTTATGCTTTGTCATTCAAAACAAATTACACATTTGTGAAGAAGCACATTGGAACAGGAATAGGAGACAGTTTGTGTTGGTAAGCACAAAATACAGTAAAGTTTGTGTGCTAAAACTGTTTTAAAAAGCAAGCACTAAATACTAATTTTAGCAACGTATGCTAAAAAGCATAAATGTTCTGCTTTATGACAATTATTAAAATCCATTGGTTTGGTATAATATTTTAATGTAAAGATTAATGTAAAACGTGAATATATTTACATTATAAAATAAAAGAGCATTAGCAAATTGCTTAATTAAAAACTATAATTTAATCTATGCTGCACCTACCACTATGTTGCTATAAGTAAATTCTTGGGTTCACATGTTCCGCAGTGTTAGAAGCGTAGAACAAGAGCTGTGTCTGTACAAGAGGCTGCTTCGGAACTCAGCAAGATAATTGCTGAGCAGCCAAAAGTGCATGGAGGGAAAGGGATGGTGGTGGTTTTTGCTGAACTCTCATCCCTAAAAGTGCTGTTTGGCTGTCAGGAATATGCCCCTGAGGGCTGTGCAACACTAGCCAGGCTGCTTTAGCTATAATTACAACTATCAGAAAATGTAACTTACCCTCACTCTGATGACATTAATTTCTACCACTAGCAGCATTCCATAAAGAGCTACTAAGAGCCCAGTGAGGCAGAATCGGAGCTGAAGCAATCCCACACCATGATCACAGAACTTTACAAATTTGATGGTTTTGGTTATAAAAGCTAAAGTCCAGTAGACTAGTAAGGCTGTTGAAAGAAAAACAAGCAGTAGTCAGTACTTACCCCTACTGATCTTTGAACTAGTCATGGAAAAATTACAAGATTTTAAAAGCTATTTATCCAGAAGATTATATAGCTAGTATACAGCAAATTGTATTTCTATCATACTGGGAGTTCTGCAGTTTTAACTGTGCTTACAACCATAAGAAAAATGAATTATATTCATTTATAACAATTTCCATTTCTTGGTACTGTTTGTACTTGTTTTGTACTGTTATCAGTTGGCAGGACTGAAATTACTCAGTGAAATTTCCAGTCAGAAAAAAAATATTTAGGAGAAGTTCCAATCAAGTACAATATAGGTTTCCCTGAAGACAAAATATTTTCACTCTCCCCTCAGTTCACAAGAGCATTTTGACAGGATAAAGGTAAAGAAAAGGCTTGATTCTGCTCATACAAGAAGTATTGATCACTACTGAAGCAGGAAATGACGGGGAAGAAAATATTTTACCATTTGTTGAAGGCCCCTTTCAGTCTGTTTATCTGAAAGTTACCTCTGTACATGGCCTAAGCCATGTACTCCTGCAACTTGGTGATGAACTATGGAACAAATTTTTCTGAAACAGAAAACTGAGTCATAAAAACTAAATTGGAGACAAGATGTAGCTCAGAGAATGCAGCTCATGCAATAACATTATGGCATGCAGAAATGCAGTCCCAGGAATCTCCAGGTTGGGAAGGAGCCCTATCTGAAACCATGGAGTGACATGGCCAGTCAGTACAGACAATACTCAGCAAGATGGACCAATGGTCTGACTTGGCAGAAGGCAACTTCATATATTTAAGTTCTAGTTTAAACAACAACCAGAGTTTGTTTGTAGCTGTATCCATTATCATATAGGTACCTCTTCAGGATGTGCAGAACGTTTTGATGGTGAAATATTTTGACTTGAAACCAGCTGTTTCAAGTATTTCGAGCTCGAAACTGAACACCCTTTAAATAAAGGGCCCGTTTTGCGCTTGGAGCAAAACAACCCCATTTGAATTGAAACATTTCAACGTTCTGAACACCATTTTGGATGCCTGTTTTCTCCTTGCTAATTGTTTTTATGGCACTGGCTTCTGATCAGCTTGCTTCTTGTCTGGCTTATCATACAAATCAAGTGATATCATGGTCAACTGTGGCACCACTGGCTGGGGAGAGAGAGGAGGGAGGAACACAAAAAGGATTCTCCTTCACCTGGAATGGCTGGTTGTCCAAAGAAACCATCTTGGCAATGGCCGGGGTGATGAAATAAGGCTTTGGGCAATCAGCCTGCATGCCCACTCACAGCACCCACCACGCAGGCAACTTCCCCTGCATGGGAGCAGGAACAGGTGCCTTGCTGCTAATCAAGGGAACACCAGACCTATTGCTGCCAGCAGGGACAGGACTGAAAACAATCCTAACTTCATTTGGGTTGTTTTAGCAGGGGCATTGCAAGGTTGGAGTGGGCCGAGACAAGCTTTTAAAATGCACCCCCCTCACTTAAGTTCAGCTCATGAAGTAAAGAAATCTTAAATGAGGCTGAATAGTGGTAACAAAAAGCACAGTAAAATTTATATATGGGGGGGGGGAGAGAGAGAGAGAGAACGAACCGCATGCTAAATTATTTTTTTAAAGGTTTTGTAAATTGTGGATGATGCAAGTCATTTAATGGCACTAGAGAAAGACATGTTGTTCTGGTAGCTCCAGGTCTTAACACTCACATCAGTTTTGGAGGATGAATACAATGGAAGGAAGCCCGGGCGGGTGTGCGGCTGGGGGAGTCAGTCATGTGACTTGCCTCTGGGCCCCCCCAAGGCAGTGGGTCCCCAGACAACTGTCTCCCCTTGCCCTATTATAGTTACGCCCCTGAGTACCACAGAGTCTCTGTGTTGAGTTGTCTTAACCACAGCCCTCTCTTTACAAAGATAGTTCTTGGCAGATAAAAGTATCTGTGTTATGCCTGGTGTGTTGTGATAAACCATTCAGATTTTGCTAAACTTAATGTCCAGAGATTAGTACCCAGAATAGACTAGCATGCCTACTAGCCAGTTTCCTCAGTCACCTTCCTCTCTCCCCATTTCTTTCACACACACACCCCCCATTGAAAATGCAAATGGGGAAATGGCAGAGTCCTTAAAATAGTATAGACAATGCTCTGTAAGCTGCCACAGATCCCAAGGAAGTGATGCTTCTCTTTCAGCTCTCCATAAAGGTCTCATTATACTTTCATTTGTTATTTGAATTGTGATTCTGAAAAGCTAAAGTCCATTATTACCTCCTACCTCCATATTGCTCCACATTTTGTATAATGTTATGAAACTCTGTCATGTTCCTCCTTAGTCTTTCTTTCTAAACTAAAAAGCCCTAAATGTGTTTCCTTTCCTCACAGGGAAGGGGTTCCAGCACCCTGATCATTTCGATTGCCTTTTTCTTCACCTTTTCCAGCTCTACAATTTTTTAAAAAATGGAATAGCACAGTATCCAAATACGACTACACTATAGGGCATTATAAGGACATTGCAAGGGTGTATTCAATTCTTTTCCTAATTATTCCAGCACAGAATTTGCCTTTTTCACTACTAATACAAAATGAGTTCATGTGGCAATATGCCTTCTCAGTCTGATGGATGGTTTTCTCTTTTCATTATTTTCAAGAATTTCTTTTTTAAAGTATTCTCTTCATCCAAGGTCAGTACATACATTTTAAAATCATGTATCTGTTGTTGTTTTTTAACTGAAACAAAAACCTTCCATTGCTGTACAAGTGTACAGCTAGAGCTCATGTGTTACTTTTATTGTAAAAGTCTCACCAATACTCTCTCAAATGTTTCTCTAGTATCAAAAACCTAATTTGGGAAGATTCAGATGTCAAGTAACAGAAAGACTATGCTAATATTTCATAAAAACTGAAATAATTTCAGCATTATACTCTGTTAATCATTTTATCTCTGACAGATTAATTATGTAACATTATTTTACAGATTTTATTGGCCATTACCAATAAAATAAAGGAGCAAGGACATTATAGAATTGGAGAAAGTGCAGAAGAGGGCAACCTAGAGCACCTACATTATGAGGTAAGACTACAATACCTGTGGCTTTTTAGTTTGGAAAAAAAGATGATTATGGGGTGGCATGATAGAGGTCTATAAAATTATGCACGGTGGGGAGAGAGTGGAAAGGGAGAAATTTTTTATCCCTCTCACATAACACTAGAACCAGGGATCATCCCAAGAAACTGACTGCAAAGAAATTTAGAACCAACAAAAGGAAGATTTTTTTCTACACAACACATAAACAACTTGTAGAATTCTCTGCCACAAAATGCCGTGACAGTCACCAGCCTCAATGGCTTTAAGAATGGCTTAGATAAATTCATGAAGAACAAATCTATCAATGGCTAATCTGAGGGCTATGGGGAGGCCACTTCCAGCCTCCGAGATAAGATGCCTCTAAATACCAGTTGTACAGGAGCAACAGCAGGAGAGAGCGCATGCCTTCAGCTCTGCCTGTGGACTTCTCAGTGGCACCTGGTAGGCTGCTGTGTGAAACAGGCTGCTGGACTAGATAGGCCTTGAGCCTGATCCATCAGGGCTGTTCTTATGAGAATTTATTGGATATTTTCAGCTATTGAAAAACCATACAGTATCCGAAACGTTGAGCTCACATTTAATACTTTGGCAGGGAGCGTATTACCAAGCTAATATGAATTATAAATAACCATGTGTTCTCATCCTAGAAAGGGATGCTCTAACATAATAGGGGAAATAAACAAAATTATAGGCTTTTAGCAAATTTCTAGAAAGAATGTGGGTGTGGAAAATTGGTGCACAGATTTTTTTAACTTTTTTGCATGAAAATTATGTTGTGGAAAACCACAGGAAATAACCATAGCCTACAGAACTCTTGCTTGAGAGATGGTGTGAGTGGACTCCCACATGTGTGCTTTCAACAATATCAAGGAAGCAAGAAAATAACTATGAAAGCAGCAGACTATTCTAAATCCCTTGCAGTTGTTGGAGACTAATGCATCACACCTTCAGAAAGGCTCTGGGATATCTGAAATTCACTTGTATATATTTCTGAAATGCCAAAAGTAAGGTGTACTGAAAATAACTTACTCCCTTCATAATATCTTCTGGAGCAACTTTTCACTTGGCTTATATTCTCATATCCAAGTTTATAAGTATAATACTTCAGATGTAGTAAGTGTTCTTAGATATCTAGGCTGCTTGCAAATAGGAACAGGTAAAGGAACAGACTAAATTGGCCCACCTTTAATATACTTTCATGTATCCCATCTTTCTAGATAAGTTGTTTAAGGCAGAGTCCTCTCATTCGACAGATCAGAAAAATGAGCAAATATATGTCGTATGTGCTGATTTTCTGACATTTAGTCTCTTGAGACTAGATTGGAAAAAACTGCCTCTTTCCTGTCTCACAGAGAAGGTCAAGTGTATGGGTCAAACAACTATGGGACTATTCATATATGACATACTCTTCCTGTCAAGGAATGAGATTGATCCCATGACAATTCTCAAGCAAACTTGGTGTGAACAGCACAAGCAGAGTAACTATTTGTCAGCAATCTCAGGAACATCAGTTCTATGGAACAGAGTTTTTCTTCTCATTAAACTTTCAAGCAGTTTATAGAAAAAGAATGTCAAATAAGTATGTGGTAAGAACCAGGATAAATGGTGTCAGGACTTTACTGTTTACAAAATCTAGATATGATGGAATATTCAGCTTTGCAAAATAATATTTGAACAATCTCTCAAATTAAATTTGATCATAGGAAACAGAGAAACAAAACATGTAAGAAAATAAAATTTCAACTCATGAACACTGGGGAAGTACTTCCAAGACTTATCAGACCTCAGACTCAAAGCAACACATTTATGCTGCATAGCTGTCTTTATTGTGGTACATACCTATTAATAACTTTGGAAAATTTGATGTTTCAATATTGTGATAGTAGACAATTGATGTGATGGCAGCCAAGAATGCCATCCCAGGTGGCATATACAAGTGTAAGTGACGGGATTCTGCAACCCTAAGCAAAACAAAATGTATATTAATCACAAACCCCCTCACTGAAAACACCATGTTTGCTATGATGTTCATATGCACATCCAAATTGATTTGAGATGCTGATCCACACACACAAAGGAATCTACACATAGGAACTTCCTTCACATAAATTCATGGAGAAACCATTTCAGGTTGAGGATCTGCATGTATGTGTATGCACACATCTGTGCATCAGTTACCATATCCTGCATAGATTAGGACAGTGGGCAAGTTCTCACAATAATTTTGCTGCTGAATGTTGGGTGGTGGAAGGAGGCATGCACACTCCTGATTCTCAGTAGTCAGAGCAGTGAAAATGACCGGGAAGTGACTGTGTATGAGAGGTCAATCATAGCTGGATGATGCAGCAACCAAAACTGGTCACCCTGCTTAAAATCTAAGATCACCTATGTTAGTTGCCCGTGCTGCCCAACCATGATTGTTGGCCCTTCACCAGGGGTGTAGCTATAACTGAGCTGATGGGTTCAAAGAACCTGCCCCCCCAGCTCCACCCCTCCCTATTTTTCCATTATCTCCCTCACTCCGAGGGACCAGAGATTAGAGGTGTGAACACAGGCCCCCTCTCCTCTAGCTATGCCCCTGCCCCTCACACACAATTACTTTCCAGTCATTTTCACCGTGCTGTTGACCAGGAATCAGAAGTGGGTGCACCTTCTCCACACCCTGCCACCCATCATAAGAACTGGCCTATACCCATTCTTTTTGTGAATGGAAATGGCAGTATTTTTTTTAACCCTTTCTCCTTGCGTAAAACATGGAATTTCAGAGTAGCCCATAATGGGGGCAGCAGAGTTTAGGAAAGAAATTGAACTGTTTTACATGTGAATCTGCTCACATTATTCCCCTAATTGTGTCAAATTATGTGTATATATGTGCACATACACTTTTTATTTTATTTTAAGATGGACTAAGCTGAATTAACAAAGTAATTACAGAGGAGGGAAAGAATTAGTAGCAAACATCAAAATGAACAATACATGCATGCAACAAAGTTTTGCTAGTACAATAGGGAAGAGGTTATTTCCACCAAGTCTCCCTTTCCTCTGTTGTCTCTGATGCCGCCCCAAAATATGACACCAAGGGTTGCACAACTCTCAATGTTGGCCAGAATGTTTTAGTTCTCTTGAAGATATCATTCTGGTTAACAGTAACTTTGTTTAACTGAGAATACAATTCAGCTCAGAACAAAAATGTTCTCATAGTTTTATTTCAAATAGGTTTCACTGTTTTCCTGGTGTAAGTGCTTCTTCTCTCACTCTCACAGAGGGAGATATTATTATTACATCAAGAACACCCTTTAAAGAAAGCTCCGATCTCATTTTGGTAACCCAGAAAATGTTGTAGACAGGACACAATTTTCATTAAAAGTCAGACTGTAAACCCTTGTTTAAAAAGTAACGTATAAGAATGTAAGAATTGCCTTGCTGGAACAGACCAAGAGTCTATCCTGTCCAACTTTATATTTTAACAGTGGGGTGTCAGATATCTCTGGGGGTCTTACATGTACCATGAACTTATCTGCCTGCCATACTCATTAAAGCAGTGTCAGTATTGTTTAGTGGGACATAAAAGGATAAAAATATCTCTCCTCTGTACTCTTAAAGGTGTAGAGGGGATCTTTCAAAGATACAAGTCCAGTTGCATTGAGAGAGCCACCTACTAGATGCCAGAATTTAGAAGATTATCGAATTATGTGCTGAAGGTTCAGAGTGCTATATGGAGTATTCAGGCTACTCAGGGCTTAGAGGAAGAAATACTATGTTTCCGTTAAAATATACATAGAGAGAATAAAAGTTCTGCCTCCAACTAAAGGTAAAGTGTGCCATCAAGTTGGTGTTGTCTCCTGGTAACCACAGATCCCTGTGGTTGTTTTTGGTAGAATACAGGAGGGGTTTACCCATTGCCATCCCCCGTGCAATATGAGATGATGCCTTTCAGCATCTTCCTATATCGCTGCTCTCCGATATAGGTGTTTCCCATACCAGTGGGGATTCGAACCAGCAACCTCTGGCTTGCTAGTCAAGTCATTTCCCCGCTGCGCCATTAGGTGCCTAGGTAAAGTGTGCCATCAAGTTGGTGTCGACTCCTGGCAACCACAGAGCCCTGTGGTTGTCTTTGGTAGAATACAGGATGAGTTTAGCATTGCCATCTCCCGCACAATATGAGATTATGCCTTTCAGCATCTTCGCTATATCGCTCCTACCCGATATAGGTGTTTCCCATAGTCTGGGAAACATAACAGTGGGCATTCGAAGCGGCAACCTCTGGTTTGCTAATCAAGTCATTTCCCCAAGTAGCAGGGGTAAAATTATGTCAGTGAGTCTGCATGGTATTCTTCAAACTATTTTCTAAAAACTGTAAATAACTAATATTGATGGTATATACTTTCAGAAGTTCATATTGTCATGGCCTTGAGGAGCAGAGAGGAATACTAAGGACTGAGCAGTTTTAGACTACTCTTTCACACACACTTTATTGATGTATGTTGTCAACAAAATAAAGAACTTAGAACCACTGTTCTAAGTTATCATGCAAAGCCATGATAACTTGCTACCGATAGACTGTTGGAAGTATAAAATGCTGAGCTGCAAGTCACTGATGGTTGACATCCTAAGGCTATGCACACAAGCAGCCCTACCCAGTAACTATGTGACTATAGCAGCAATGTGGCGAGACGATCAGAATAACTGTGCTTCCAGAACAAGAGCATTGGTACACTGAGACATATTTTTCAGTGTCACAAAGGGCATCCTTGGAAAGGGGAGGTCATCAAAAATTGTTCCCCTCCCCAAAGTGAGATGGTCCTATTAGTCTGAAAGCACTGTCATTCTGAGCCTCTTGCTACACTGCTGCGTCCTTAGGATGTACACTTTACTCCTGGAATAAAACTACTTTTTCTTCACAGTATCTCTATCTATGCTGCTGATTACTCTTGAGATGTGATTGTGTGCTCATATTCTTTATGGATAAATCAGAAGCTTGAATAAATTTAGATGTTTTGGATTCAAAGGACAGTGAGTGGAAGTAGAAAATGACTTTGTGGTGTCCTATGAACTCTTGCACAAGTGAGAATTGCATTAAAGTATGCAAAACATAGAGAATAAGAAAGGTACAGGCAGTAGGGATGTGCAAACAGGTTTGACATCAAACGTGTTTGACGTTGAACCAGTTCGGTTCAATGGTTTGGGGTTGGACCAAGCCACCCCCTGTTCAAGCCACCTCCAGACCAACCCCCCTCCAGCCCATTCATGGGGTTCAAAAGGTTTTTTTTAAAAAAATTACATTTTTTTTTAAAAAAGCAAACGTGCCCCCTCTGGGGGTGTTCTCCAAGGTGGCAGTGGGGGAATGTTTCGCAGAGGTTTCACCTCCCCAAACCAGCCTCCCTTTTGTCCAAAACCGGCCATTCTTCGGGTCATGCCAGGCCACTGCGTGGTCCATTGCATAGGCACGTCAGCCTCCAAAATGGTCACCACACCAGGAGGAAAGGCCCAAATGGGCCGAAGGATGGCTGAATGGGCTGGTTTTGGACAAAAGGGAGGTCAGCAGGGGGAGGTGGAACCTCCGTGCACCTCGCTGCCACCTCTGAGAACACCCTTGGAAGGGGTAAGTTTAAAAATAATATTTTTCTTTTTAAAAAATCTTGTGAACCCCTCCAGACCCGACCAGGTCCAGTTCAGACTCGAACCAAACCAGACCAGTCAGTTCCATGCACACCCCTAACAGACGGTGGCATACAAATTCTAATTTACCATAAAAAGGGTTTTCAAAAGAGTGTAAGACATTGCACAGACAAAAGAACTCCTCCGGATTTGCCAGGCGGGGGGCACTCTTCTCATGCAACATTCTTCTGCTGGATTGGGAACAGCCCTTTCCATGGGAAGAATTTGTTTTCTGCTTGCAGAAGTGTACCTTTGAATCTAAACTAATATTTTTTTATTTAATTAGCACTTTGTGTAAATAAAACCAGCTTTCATAGTGCTATTGGCTGAAATTATCAGACTCTCCAACTTCAGTTATTTAAAAATCTGTGTCATGATTTGTGGTGGGGGATGGGAAGTGGAGTCTGAGGCATCATGTGTACATTAGGGACTTTTTTCAGCTGCACTGCCTGGTCAGATACACTGTCATACAGAATCTTTTCTTGTCTATTTGGGGGGCTTCCTTTAGCCCATAGCAACTGAAAAGGATGGTGCACATTTTTGGAAGAGAACTAGCAAGCATGATAGAACTAATTGACTAAAATAATCAGGGGTGTGTGTATGTGTACACATTCTTGGCAAGGTCTTTGGAATATCTGACACAACGTCTGTAGGTTAATCACTACAAACACAGCTGACATTTCTAACAAGCGGAATGGTCAAGATGAAAATGTGCCAAACAAATTGCAAGCAACTCCATGAAGAAAAACAGTTTACTCCATGTATGTACTTACCCATCTGATACTATGCCCTCAGCTATTTCACACACCAGCACAAACAAAAGAATGAAAGTTAGGATCCAGCGTAAATTATGACCAGGAAAATGAAGCCAGGTGCTATGATGGATATGAACCTTGGAGCTTTGACTTCCCCATCCTATACGTAACAAAACAAATCATTAGTATAATGTGGATTTTGAACACACAACAACAGGTTCTGGTCTTTTCTGAACTGGAAACAGAAATAGTGTTCCTATGCAATGGAAACAAAATTAGAGAAAGAAAAAAGTGATCACAAATACATGGTTAAACAGACAATTTTGTTACTGATATTGCATAGCCATTAAACATCTTAATTGCAAAGCACAACATTAAGAGCACAGGATGATTATATGGCAGACACAAAATCAAAGATCTTGAATATTAATGCTTTACTTTAGTAAATACTAAATCAAAGATGGAATTTTTCGCATAAGTTAAAACTACAGTTTGTACTGCCACTGAAATCCCTTTCCAATAACAACAACGGGCTATCAACTCTGCACATAATATACAGTGGCAGGGGGTGGAAATTCCTTGGTCAAGGAGGGACAGACATACTGTTGTTCATTCCCCTAACTTGAGGTATGCTTGGGTCTACCCTGTCTTGAGATAGATTGGCAGATCTTTTTCTTCTCAGCTGTTGTAGCATCCACTGGAGTAGCAGCTAAAAGCTCCTAGATAATAAGACAATTTCTACTGGTTCTCAGGAGGGGAAAATGGACTTTTCTTACAATCCTTTGTCTTAATTAAATGCTGGTTAAAGGAAATCACTGTCAAAGACTTTTGATTTGAAGCATGTTTAGTGAACATAAAACTTCTTTAAAATATCCTACAAGGTGTTTTTTTAAGCAAAGGATCCACAAGTTAACTAGGGAGTGCAAACATCTGTTAAAACTATGAAGAGATTTTGTTCAAGCTAGTTATTATATACTGTGAATTATATTATTGGATTCTTTTTATTTTGGATAATTTTTGAGATTTATGATAAATGTTATGAGATAAATGTTGATTGAGATATTATAGAATAAAAATAGTATATTGTACTCAATATAGTATATTTGATCTTCCTCAATATATACATATTTTTAGGTGACAGAGAAGGCTTCCAGGGAAAGGGGAAGTTGGTATACACACACAAATACACCAGTGCAGTTTTTGTCTGGAAGTACTGGTGCTATACTGGTGCTTCTCTTGTTGCACTGGTGCTTCATTAGTCAGGTTGTCAGTCACTAATTATTACATAGGTTTAGATAGTGAGAGGAAAGAGTCACATAACTCATCACTAGTTATATCACAAATATATCCAGAAGCTGGAAGTGCCACTTGTACAACCACAAACCACACAGCAACCACAACAGAAATGAATGCGTAGTCTGGAAGAAAATGAACATTGTCTCAGGTGCTTTGACTGATCAAATAAATAAATCTTCTCTAAACTGGAGAAAAACTTAAGCGCAACAAATGAGAAACAAATGCCCACTTATATGATAAAATGATCAGGCGGAAGTATAGTATATTGTAAATTATCATACTAAGGAAATTGCCAGTGATACTGAATTTGTGCTTCTTCACATGTATTTCCCCTACATATATATATTTTAGGAGTTCTCTGTGAAGTCTGAGAGAATACTAGATATTTAATTTCTAGTGTTATGGATTATGTGGCCTAGGAATCTGATTACAACAAACTATTTCATTAAAAGTTCCAGTGGTTGTATTCAAATATGTGACTGGACTACTTGTACCTCTAAAGCTTGGCAGTGATGGTGTAAACTAATTCTAAACTAATAGCAAGAGTGCATACAAAGAGTCTGCAACTAAGACATAAATGCTGTGATTTAAAAGATACCTGGTCAACTGCAGCATTGTATGTATGTATTTTCTTATTATTTCCTCTGCTTAATGAAACCCTTATTTCCCCCCACCACCACACCATCTCTAAACCACCAAAACTTGCTTGACTTTACCAAGTCCTCTAAGAGGCACAACTCTAATTTGTTTATGGCATTTAACAGCTAAGCAACAACATTGGGTTGATTTTACCAAATCTGGTAGCGATCCAATTCTTTGCAATGGCAATTTATGACTTTCTCAAGCACATTTATAAAAAGGAGGTAAAAGAAACCGGCTTCTTCTAATGGTCTTCCTTTGAGCACGGTCTTTCGCCTTTTGACAGAAGGGGCTGCAGGAAAAACCAGGTCAGCTTCATTTCGCAAATGTGCCTATGCCCCCGGTCTTTGCCACTTCTCTGGTCTTGTTGGATGAATTGCTCAGCCGCTCAGACTAGAGCGCTGCAATGCAGGACAGGCGGGGGATGCCTTGAGGGGCAGACAGTTCGAGGAACAGAGAGGTGGGGGGAATCCTGAGGGAGAGGAAGAAGGGGAAAGGAAGGGGAAACTACTCGCAAGCCAGCGAGTGGTCTCTGTGCGAAGCAAACGGCGGAGGCAACCCCCACGCGTTAGTCTACAACACGCCCTCCTCCTCCCCCACTTCGCCGAGCTCCACTCACCTATGAAAAGGATGGGGAAGGTGATGAAAAGCAGGAAGACGTGAGGCACCAAGTTGAGCGCGTCCACGAAGCAGCCGTTGTTAAGCACCCCGTCGTTCACCTTGTAGGCAGCCGAGTTGTTCTCGCTGCCACAGAAAGCCAAGGACATGGTGGAGGAGCCGGGCGCGGCGGCAAGGGGAGGCCGGGCATGCACAGTGCACAACACATACACACGAGCGCGCGCGGTTGAAGGTGACTGCTTTCGGCCAGGGAGGACTCTCCCACTTCGTGGGGCACTCCCACGCCTCTCTACCTGAGGCACCCCGCTAACCACCTGGCCCCCGGATGCAGCACAGAGCGCGCAGTGAGAAGGCGGCCAGCGGTGCCCCGCGCGAGCGCGCGCGCGCGCTGGATGGAATAAAAGGCTTGCTGGAGCGCGTGGAAGCCCTCCTTCCGCCCCAGCCGAAGAAGACGGCAAGGTGGGCGTCGGAGGGCAGATGCGGCGCGTTCCAGCTAATCTGGGAAGAAGCCTCTCGAGCTGTGGCAAGAGCAGCGGAGGAGAGGACGCGTCTGCCTCCTCTTCAGCAGTCACTGAGCTGGGAAAGAAGCCGCCGTGCAGTACTTAAGGAGCCGCCTCCGCTCCTCGGGCAAAGCTGCAGTTCTCGGGGTCAAAGCCGGAGGCTGCCTCGTCGTGTGTGCGTGGGAAACAGGGGTCTCTTTTGTTTGTAAATATTTTTTAACCCAGCCACCTCTCCACTTTGGCTGGGTTATCGAGGGAAATGCTTCGCTCTCTATCATTCCCTTGGCCGGAGCCCAGCTAAAGTCCAGCCTTCCTTTAGAAAAACAAAGGCGAGCGAAATAGCCTGCCTGAGATACAACTGGGATATTGGGGATGGGGCACAAGCCTTTAGGAAGCAGACTGGCAAAAGGAAGACACTGTGGCTGATTTGTGCTTGTCGCGGCGAAAGGAGAGGTTTAGAAAAGCTCAAGGTTCTGAACGTCTCTCTTCTCCACCAATATTAAAAGTACAGACGCTGCTTTGCCCTTTTTGCATCTGGTTACCCTACTTCAAAAAGATCCAGTTCAGACAAGAAGCCTCTTAGTGATCCCTTGAAAATGCACATTCCAATGAAATACAATTCAGTGGAATATTATTCCATGGAGCAAGGAATGTAAGGTTTTCACCATGCTACTGGCTCAGCGGGATATGACTTGACTAGCAAGTCAGAGGTTGCCGGTTAGAATCCCCGCTGGTCTGTTTCCCAGAAACACCTATATTGGGCAGCAGTGACTTAGGAAGATGCTGAAAGGCATCATCTCATACTGTGAGAGAGGAGGCAATGGTGAACCCTTCCTATATTCTACCAAAGACAACCACAGGGCTCTGTGGTCACCAGGAGTTGACACCAACTTGACAGCACAACCTTTCCTTTCCAACCACAGCTGGGGGTAGCAATTGTCCTGGGACCCCACACATGGAGGGGCTAGGGGGAAAAGTATGGCTGAGTATTGGAAATGATCAGATCAATGCTTTCCATTGAAGGCAGTCAGAGGCGTAACTAGGGAAAACGGCGCCCGGGGCAAGCACTGAAATGGCACCCCCCCACACATACTACATTATACTTAGGTTTTTCCTCACAAGCGCCCGCCGCCGCCGCCAATTCTCGGGCGGCGTGGAAGGGACCTCTTGTGGGGGAGGGGGTGCCGACGCACTCCCTTGACTGCTGCAGCACAGCTGCACTGAGCAGGAAACATTTGTATTAACAAAATTTTTTTAAAAAAATTAAAAATATATATTTTTTATCATGGCGGCGCCCCCCACGTGACCAGAAAAGATGGTGCCCGGGGCACGTGCCCCCCCTGCCCCCCCTATAGTTACGCCTCTGAAGGCAGTAAAACCAATCAGTTAAAAAATAACTCCAGGCTCAAGAGTTATGTATTTCAATATTTCAGATTATTACATAGACACAGGATGCAGTGTTGATGTAATATGTCACACACGGCAGAACATAATGTTTGTACTGATGTGCAAGAGCACTGTTGTGCAAGTGCAAAATTTGTGTGAATGGAGTTGTGTGACAATGCAGCTGTCACATAACTCAAAATGTTTTGAGTGTTTCAATCATAGGGAACAATGGTGAAACTCAAAACACCCCGTTGTTCCTCATAGGTAACTCCTAGGAACACCAAAGTGTGTTGCGTGGTAGGGCATGAGGGGTGCTACCTACCAGCCAACCCACAATGAAATGTGGTTCAACCTACAGTGAAATGGGCAGTCAGGTGTTTTAAAACAAATTTTTAACCTTTCTCCCAACCCCCACAGGAACCTATGGGGGGGATTTGTTTTAAATTGCCCATCTCTTTTGTGGGTTAGGTGGTAGGTAGTAGGGATGTGCAAACTGCTTGACATCGAATGGCCCAGCTCAAGGGCTCAACATCAAAATGGCCTCAAGCTGGACCGACCCTGGTTCAGTTCAAGGTCAAGCTGAACCCCCACCCCCTCCAGGGTCATGAACTGGCATCATGCAGGTGTCCATTGCACATGCACAGTGGCCTAAACAATGACTGCCACCACTTCACAGAGGCCCAGATTGGGCCAAAATGCACCCAAACAGGGCTATTTTGAGACTGGGGGGAGGATGGCGGGGGGGGGAGACTGCTGGAGACACCTGCAGCTGTGGCAGCACCCCCTGGAGGCAGTGAGTCCTTAAACATTATTTATTTTGTTCAAACCCCCAAACGGGCTTGAATTAGAACTGAGCTGGGGGGTGTTTTGGGGTATACAAAAATGAACATGCCTAAGTCTAGTTCCCTCGCCCTCCGATTCAAGTCTGGTTCAGGCAAACCAGTTTTGTGCATCCCCTTAGTAGGTAGCACCCAAGTTTAAAGATCTTTCTGGAACCATGCTGCCACCGCATGTTTGAAAGACCTGTTGTCCGACTGGTTTGAAGGTGGGGGGATACCTTTAATGACTTAGGAGGGTGCACTCCCCCCCCCACTGTGTTTCCCCCTGCCAGTGCTGCAGTGTAAAAGGGTCTGGTGGGTGGCAACGTACCTCCCTGCCACCCTGTTGCCTCCTCAGATGCGCACTGGGTACTTATGGTCACCTCCTCCAGTCCAAGGAGGAAATGGGGCACCAGGGAGGTATGCCAGAGTCTTTTACACTGCAGTGCTGGTGGGGAAAACATGGGGGGGGGATGTACCCTCCCCGTCCCCTGCTGGTTCTGTGCATATCCTTACAGGGCACCTCCAAAGAGTAACAGATTCACAAAGCCACCTCTCTGCATCTCCTTCAGATCTAGTTTGCTGCTGCACCTGGAGGTCCAGTGGACAAGGCTGGAAAATATTTACTCCCTCCAGCTTATCCATCCAGGTCTCCCTTATGCACTCCTGTTATTAAAATTCATTTTTGGACTGTCTGGACACCCTAAGGGACACTCCTTCAAGAGATGCCTGGCATGGAAATATCCAAGTTTGTGTGCAGTATGGTCCAGGAAGGAATAGTATTTTACACTCACTCAAGCCAAAGAGTAGCTTAGGGAGTCAGTTACATATGGAAGCATAGTGATGGTTTCCTAGATATTTGGGGGTTTGCAAAAGGCCCCCTGACATCGGAAACAGACATCCCCACACAGCTGCTCTTAGCTATTCCCAAGACTTGCAGGCTTAGACCTCCATTGCCTGTCAAATTTCTAGCATGTTTCTTCATTCCTTCACATTTTTCCTTCAGGCAGCAACTCCACTGAATCATCTCCTCCAGATCCACCTAAATCCAAAGGCAAACAGGAGAGCCAGCGTGGTGTAGTGGTTAGAGTGCTGGACTAGGACCGGGGAGACCCGAGTTCAAATCCCCATTCAGCCATGAAAATTAGCTGGGTGACTCTGGGCCAGTCACATCTCTCTCAGCCTAACCTACTTCATAGGGTTGTTGTGAAAGAGAAACTCAAGTATGTAGTACACCGCTCTGGGCTCCTTGGAGGAAGAGTGGGATATAAATGTAATAATAATAATAATACCTTCCTGATACCAATTTTGAGTATCAAGACCAGCCCATCCTTTTGTTTTGTGTCCCAGAAACCAGTTTTAACCATTCGGACAAGCTATCTAAAATCTTTTAAATTCTATTTTTCTCCTTTTTGATGCCATTCTTCTATTGTCCTACATGGGAAGCACTTTCAGATTAATCAGAAACTGGGGGATTTTTGCAGTGCCATGAAGTGCCCCACTGTACATTTTAAACTATGCCCACTGGACCCTCCTAAAGTGTGCAATCTTTGGGATTCATTCTGAAGATTGTTGTCCTTGCGGTCCTCTCATTGTGCCTCAGTGTCCTTCCTCTGAGATCTGGCTTATCTGTTCTTCACCTTGGACAGACTGCCCTGGTGTACTCCTTCCTTCCTTTCTGCTCCCTGGAATCTATTATGTTTCATTCCCAATGTCTTCCTCCCATCCTCAGTATGAATCAGTATTCCCTCTAACAGGAATACCCAGAATCCCCAAGCTATTGCAGCTGGGGATTCTGGGAGTTGTAGTCAACATTTGGGAATCCCCGTTAGAGGAAACACTGGTATAAATGTGTGTGTATGAATGAGAAGATGTGGAAAGGAATCCAACCAGCTAGGCTAAAAGGTTTCCCTGAGTTCTATATTTTTCCAGATCAGTGGGACTGGGGTACATCCCCAATCTCCAGGGAAATGGTGGTCAATCAAAATAATAATAATAATAATAATAATAATAATAATAATAATTATTATTATTATTCCTCCACAGATTAAAAAAGGGGTCTCCATAGGCCAAATGGTCTGCTCCAAGAGACTGGAGACTCATGAGAAAAGAGATGCTCAAGGAGAAGGAAGCCATCTAAGCATAAGTTGCCTCCCTTATAAGAGTTTTAATCATGTATGACACTCTTGTAAGTCCAGAAACTCATCAGTGTGAGAGCCACAGTCAGATCGAATGTGTCTGCAGGCTAAGCAGCACAATGACACCATGTTGCTTGGTTTGAGTATTAGGGCTTTTACTGTCCAGCCTCAGATGGCTTTTAGGTGAATTTCCCCTTCTAGCAGCCTCGGAGCAACATCACTTTATCTCCCGGTGAACCGTGGCCATCTCCACCAACTATCTTCCTGGATTGCTAAATCCCCCTAAGTCTGAAAATGCCCTCTATTCTGTTCATAGCACACACCTGGGAGCCAGGAAGTGCCCTTCTCTTGGGCACCTAGTCCCAGGAATCACTGCTTCCACTTCATTAGCAACGTCAAACTGCAGCCAGGAAGCCAAGCTACAGCCTGGCATCAGAACTCAGGAGCAGTTTCTCCACAACCTTTCCTAATGAGTTCACTAGAGTCTGTTCAGGTTCCTCTTTCAAATTGCCCCTGCTCTCTTCCTTGGAAGCCCAGTGGGCTGATCTGAATCTCTCCAGGTTTGGTTTGGTTTTTTAAACTTCTAAGCTTCTTTCCTCAACCTACCAACAGGGTTGGGCTGCCTCATCTCCCCAAGGTTGGTTGATCTTCTCTGCCTCTAACTTCCACTGTTCTTCCCCCCCAATCCTTTGTTGTTTGTTAAGCCAAAGTAATTTGGGCCTTATAACCCTACTAACCTGGCAAAGAGGCACCTTTTTAACATGGTGATTCTTTTTATTTAGTAGGGGGAGGATAACTGGCCCTATCCACCCAAGCACAGAACCTCCAGTGATTGTTGTTGGTATCTATCTTATGTTTCTTTTTAGATTGTAAGCCCTTTGGGGACAGGGAGCCATCTTCTTATTTATTTATTATTTCTATGTAAACTCCTTTGGAAATGTTTGTTGAAAAGTAGTATATAAATGTTTATTGTTATTGCTGTTGTCTTCATCAGTCCTTTGCTTCTCCTCATTCATTTAGGTTCCCTCTTTAACCTTGCTCTGCTAGCCTTGTGGAAGGCCAGATGGGCTCAATTTTTCTCAATGGGTTTCCCAAACCCATTCGGGTAGCCCTGTCTAATAGTCCACTCCCTCCTGTGGTGCTCTAGTCAAACCCAAATGGTTTCATTTTCCTGTTGTCTCCATGTTTGTCTTGCACCTTCCTCTGGTGCCTTGAATGACCCCAACCGACTTTTATTACCCTAACTCATTCGTGTCCTAATTCTTCCACCTTCTCCTCCCCTATGGATCTCTGTACCAACACTTCTCTCTCAATCTGATTCAGATATTATATTGTCTGTTCTATCTTCCCCCATCATCCTTCCTCCACTTCCCTTATCCCCTGCTCTATCTAGTACAACACTCATATCGTCAAACATTTGACTCATATAGTCAAATGATTAAATATGATCATTTAAATAGGCAGGTAATTAAAGTGAAGGTTAAACAATAGTGCCCAGACATACATTTCATCTTGTATGTTCTGTGTCATGTGGGAATGCCCTGTGTAGTCATATTATTAAAGCTTTTCTCTATAATCAATAAAATATATTTTTGTTCAGATTTTAAGCTGCACATGTCAATTCTTTATGGGAGGACAACCTGGTTATAACTGTTCCATGGTTCCCAAAAGGGAAACAACAGCACCTCTTTGTAACACTCCAGGTTGGCTTGCTCATCTGGAATGTATGGGGCAAAATATATTCATGGGAAAGTCATCCGCTTCTCCCTATTACCTTTTTTTTCCTGGCAGTGTTAACAAGGTACTACATTTAAAGGCTGGGATTCATACAAGCCATAAACTAGAAAGATATAGGATCACGAGAGAAAAGCTGTGAAATAATTAGGAGATTGTTTCCACAATAGTATAAAGACACAAGTATTTGACAGGCTTTATGATTATCTTGCACTTTTAGGTAGCCTTTCAAGAGCAGGATATGTAAGGATCAGATCCTGCTCTGTTAAATTTAAAGAGAGCTATAATGAACTTCAGAGAGTTCAGATCCAATGTAATCAGAGTTAACAAATTCAACTGGTCATATTACCTTATAAGTTGTATAAATTCAGCACAAAGGTCAGCTCCTAATAAGCAAATTATTCCCTTCTCTTCACATGCAATCATTCATCTTATCCCTAACATGCAATTTCATTTTCTCTCTACTTGATTTATAACACCTCTAGAAAAGAAAGAGGGACTACTGTTCAATTATAAACTGAAGGACTTTGCACATGGCTGGCAAAGAAGTATACAGAATTACCTTAAGACACACCTTACTTGGTGTGTACTATCTTTCTTTTAGCTCTGATCTTTTTGAACAGGGGAAACCTGCTTGAATCCTTTGAGATGGATTCTGTTTCCCTTGACGGAGAACAGAGCCAAGTGTCTGCATGTCTCTTCCCAGTAATAAACTGACACTGAATAGCAGCACTATTCACATGCTATGTTCAACACTCTTACAATGAGTGTACAGATAGTATAATTATTCACACACTACGTTGAATTCAGGTTCAGCAGTATACTTTCTATCTGCTCCCTGCATTTGAAGGGTCTTGTACATAGATTCACTTTTTAAAAGAATGCCGGAACAGTCATCCACACAAACACATATACAAGTGTACACACCCATACAACATAATTAGGTCATTCTCATAACCAAATGTGGAAGGGAAGGCTGGAGAAAAGGCAGGAACCTACCTGCTTCCTCCCACATAATCAGAGCTGTTATTGGGCTCTGCCACCTGCACACCTGCATGAGTGATGTGGCTGTGAGCCCAGCGGCAATTGGGAGAAAGGGAAACAAGCCAGGACCTCCAGGTATCCCACCTCCTGGTATCCCACAATTGCATGAGTAATGGAGTGCATTTAGACAGCTCCGCACTGCCCAGCTCTATAATAAAGATGGCTGCTGGCAGTCCAGGAGCAGCTGCATGGCACAACAGATGACCAGCAAGTTAGGTAGGAGATTGTCATGAGTGAGGTAGGATATAGCGCACATGCCCTCCTACCTCACTTTAAACCTGGGTAGCAAATCAGGGCTACCCAGGGAAGAAGTGGCAGATTCCTGGGGCCCCAGGTGACCAGCCCTACTTGGGGAGGACAGGGCTAGCCTAGTTAGGGATGATCGTGAGAATGGGCTCAGTGTCTGAAAAAGACAGTGCAGAGACAGAAGTTTCTTTTGTAGTCTTTTAACTCTTGATAACAAACATTTTAAGGGCAAAGTGAATTTCTAGGAACAATCCACAGAGAGCAGACAGCACAGAATAGCTCTGCTTTCAGAATGCTATCTTCATGTAGCTGTGTCAGCAAGTTGATTCTATGCTGAAAAGAGATTGTGTGCAGCAATGAGACACAAATATGTGCACAGATTTTAGATAGGTATCATTCTTTCAAACAGTTTTAATTACCATCTAGGTGAAAGACAACCATATATACTGCTGGGGACACAGAGACAGGCATATATACACATGTACATGCACATATACATTATGTTAGGGATACAATATTGACTGCTAGGGATTAAACAATTTGAAGGATCATTTTTAGAAAATATATCACAAGAATATTGGTCCACAGAGGGGACCCAGATGTGCAATGCTAACAAAAAATACGCTTTGTATTGAAGTGTCTTCTGCATCTCTTTCAAATTATTCATTGTCACAATCATTTGATTATTAGTTGTCACAATTGGAGACAGCAAGTTTGGGGCAGTATAGAAATATGTTAATAAATAAATAAAATGTGTTTCAGCCATCACAAAAAATGACAGACCAAAATAACAGCTTTAGACAAGGACATAACAGACAAAATAATCTCTATTCAGCCATAATTTACTTACATTTTAAAGAAAATTCAGTAACAAATACGTAATCAAATTATGTATTCACCATGTGAATTGAAGGCATTTCCCCATTGCTTTCCTGCAGCTAGGGCAAGTTCCACAGCTCTAGAAATCTTTTTTTTCATTTACCAAAATAAATTATATTTTCTGTTGGTTTCCCCATCTGAAACTGGCCCTGAAATCTATTATGTACATGCACAGCAAAATACAGTGTGGGATTTCTTCAATTATCCCATCTGAACAATACAATGATGCTGTAAGTCTGAAAGATACATTGTGATAGCATTCATCCAAAACTTGCAAGTCAGAGCTCTCTTACACTGAGCTTAAGCAGGCCAATTAAATCATTTTCCAGACTGTTATGGAATTTAAACAACATATTGGGCGTTGTTTTGACTCTTGCCAATAGAGAGAAATCTCTTTGTACAAGTGTCCCCGAGGCACTATTTCAGTTCTGAATTACAAGCCAACAATTGCAGTCCCTCAAAATAATTCATGAAAACATGGTATGCTTTGAAGCACAAGGTCAGTTTTATAATATCAAGTATTTTGTTTGATGGCGTTATAGTGAGTCTGTTCACATTTGGCACTCTAACTTTGATGCATCATTGATCTTAAATAAGCATGAATAGTATGTATTTTCATCTCTACTGTTAAGTTTCAGTTCTCAGCATACCTTAGCAGTTCCTACAATGCCCACTAAGATAATTCCGAAAATATTCCAAGTTTTTTGCTTCATAGAAATATAATAAAGAATTCAGGCACAGAGAGTTGCTTCCAAGAGGTTCAGCATCAATGCAATTTGCTTATAATTTTAGAATTTTATTATACTTGATCTAATCACTCAATTTTCAGCTGTGCCTCATCTTAATGACCTTTCTATGTGTCCATACTGGGTAAAATCAAGAATATAAGAACAGCCTTGCTGGATCAGGCCCAAGGCCCATTGAATCCAGCATCCTGATATGCACACAGTGGCCCATCAGATGCCGCTGGGAAGTCCACAGGCAGTTGCTGAGGGCATGCCTTCTCTCCTACTGTTACTCCCCTACAATTGGTGTTCAGAGGCATTCTGCCTCTGAGGCTGAAGGTAGCCCATAGCCCTCAGACTAGTAGCTGTTGATAGATCTCTCCTCAATGAAGGCTGGAGGTAGCCCATAGCCCTCAGACTAGTAGCTGTTGATAGATCTCTCCTCAACGATCTCTCCTCCCCTTTTAAAGCAATTCATGTTGTTGGCTGTCACCACATCTTGTAGCAGATAATTCCAGAAGTTGATTATGCATTGTGTGAAGAAGTACTTCCCCTTGTTGGTCCTAGATTTCTTGGCAATACATTTCATGGGATGACCCCTGGTTCTAGTGTTCTATAGAGTTTATATCCAAGGATAAGGGTGTCCCACTGGTTCTCACTGTTCCACCAGATGTCTGTTATGCCCACTATGTCTATTTCTTTGTTAGCAACCAAGCACTCCAGCTCACTCATCTAGGCTTGGAGGCTTCTGGAATTGGCATATAAGCACCTATGCGCTGAATCTCTTACTTGGTGTGTACTATCTTTCTTTTAGCTCTGATCTTTTTGAACAGCTAGCACCGCCTTCTGTCTGTTCTTTATGCGTTTTTTTCTGAATAATTTACACCCTTGCACTTTAAGGAATGGCATTTGCCCAACTGGATACTGCCCAGCTCCTGTAGACTATTCCCCTGGCATCATTTTAAAAGCTGCTCTGCAACCTTCTTTATTTTAAGCTCTAACAGTCTGGTTCCATCTTGGTTTAAGTGCAGCGCAGCCCATTCATAGAAGCTTTGCTTGCCCCAAAATATATCCTAGTGGCTAACAAATCTAAACCCCTCCTCCCAGCACCAACATCTCATCCACACACCAATGTTTCATCCCATATTGCTGACCCTGTGCATGGAACAGGTAGCATTTCTGAGAATGCTATCTTGGGAGTCCTGGACTTCAATATGCTACCTAGCAGCCTTAACTTGGCTTCCAGGACCTCCTGACTGTTTTTCCCAACATTGTTGGTGCAGACATGCACCATGACAGCTGGTACAGACATGCACCACGACCGCTGGCACTGCCTAACAGCCTATGCTGTTATGCTGCATTATGTCTGCAACCTTTGCACTAGTCAGGCAAGTTGCCGTGCAGTCTACACACAGGTCACATACCCATCTCTCAATACCTCTAATGATTGAATCACCCACTACAAGGAGGCCCCCAAAACCCAGAGGAGTATCCCCTGTGCGAGAGGATATGGGATAATCCACAGAAGGGGTTCCTTCTAAAGGAGCTCAGACTGATGTCCTCTTTCCCCAAGACCTTCATTTTCCTTGATAGCAGAGGAGCTATCAGCCTTGGAGTGGGATGCCTCTACCCAGGAGCATACCTAGGGAAGAGGGGGGCTGTGTTCACCCCTCTCCCCAGCAGCCCCTCAGAGTGAGGGAGATAATGAAGAAAATAGGGAGGAGTGGAGCTGGGGGCCCGTCAGGAGCTGAGGGTGCCAGATTCTTTGAACAGACCCACTCAATTATAGCTACACACCTGCCTCTTCTACATCCCTGAAGGTCTCATCCACATACCTCTCTGAGCTTTTTCAGATCTGCCACCTTGGTCTCAAGGGAACAAACTTGTTCCCTGAGAGCCAGGAGCGCCTTGCACCAAACACACACCCATGACTTCTGCCCATGGAGCACATAGTCATACATTGACATTCTGTGAAATACACTGGGAAGTGCCCCTTCCGCTGTGGGCTTTCTATCTTCATGACTAGCTTTGTTGGCTGTTGGAGACTATTTATTAGAAAGTTAGATCTTAGCTATATTTGTCAGCTATTTAACAGTTTAAACTTCCTTTCCCAAAAGTAGTACCTACCTTCTCTTCCCACTGGGCTCCTTGTGATCACATTTCAGGCTCACAAACACTTCCCCACTAAACTCCAATGCTCTGCTTACTCACTCTGTTCACAAAGCTCTCTGGCCTTCACCTCTTATACAGAGAGTAGGCTTCAAACTGAAACAGGAATGTGGCCCCTCCCAACAGGTGTGACTCACTACAGTCCTAGCTGACTCTTTCCTCTGTCCCTCTCTAGGCAGAGAGAAACAACAACTAAATGCCAAAGAGTCTGCAAAACAAGCCCTGGCAAAAGTTATCTAGGGAAATGTTAGCCCTGGCAAAAAACAAATACAGATACACACACTGGAACTTCTCCCTTAAAGAGAAACCAGCCCCTCAAAATCTCCCCTCCTCCTGTTAGTTTGTTTGATGAAAAAGGGGTTGTTTTGTGTAGAAAGGCTTGCTTACTTCCCGTAATCTGATTTCCAGAGTAGGCTTCAAACTGAAACAGGAATGTGGTTCCCAGGAATGCAGCCACTCGCACCAGGTGTGACTGGCTGCAGCCCTATCTGATTCCTCCCTCTGTCCTTCTCCAGGCAGAAAGAAACATCAACTAAAAGCCAAAGAGTCCCCAAGGCCCAAAGCAAGCCCTGGCAAAAAATAAACCCACACACACACACTGCGACTTCTCCCTTAAAGAGAAACCATTCCCTCAAAATCTCCCCCCTCCTGTTAGTTTGTTGGAAATAAAAGGGTGGTGGTCATTTTGTGTAGACAAGCTTGCTTACCTCCCCGAATCTGCTTGTACTCTTCCCAGAGTAGGCTTCAAACTAGCAACATGTTTTGAGATCCTCACTTGTGTTAGAGTCAATACACTATGAGGTCAAGCATAAAAGAGCTTCGCAAACAGATGGATCTTATAGATGCTAAAGAGACATACAAGAATACGATTTACACAAAACAAAAATACTTTTAGAAAGGCAACAAACCTGATAAATTACAGGCATATCAACTGAGATAGGAACAAGAAAAGAGAAGAGAGGTTGTTTCAAGTGCGGACAAGATGACTGATCAGTTTGTAGAATATTACACTAAATTATACAGAAAAGAAAAGAGAGACCCGGAAGACATTGCAGTTTTTGGAAGAGCTACAGTTATGGCCGTTTACTGACAAACAGAAGAGACTGCTGAATAAACCAATTTCTGAAAAGGAAACAAGAACAGCGTGGTGTAGTGGTTAGAGTGCTGGACTAGGACCGGGGAGACCCGAGTTCAAATCCCCATTCAACCATGAAACTAGCTGGGTGACTCTGGGCCAGTCACTTTTCTCTCACTCTAACCTACTTCACAGGGTTGTTGTGAAAGAGAAACTCAAGTATGTAGTACACTGCTCTGGGCTCCTTGGAGGAAGAGCGGGATATACATGTTAATAATAATAATAATAATAATAATAATAATAATAATAATACCCCACAGTGAGGCACTACCTTGGCATGGTTGTGGGGCTTGCGTGCTCTGAGGAAGGTGAGAGCTATGCCAGAGGTCCAACCATACTGGACAGGTCTCACCAGAGGAACTAGACAAAGAGTGCCTCTCCCATCAACAATATGGTGAGACGTAACTTTAATAAATCTATACCGGATTGGTCGTCACCTGGGTCAACAAGGACCACGCCAGGTGCTGGAGTCCCTGGACATCTGGTGGCAAGTGGGCAACAGGATCTTCAGTTGAGCAACCAGGGCTGGAGACTGCAAGGTTACTGGAAGAAACTTCACTTAATCAGAAGAAATATACAAAAAATACCAACAAGGAAATAATGATCTGCTATTACAAGTCTAGTCCAACTAGAAGAGGTTATTTAAAAAGAATGTACCAAATTTGGAAAGAGAAGCATCCAGATATAGAAATAACAGAACAAAGGCTAGCAGACCAGAGAAGATTCATAATAAGAAATAAAGTATTCACAGAAGTTGAGCTGGAAGAACTGCAAAGAGTAACACAGGCTCAAGATATGGAAGAAGAATTACCATGAACTGGAGAAGTTGCTCAGGCGCAGGTGGAGGAGGTGTTGGAAATAGAGGATGCCACTGTTGCTGAACTGTTTCAAAATCAAAACCAGGCAACCTCCCCTTTGCCTTCACCTCAGAAACCCAAATGCCGTTTAACAGAAAAGCAACAAGAACTAAAGCAAAAAATAACTGAGCACATGAACCAAACAACCACCAGGGTTCGACTTCCAGTGCTAAAAACACTTGCCAAAAACCAACTTGCTCAGGTGTTAAAAAGATACAAATGCTTGCAGAAATAACAACCAATAATTTGCAAGAAACAAACCAACTAATGTACAGTGCAGCAACAATAACAACACAAGAGCTCGGATATAAGATCAGTGGACCTGTAAAAAAAGAAAGTAGTACATCACCTAAATGGAAGATTAGATTAGAAAATAAAATCTCCAGGCTTAGATCAGATGCTAGTAAATTGAAAGATATGAAAGACAAGAAGCTGAAGAATGAAAAAACCAAACAGTATCTTATCCAAAAATACCACCTAGATTCAAGGAAAATTAGAGAAGTCCTGGAAATAATAAAGCAGCAAATAACAACAGCAGTGTCAAAGAAGATTAGCAGATATGAAGCCAGAATTACACAACACAGGCAGAATCTCCAATTCATTTGAATCAGAGACGTTTCTACCAAAGCATAGAAGGAGAAACTGCAAGAAACTTAGAAACACCAAATAAAGAAGAAACAGTGCAATTCTGGGGGAAATTATGGGACAATCCAATAGATTATAATAAAAAAGCAGGCTCAGTGAAAGAGGCTGAAAAATGTAACCAAACAATGCAAGATCTAATAATAACACCAGAATTAATAAGTGAAAGAGCAAAGAAAATTAAAAATTGGACTGCACCAGGCGACGATGAACTGCATGGCTTTGGGTGTAAACACCTAACAAGCCTTCATAAACAATTGTCAAAACAGTTCATTCACATTTTGCAAGAAGGTAATATTGAACAATAGCTAACAACTGGGAAAACTCATCTCATCATGAAAGACCCAGCAAAAGGTGCAGTTCCAAGTAATTATAGACTGATAACCTGCCTGCCAACCATGTTCAAATTACTAACTGGAATAATAGCAGATGAAGTGATGCAACACTTATTAACTAACAAACAGCTTCCAGTTGAACAGAAAGGAAATTGTCCAAACACCAGAGGCACAAAAGACGAGTTGCTGATTGACAAAATGATTTAAGAAAATTGCAAGAGAAGAAAAACCAATCTAAGTGTTGCATGGATTGACTACAAGAAAGCCTTCGATTCATTGCCTCACACATGGATACTAAAATGTTTAGAAACTACTGGTGTCAGCAAAAACATTCAGATATTTATTAAAAAAGCAATGAGCATGTGGAGTACACAGTTAACAATCAATGGCGAGACACTTGGACAGGTTAGCATTAGAAGAGGCATTTTCCAAGGGGACTCACTATCCCCTCTGTTGTTTGTAATCGCCATGACCCCACTTTCACAAATACTAAACAAAACAGGCCTCGGATACCAAATATCTAAAACATCAAGTCAAATCAACCATCTGCTGTACATGGACGATCTGAAGTTGTATGGAAAGTCCCAGTCAGAAATCGAATCACTGCTAAACACTGTCTGTATATTCAGTAGCGATATAGCAATGGAGTTTGGCCTAGACAAGTGTGCTGCATTAATAATGAACAGAGGGAAAATAAGAAAAACAGAAGGAATAGAACTACCCAATGGAAGCAAGATCAAGAACCTGGAAGAGAAAGAACATTACAAATACTTGGGCATTCTCCAGGCTGATAACATTGCACACACTGAAGTTAAAAGAAAAATTGGAAGTGAATACATCAGGAGAGTTAGAAAAATCCTCAAGTCCAAACTCAATGGCGGGAACACCATACATGCCATAAACACCTGGGCTATACCTGTTGTCAGATACACTGCGGGAATAATAGACTGGACCCAGGCTGAGCTAGAGACACTAGATCATAAGACCAGGAAAATAATGACCATCAATCATGCTCTGCACTCCTGCAGTGATGTAGATAGGCTATAGCTTCCTCGCAGTTCAGGTGATGGGCAGGTGATGAGCAGCGGTCATTAATGCCTTCACTGCATGCCCACACAGATGGTGGCGGGGCAAAAGCTGAAGCCAGGAGTGGGAGGACTTCCGCCTCCCACATCCCAGGATGTGCCATGCGATGAGCAAGGTCGCTGCTCACATTAAAGAAGCCATCACGCTTGGCACGGCTGAGAATTTCTCCCGGTTTGCTGCCTGAAATGGCAGTTGGCTGAGGGGGAGCCTTTTAACCCAGTGGCAATCATTCTTATGGTCACTTGCTGAAGTTAAACGAACCTCACGTTCATTTAACCTCATCTAAAGGCTGTGTTTAAAAGTGAGGGAAGGAGGGAAGGCAGCCGAGAGGGTTTGGGGAAAGCAGGAGGGAGCAGCTGGTCAAGAGAACTGGCAGAAGGAGAGGGGATAAAGAGGAAGGAAACCCCAAAGAGTTCGGGGAACTGTGGGGGGGGGGAACAGGAAGAACTGGCAGGGACAGCAAGGAAAGTCAGGAGTTTGGGTAAGGCAAGAGGGAGGGAGGAGCCAGTCAGGAAAACCACTAGGAGACCAGAAGTGGAAAGGAGAGTCCGAAAGAGTTCAGGAAAGAGGAGAAGGAGAAGTCAGTTGATTAAACTTGGCAAACGCAGGGGAAAACGTCTTCTTTTACTATGGAGGGAGAGCTGGCAGCCAGCAACCCTGTGAAAGGTATCCAAGGGCTAGACTATGTGAATGCTGGAAGGCTTCTGGGAACCAGAAGGTGCAGGTGGAAAAGGAAGTGGCTGGGAGCCACGAAGGTCATTGGGGTTGAAGTGGTTAGGCTTCAGTGGGGGAGAAGGGAAGGAACAAAGGGGCTGTGTGGACAAGTCCCCTATTGCTAGTGAAGACATCCAATTGATGTCCTTGGCTGGTGGATTCAGCCAAAGGGCTTTACCCTAGGCTCTAGCTCTCCCTCTAGATCTGATAAAATCTCCTGATCTAACTTGATAAGTCATAAGTGGGGATGTGCACAAACCCTTTTATGGTTTGAAAGACTGACAGATCGACCAGTTTGAAGGCGGGGGGATTTATTTAAGGACTGGGGAGGGTATACTTCCCCCACTCCCCGTGTTCCCCCACCAGTGCTGCAGTGTAAAAGGGTCCGGCAGGGTGGCAGCGTATCTCCCTGCCACTCCATTGTCTCCTCAAACCAGAAGTGTCCAAAGTACCCGTGTGCACATTGGGCACATGGACGTGCATGCCCATGTGTGTGAGCGGGTGTGACATGCACACACACATGCCTAACATGCAGACATGTGCTGGGTACTTCCGGTCACTTCTGGTTGTCTGAGAAGGCAACGGGGCGGTAGGGAGGTATGCTGCCACCCCGCCAGACCCTTTTATACTGCTGTGCCGGTGGGGAAAATGTGGCGGAGGAGGAAGGTAAGTGCACGCTCTCCAGTCCTTAAAGGTATCCCCCCTCCACTCTCAAGCTGCTCCCCACTGGTTCCATGCACATCCCTAGTCATAAGCACACATTCACATACACACAAGGAAGGGAAGGGGGAACTGGGGAGGGGAAAGGGAAATTCCTGATATCCAAGGGATGAGGGATTCTCCCTGTGCAACTTCTCTTACATGAGGGAAGAGAAAGCCAGGTTCTCTGTGAAGAGTATGGGGTGTGATGATGGAGAACCAGGGCCCCACAGTCCGGGGATTACTCCCAGAAGCTGCACTGTTTGGGGGGCTTTTGGTTGGCCAATATTATAGGGTAAACATACCTATATTAGTGCCCCTCTGGGTTAACAGTTAATGGGGGTGGTCTCTGGTGGAGAGCAATAGAACATGTGTTTCAGGATAGCTAGATAGGAAGTTAAGATTTTCTGGGACATGAAGTATTGTCTTAAGGGATTTGGGCTTGTTGACTCTACACATTTGAAAGATCCTGGAGGCAAGAAGGAATTGATGTTGGCTGAGAGGTTGGGAGTGCACGAACATGCAGGAATGGGAGAGAAGTCATGCCTACCTGCTTTGGAAGTCTCAGGAGCACTTTAGAGCCTCCATGTGGTGAGTCTTTCTAGGGGTGTCGGGGTGCCCAGTCTGGGCTCCCGTGCAGTAGGATGATGTGGTTGTGCTTCCTCCATAACTGGTTCCCTCAGTTACTCTTAGCTTCAGTGATAAGCACTGTTTCCTTCCTGGACTCTCCTAGGCACAGGCGAAACCAGCACTTCTCTAGGGGTGTCAGGGGGATGTACAGAGGGCCCAATTTTGGACCCTCTAACACAACCAAAAAAGCTACAAAATTGTAAGCAAGTTTTTGAGTTCTTCAGAACATTTAATCAGGCTAGATATAAAGCAAAGCAGAAAAGTTAATAGCCTTGACAATCTTTAGCTTATTACTAAGCTAAATTACTTCTAAATAAGATGGAGTACAGGAGGAATCAAGCAGACACATGTTAATCAGCGTCACTAGGTGCTGCAGCTGATTTTTAGAACGCACCAGGGGTTTCTGTGTGAAGAAGAGACCATAATGAGTGTTCTCCCATTTTTAGAAAACATAAAGTCCAGCAGTTATCTGTTCAGTTCCAGGGCTAATTGAAGCATGCAGTCCCTTGTAAGACAGAGAACAGAGAAAAAAGAGAAATGTGGTAGTCTTTACTTTAGTAAAGGATCACTGAGGGCAAACAAAGCTTGTTCGGAGTGAGGTTTCCGGAATAGGATAAAACATTTCATTGTGTTCATGGCAATCTCTGAAACATCACTGAAGGGGAAACTTTAGATCAGGGGTGTAACTATAATAGGGCAAGGGGAGACAGTTGTCTGGGGCCCACTGCCTTGGGGGCCCCCCCAGAAGCAAGTCACATGACTGACTCCCCCAGCCGCGCACCCACCTGGGCTTCCTTCAGTGGTATCCATCCTCCGAAATTGATGTGAGTATTAAGACCTGGAGCTATCAGAACAGCATGTCTTTCTCTAGTACCATGAAATGACTTGCATCGTCCACAATTTACAAAACCTTTAAAAAAATAATTTAGGATGTTCTATTGTGGCACATAGGTTTCTCTCTCTCTCTCTCTCTCTCTCTCTCTCTCTCTCTCTCTCTCTCTCTCTCTCTGTATATATGTGTGTGTGTGTGTGTAACAAAAAGCATAGTAACATTTATTGTTACCACTATTCAGCCTCATTTAGGATTTCTTTACTTCATGAGCTGAGCTGCAGTAAGGGGGACCTCATTTTAAAATCTTGTCTTTAGGCGGCCCACTCCAACCTTGCTACACCCCTGCTTTAGACGCTAATGATATGTTCAGAAAAAAACACCCTCTTTTGTTTACATTCTATTTAAATCTATTTTTTCTGTGCTTTTATGCCAGTTTTAAACAAGTTTTAATTCTGTTGAAAGATGTTACTTGTGTGTGTCTGGAATATGAAGTTCCCATTTGTTCATTATTCTCACTCTCCACATATATTATAGATAGCTGTAAACCATCCTAGAGGTTTCCCCACCTGTGCCAAGTACTTTGCATAGATTTAGTCCATCTCGGCAATCTTTATTGCCTTCAACAGGATTCATTCAGATGGTTGCTTGTTTAGTTGTGCTGGAACAAAGCAAGGCCTATCTGTGTAATGCCCATAACCAGTCCCAGAGCCTGGATTTAACTCCAAGGATAGAATGGAGCCTTTTCGCTTATAAAAATTAATGAGGCACTGCCCTTGTTAAAGAGTTCCATTTCTGATAACAATGTGATGACACATGGGTTAGTGGAAATTTTCTGCACAACCTTGTTTAGAAGAATATGTATGAAAAAGATGCCATATCTGTTTAGGAATGAGTTTTGCTTGCATATTGTCTCTGGTCTGCTTTTCATCTACTCTGTCATTAAGAGGAGGTGTGAACAACCATACTGTGTCCAGATGGAAAGCAACACAGAGTGATTACTTTCTGACTTGGGAGCCAGAAGCATTCTTAGCAGAGCAAGGTATGTTTTCCTTTTGATTCAATCATTTATATTTTTGTTTCTGGGCCAGGCCATGGAAGGGATAATCAAAATACTCTCCTTATTCTTGTAGAATCTTCGAGGTAGGCATGGTTACCCTTAAACCATAGGGGACACTTGAAGAGTTCTACAACCCCTTTCCTCAAATGCACTTTTTAATATGATTGTTGCATTAGAATTCTGTATTGATCAGCTTATACACATGCAATATTTACCTTCATTTGCTCTTAAATGAAATATTAACTTTGAAGTTGGTTCCTGCTTGCTTTGGGATCTGAAGAGCAGATGGTAACCCTTCAGTGAATCCTGCTTGTGACAATTTTGACTGCAGGGCAAACTGAAAGGTACAAACTGCTCTGTCTCCACCCTTCCAGGGAAAGATAAATTTCTAGGCAAAAATCTGGCTTTTGGGACAGGTGGATCCCCAGAATCCTCCCCATCTCCCCTGCCCCAGGTTTCTTTAGGCAGCCCAAACATTTCTGTAAATTGATGGTGTGTTTTATCTGAAAAGTCATTGTGCCAAAATAGAGACCATGGCACCAAATGGAGCCAGAGATCAAAGTTATAGCAGTCTGCTAGAACCTTGCATCACAGTTAAGCAATTCTTTCCCTAGTGCACCCTGACCTAGAATTTGCATCTCTTTATCACTGGAAAAAAAAAATCTTTGCACTTATTGGCTGATGGGCAATCCTCATTATTTTTAAGCATCTACAATGGCAATATGCAAATTATTAGTGGTAGTAGAATTAGTATGCATATACTGCTTTTCAGTGGGAACAATTATCAGAAGTTTGCATAACAAAAAGGATGAGAAAATAGTCTAAGGGACTCACAACAGCAACAGCAGCAGTAACAACCATAGAAACACAAGGGAAACACAAGCGTCAGTCCCTGGGAACTGGGGTGTAGCAATATTGGAGTGGGTCTCTGCTAGTCTCCACCTTCAGAGAGGTGTGAGGGGGAGAGCAAAGAGCAAGCTGTCACCCAGTCAGCTCCCCCTTTCCTTCAAGGGCCACCCTTGTAGCTTCAGCCCTGTTTGGAAAGGACACTATGCTGGGATGAATAGGGACAATTGCTCTTCTCCTGCTAAAAATAAGAGGGCCACCATTTGGAAAGGTGCATTTTTGCCCAGTTAGCAGGGGTGATCTTTATATTGTGACTGATTTTTATCACCTGCTCTGTAGAACTCCTGTATTTGGAATTTTTGAATGGCGGCAGCAAGATGTAGCATAAGCCCATGCTCACAACCATAACAAGGTTGGGGAGCATGGGCAGGGGAGGCAGAGTTGAACCTACCTTCCCCACAGATGAGCAAGGAGCTCCTTTTCAGCATACCACATGATCCACACTGCTCCCGGCAGCACGGATTGCTGGAGGCCGAGAAGATGAGTCCTGACCTCCAGGAATCCCATAATGCAGTGTGCAATGAGTGCAGTGCATTGGCAGATTTCCTCGTGGGTTGGGCGCTCTAGGCACCAAACGTTGTGCGTGCTTGGGCTGTGTGAAGCCTGAGTGCACACATGATCTGAACCTGGGTTGAGAGTGCACTCATGCCCTCTAACCCCATTCAAGGGCTGGGGTTAAAAGTCAGGGTAGCAGGGTTGGAGGTGCTGGGATTGGGAGTGATCTCACTGTTCCACATGAGCAGCCCAAGCCTGCCCTAGTCTGGTTGGGCTGCTCGTGTGAATAGCCTCCATGTTTGCTTTAGAATGCAGGCAGATTTTAAAAACAAACAAACCTCTGTTTTCTTCTGTATTCCATTAATGTCTTGTTAATGTAATTGTCAGATTTGTCTTTCCAGTGCATGTTTACACTGGAAAAAAAGCTGTTCTTTCTGTCTTAATTTCCTGTCTTAAGCAATAAGTAAACAAAAACCCATTAAAGCTACGGGAGGACGAAGAGGTCTGTGACCTGTGGAATAGAAAACAGTGGGAAGAATGTGAGACAAGGGAGGAAGCAATACTGAAATCTGAAATTCAAGTAAGATCTAACATGTTTCTTCTAAGGTCTTGTTTGTGCACTAGGTGGTAAAGATAATTGGGATTACCATACCTCGCAAGGATGCCTTGTGGTTTGTAGCTCTGAAATATTACACCTGATCTGTGGTCGTATGCAGATAAAGATTATCTTTATTAAAAAATACTTGTTGCCCTTTGGCAACACCAACTGACTGAGAATATTTCAGTTTGTATATGTAGATAGGTTGGCAAGGTACCTGCTTTAAATCACTCCACACACAGAAGCACACACACGGAGTATGTGTTAACATTAAAAAAAAACAGAAATGTGGAAAGCCAATTAAAAAATTGGTTTCTAACCTTTGTTTTTAATTACTACCAGCAAATCCATTGGTTTGGTTAAAAGGGAGATATGAAAAACAGAATGGACTCAACTGGACTTTTCAGAGAATCACACCATCAATTTAAAGATATTTGTTGGTTAGAGAGGCATTTGAAAGAGCAGAAGAGACAGGGAGGATTTGGGGGGAATCACCTCTCCAAGATGCCCAGCTATTTGTCTAGAATTACTGGGTGTGTGTGTGTGTTAATATCATGCCTTGCGTTCTGAGGTTGCCCCATTTCTTTCAAACCATCTTTTAGCCACCTAGTAATATGAATACTTTATTATATAAAGCTGCTTGGGCATCACTCACTCACTCACCGACATGAAACTCCCAGACCCAAACTATAGAAGATAGAAACATGGCACTTTTGCAAGTAGGTTCCAGACCTCACCCAGACTACTAAAAATATCCAAATTCTGGAAAATGCAGAAAAACTGTTCCATTGGAAAGCTTGGGGAATGAGACCTCAAAGACTAGGGTCACAGAGAGATAAGAAGTTAATTTGCTTGCAAACTGTAGACCAGGTCTGCTCAACTTTGGCCCTCCAGCTGTTTTTGGATGACAGTGCCCATAATCCCCAGCCATAGTGACCAATAGCCAGGGATTATGGAAGTTGTAGGCAACATCTGCAGGAGGGCCGAAGTTGAGCAGGCCTGCTGTAGACCCTCACTGACTGACTCACTTGCTGACTGCCATGGAACTCTCAAACCAAACTGTGAGAGGTAGAAACATGCCATTTTCACAAGTAGGTTCCAGATCTTACCCAGACTTTCAACAAACAAACAAACAAACAAACAAACAAACAAACCAAACCCCCGAAAAATGTTATTAAAGAGCTGGAAAATGCAGGAAAAAGTCTCCCATTTGAAAGCATGAGGAATGAGACAGACATAGGAAGAGACGGGTTACATAGGGACTGTGGTTCTGTGGGGGCAGAGAGGATGGGGGGAAATACCTGCAAAACCAGGTGAACATCACTACTACTGGCACCCAGGATCCTGCAGGAAACCCGGGAAACCTGGGGGCCATTTGAATATACAGCCCAGCACTCAACAGCCTGCTGACTATTCAAATGTCTGCTACATATGCACAGAAGCCAGCTGACCAGCAGGGGTGAGGCGGCCTTCCTGAAGGATTGTGTTGGCTTCCCAGGCCTCCTGCAGGATGGCAGGTGCCACCAGCAGTGACGTTTGCCTTTTAAACAGGTATTTCCTCCTGCCCTTGCCCTCACTGGTGGGAGGCTTGCAAAGGGCAAGCCATCAGTATATCATAAAGCCCATTAACCTAGAAGGTAGGCACACTTTTATGGCTGAAACAGAACCTGGTTTGCATTTACTACCTTTCCCTTTCTTGGGTGAGTGAATCAGGCCCAAGAATAGCAACAGTCATCTATCAGCTGCCCACTTCTTCTGTCCACACAGCTGTCTGTGTTAAGGGAAGTTTACCTGCTACCACCCGGAGCCTTGTACTCTGAGTGGATGAGACAAACCAGTCACCAAAAGGGGAGGTCTGTTCTCAAACACTCCCAGGGCACAAAGACTCGAGGAGCTGTTCCGTGAAGACTCCATTGGCTCTGGTTTCTCACCAGTGATGAAGTTGTCATGATCCCCTTCTACCTAAACTCATCTGCTGTTGTGACCAGTGGGCTAATCTAGTTAAGGCACCCACAACTATGATCAATGCCCATAAAATACGTCAGTGTGAAACAGGTAAAATGAATGGCCAAAAAATGGAGAGCAAAAATTCCTATTTGGACCTCACAGTGCCCACCTTTTCCACACGGGCAAGGGCAGGTGGGTGCCATACTCAATCTAAAGAGGGCCACTGGACCTGCATGAGGGAGGACTAGCATATGTGCTGTGGAACTCACTAGCAGTTGAGTTCTGCAGGACTTCCTGTCCTTAGGAGGAAATTGAAGACTGCGCTGTTGACTAATGAGTTGCCCCCACTCTCTTTTTAAATTGTAGCTGTGTTTATTTTCATTTTCAGGTTTGTTATTATTGAAATGTCATGGTTGTTTTTATCTTATTGTTAACTGCCTTGGGGTCTTTGGACAAAGGGTGGCATAAAAATATAAATAATAAATATGTAGTTCCTAACTGATGACATTACCAAGTATCTTTTTGCTGTTTAATGTAGCATGACACATCCAGCCTTATTGGTGGCTGGATGCAACTCCACCTTCGCTCCCCCAGCACTGCACTGTGAACTGAGGAGCAGCTTTACATACATGATCATTCTACTCCAGGGCTGTACATCTTTGGCGCTCCTGCAGATGTTGGACTATTAATCCCATCATACTTGACCATTGGCCACTGAGTTATGGTGTGAACAACTATTTGTCCATTACCTCCCCAGAGCTTTTGTTTTTGTTTTGAAGCAACTCAATACTTTGAGCGATGTGTCATCAATGAATTGTGATTGAAATACTATTAAAACACACAGACTTTCCTGTGTTTGGCAACAACCCTTTTATTGCAAAAAAAAAAGGCAGTTAAGAAATTCTGATGTGTATTTTGATATTTTGGCACATCGGAACAATAATGCTAGTGAAAGATCTAGCAAAAATATTCTTTGAATACACAGAAATGAAGAAAATGTATGTATTGTATCTGTCAAGATTCAAGAGCAATTTAAAGAACCAAACAACTTTGAATTATTCATATCAGTGCCTTTTTGAATATTAAAAAACCATTTTGTACATACATTAAATGTAACAAACTTCACATTGAATACAATTATGAATCTGCAAGCCAGAGGTTGCCAGCTCGAATCTCCGCACCTTTATTGTTTTCTTCATATATGCCTTATCTGATGATGATGATGACGACGATGATGATGGCTTTCAACAAAAGTTCTCAATGTGGTTTACACAGAAAAAGAACAACAAGAAGAGGATGCTTCCCTGTCCCCATAGGGCTCATAGTCTCAAAAGAAACACAAGGTGTTTCCAGTGAAACACACTGGAGGGATGCTGTGCAGGGACTGAATAGGGCCTGTTCACTCCCTGCTAAATATAAGAGAAGTGCCACTTTAAAAATTGCCTCTTTGTCCAATTAGCAGGGGTGAAGTATTATGACAGCCTTGACCATACAATAGGACTCAACTGTTGGATACACTATAGGTTATTTCACAGAAGAAACACCTGAGATAGTCATTCATGATTGTTATGGGGGGGGGGGAAATCTATACTAAAACAAGACCAATTTATTTCCTCTAAGGATATTCTGTATTGCTATTATTTGCAGCAGTTTCTGAAAAAGTACAGATTTTTGCCCTGATCTAGAACCCATAGAAGCAGCTCAGGGCTATGTATAGGCAGGGCAGTGCCTATTGCATGGTCTTCCACACATGGATGCACAGGATGATGAAAATGCATTATGAATGAGTAACTGAATTGTTGGCTGTGGTCTTTTCTGTCATGTAACAGAGGAGATCTGCATATAAAAATCTGTTTCATTCACGCACACACACACATTGTATTCACTGAATTAGAGCAAGTTGGTTTTATCTAGCATAATTGCAATCAGATAACAGTTGTACCATTTATTTTAATAGGATATGGATTGTGCTTTTTATGTGCATATAAGACAAGTCCAGATATGACTTCTCTCTAAAGTAAATATGCTATAATCTTGAAAACTTCTTCAGAACTTCAAAACAAACATTTTCTTTCACTAACTTTCAAAATACTTTCCCTTACATTCTCTTTCACAATACTTACATTCTTATATTCTCTTTCACAATAGGTTCACTGTAAAAGTATTGCTGGAGTAAAAGATATTGCATTACATATGTCACCTTTCGGTTCTAGGTGTGAACATTGAAGATGAAACTGATTAAAAATATCTTCATTAGTCAATCCTTGCCCTTTTCTTCCTTAAATCTCACCTACAACAAAACCTCTCTGGGACCACACTGGCCTTCTCTTTTCTGCACTCCTTAACTCCATTCTATTCCCACTTGTTCCTCTAATGTAAATAGCAAGGATGATATAATGTGGTTTCAGTACATTGCTGGTGATACTGAATATCAGCAGAAGAAACAGGTCTGTGGTTGTCTTTGAATTCAAGCATTTTAGTCTCTCTCGATTGTACGTTGATTTGATTCATGGTAAAGAGCCTAATTACTGACTAAAGCATTGCTCACTGTGTGAAATCCACTTATCAGCAAAGAAGACTTTCATATAAATAATCTAAATATTATTTGAGTTACAAGGATTCAGTGACAATTTACACAAATATAATAGCACTTAATTCAATGAAAACCTCTGAATCACATATTTAAAAACTCTGGGTGGCAGTTTATTGGTTTACAGCCAAGCCTCTATACAGGACATTCAATGTGTGTAAGGGCCAAAGAATGCATTTCAAAGAGTGATTCTCTTTGATTATAACATAAGATCTCTTACATATAAGAAAATATGCCATAATAGAGCATACATTTTTAGCCACTCCTTGACTATATTGCTTCTGAATCTGTATTTCAAAATCTGCCTGTGGCAAAGGATGTAACCCTCTTTTGTCATGAGAACAACAGACCTATTCAGATTTTATATTGTACATTTTAAATTTAAAGCTAGGTATAGGTCCTCATAAATGCAGAATACAAACTGGAAGTATGTTATTGTATGTACATTGAGCATAACGCCCGAATAACTAAATGCATACAAATCTAATAGTGTGTACACTGTACACAGATTGTATCTGTGTTGAATATAGTGTGTGGATACGTTGAGTGTCTAAGCAGTTCCACATACGGTACATTTAGGATAGTTTCAAGATTGGCCCCAATTCATTTTATCATCTCTAGCCAATTATTCAGCAACTGGAATTTAAAACCAAAAACTGACCATGACTTATAGGTGGAAATGAAATGACATGTTGCTTAAACTTCAAAATATTCAAAGTGTGCTTTGAATAATTTGCAAAATTTCAAGTTCATCTTATTAATGCTTCTCTTTTGAACGAAGTTTGCAATTTGACAAAAACGAGTTGCTATTTATTTTTGTGGTGCTATTTAAATGAATAATTTTTTTTCCTCCCGTAGTATTAAAAAAAAGTCCTGCAATAGAAAAAAAAAGTGTTATAGTCCATCTTTGTCATCATGCTGTGATGAAACAGCAAAGCTGAATCTCAATGAGATAAAATTTGATGTTTACAATATCTAAACCTTCAGGGCATGATCACAAGATTCAAGCAGATCCACATGTAAAGCAGAAAATCTCAACACACTTACTGATGATGTAGAACTATTTATTTTAGTGGGTTTACAGAGGCAGCTAAGTATCAAATGGGGGAAAGACACACAAATGAATTCCATTTTGTGCTTGTGGTGTTATGTGCAAAGGGAGAACTTGCTCATCTCCTTTGTGCTGAGATGCATAAAATGATTATGCATCAGTCTTGTCTCTGTAGGAGAGAGATGTGAGTTCCCGCCTAAGACTTGACATCAAGAGCAAAAAAAAAGAGGATGCTTGAGTCATAAGAACATAAGAATAGCCCTGCTGGATCAGGCCCAAGGCCTATCTAGTCCAGCATCCTGTTTCACACAGTGGCCCACCACAGTGGTCCACCAGTCACTTGTACATTCTTCCCAACTCACTGCTTTATAAAGTGGAAATCCTCCATAACATACATGGAAGTTTACAATCAGAGTAGAGGAGATTTATCCTAACCTTAGCTGCTGAAATGGCATGACTTAAAAAAAAAAAATCCTGATCAAGATGTTCAAATCAACTGTATCATAAATTGGAATTTAGGAGAAAAAGAACCTCGGGACAACCATTTAAGTTAAAATAAAAGCAGAATATAGGTCACTCCATAAAAGTCAAGCAAAACAACACTTAAAAACCAGTATTAACAAGAATATTTGTTCTTTGGACCAGTTTCATTTGGGGCTGTTCAAATGGGGAAAAAAAACTCATTTAATGGTGCACTGTTCTGGTCCCTTTAAATTCTGAAATGAGAAATGCTATTTTTTTCTGATTGCGCATGCAGCGGAGGCTTCTGCTCATGCCTGATGGGTTCAATTCAAACTGGGAAAGTGCTCGGTGTCTGTCAGAAAGAAGAAACTAGATAACCTGATAGCATAGAGTGAAAAGGAGATGAGGAGAACTGACAAAACTGAGCATCATATGATGCTGAGAAGAGAATGAAACTACAAATATTTAACGGAAAATTGCATTTCTTGCTACAGATCCTATAAAAATTGAATGATGCATGAATATTCTTGCTACTGAGTATATGGTTTTAGAACTAACTGTGAAACGGTAATCAACTCTAGAAAAAAAATGAGACACCACCATAGCCCAAAGAACATTCTGCTAGTCTTTTAAGTGACATGCAACATACAGGCAGACACATGCTTTGGAATATACACATTTGCACAAGAACATAAATATGTGCACCCAGCTCTGCTATTCACCATGAGGGAATACTGCAGTAGTTACAGCTGCAGGAGAAACCCTTGTCTGTATACAGGTGCACTGCCTTCAAAAAGCTTTCTGTTTAAGTTGGGGCTGACAGATGATGAAGGAATAGTAGAGCTAAATATACAGGATATGAAAACACACAAGAAGGATGAGAGTTATTGCTCTGCTTGCTTGCATTCCTCCATGTGTCTATTAATAACAGCTATTGTCTAATTTCACTAGCCAACATCCAGAGCAGCATACAGTGGGTGCTCCTAACATCCAAAAGTATGAAGCGCTAGCCCCCATGCTGTTGCACACTCTCCCCAAAGTATGGGTTCTTTTACTCTTTTGTGCAAGAGAACAATTACTTTCTGGAAGTGCTGTTAGAGTGAGCACTTGACCTTCAGCAATATGTTTCTACTCTAATGGAGCACTTCTGGCAAGCTCAGGAAAGTATCTGTGCTCTTGCATAAAGAATCTGTGCTTCAGGGAGAGCGTGCAATGGCCATATCTTAGGAGCATATGCAGTATGCTGCTCTGGATGTTGGCCACTGTTTCTTGGTGATGGCACTATCTAGTATAGATTGTCATACCTTAGGAACATAGGAAGCTGTCATATACTGAGTCAGACCATTGGTCTATCTAACTCAGTATTGTCTTCACAATACAACCTTGGAGAAGCTGACTGGCAGCAGTTTCTCCAAGGTTGCAGGCAGGAGTCTCTTTCAGCCCTATCTTGGAGCAGCCAGGGAGGGAACTTGAAATCTTCTGCTCTTTCCAGAGCAGCTCCATCCCCTGAGGGGAATATCTTTCAGTGCTCACACTTCTAGTCTCATGAAATGAGAAATGAGACTAGAATTCCTACCTTCTTGGAAATCAGTCATCATTTGGTCGGTAAGATTTCTGGAACAGATTTTTTCCTATTGATAGATTCATTCTATAGGCCTGTTCACACAACCATTTGAGAGTGGGCTGGAGAGTTAGAGAGCTCTTGCCCCAGTAGCAGCACATGATCAGAACCTCTGATTGGGTCAGCAAACCCAGAAAAGACACAATTTAGCCAGGCAAGTTGTCCACTGGTGAAATCAGGAGCTGCAATCATGGAAAGTCCTCCAAAGGCCCAGCAGGCCTTCCAGCATGCTTTACACTGCCAGAAGTCTGGGAGGCCTCATGACATCAGCAGCTGCCCTATGACTGGCCATGAATGAGCAGGAGGCAAACTCAGCCCTACTGAAGCTGCTCCAGCTACAGGATAATAGAGTATGCTTTGCAGAAACACATCCATGTCCATACATGTCCCCTGTAACCACAGGTCTCTATTATTTCCAGGCCTGTTGGATCCTGATAGCTGGGTACAAAGCGTAAGTGTATCCACATGACCACAAGATGGGAAAGCTCTCCTCTACTCCCTCCTTGGTAAGAGCATGGTACAAAAGCTGGGTTACCCTGCTTTGAGCAACCTGGGTTGGATAGATTTTCATGATTTCATGCCAGGGGCGTAGCTAGGGGAGAGGGGACCCGTGTTTGCCCCCCTCTCCGGTGACCCCTGAGAGTGAGGGAGATAATGAAGAAAAAAGGGAGGAGGTGAGCTGAGGGGACCCCGGTTCTTTGAACTGAACCGCTCAGTTATAGCTACACCACAGGTTCACATAATCATGCAAACTAGGGAAGCCTGCCTTTTACCCTGATTTGATGATTGTGTGAACAGGCCTTATATATGGCAATGAGGATGTGACAGCTCCATTTTTTGTCATCTTAAAAGCTGAAATTATGTCTGAAATAACTGACTGAATAAGCCAATTGGATTTTAACTCAGATTTCATATATGAACGAGCATCACCAACACACTATACTGGACAAAAAAGTTGTGTCAAAAATGTATGCACCATATATTACAAACAAAAATTACACATGAAGTGGTAAATGATCACTAAATAATTTCCATATAGGAGAGTCCATCTTGTGTATGAATAATTGTAATGCCCAAATATAATGGTCTGATTGAATTGTAAATGTCTGCAGCAGTGAGCTGTGTGTACACAAATCCCTGAGTAGATCACCAGTGATACTACCTATAATCTGTTCAATTATTGGAGGCAAAACTGAATCTAGCATTCTGTTCCCTTTTCCTGCTCCCACAAAAGATGATTGGGACTCTCACTACTGATAGTCTGACTAGGGTTATGAGGGCAGCTGCTTTATACTGAGTCAGACCATTGGTCCATCTAGCTCAGTATTGTCTATACTGACTGACAGCAGTCCTCCTGGGCTTCAGAGAGATATTCCCCAGTCCTATTTGGAGAAGCCAGGGATTGAACCTGGGACTTTCTGCATGCCAAGCAGGTGCTCTTTTACCTAGCTACAATCCTTCTCTGTTGCTAATAATACTTTTAAAAATTTGGTAACTAAAGCTGGACCTAATCTGAATTCTCCAGCTTCAGCAAATAAAAGGGGTGCTCGTTTAATTTTTGTGAAGATACTTATAGCTATAGGAATGAAGTCTTACATTTCATCATCATATTCCTTGGGAGGAGACACTGCAATGACCAAGTCAATCCAATCCTAGAAGACAAAGCCTTCATTAATTACTTCTAAATGATCAAGTAAATAAAAATTACATCTTCAGAGTAGAATTTTGCCTTCATAGCATACCACTTTATTGTTTACATGTAAAACACTTTAATTTTAATAAAATGGCAAGTGTTTTACAGAAGACCAAATGCTCAGGGGCATAATTATAATAGGACAAGGGGAGACAGTTGTCTGTGGGCCCACTGCCTTCCCCCCCCCGAGGCAAGTCACATGACTGACTCCCCCAGCCGTACACCCATCTGGGCTTCCTTCAGTTGTATTCATCCTGCGAAACTGATGTGAGTGTTAAGACCTGGAGCTTCCAGAACAGCATGTCTTTCTCTAGTACCATTAAATGACTTGCATTGTCCACAATTTACACTATTCAGCCTCATTAAAGATTTATTTACTTCATGAGCTGAGCTTCAGTGAGGAGGAGGGCCATTTTAAAATCTTGTCTCTGTCACTCCAACCTTGCTACGCCCCTGCAAATACTGGTAAGAGCTGATCTACATGGCACTGAGATTGGAATCCTCATGGCGAGTTTCCTATTCCCTGTCCATATCATTAGGATAATTCATAACTGAATGAAAAACTGGAGGGTCATGTTGGAGGGTCTCCTGTCTCATTCCGCATAATTGGTCACTGCTAGTGAGACTAGAGAAATTCACTACATGATGGCGAGGGTTCAGATGATTTCTACTGAATTGTATCACCCCAGGATGTGAAACTTACCATGGGGATAATAAAGTGTAGTTCCTATACATGCTGGCTAACAGTTTTGTCTAGGATCCAAATAACCACATTTTTAGTACTGCCATGTTTCTCTAGGAGCATTTCATCTTCAGTGCTAACAAATCATATTAATTATGCTCACTCAGACGACTGGAGTACTTTGCTCAAAGGAAATGGGAGTGAAGGACTGTAATCCCACTCTATAAACTGTGCAGAATATATATTTTTTAAAAAACCATTTCTATTCTTGAATACAAAATACAATAGAATAATACTGTGACTCAATATAAAACAACAAATATAGTAAACATAGAGCTGCAGAACCCTAAGGAACATATTTTTAGAGGTATGGAGAGCTGTAGAAGGAAGGGAGGATTGGCAAAAATTGCCCCTTCCTCATTGCATAGATGCAACTTATTTGGTATGTGCAGAGTTAGTCTGGATGCCTGCCAGGGATGTCAAAAGCCAACATAGTAAAAATTAAAAATGGAGTACAATAAATGAGAAAAGTGAGTACTGACATATCATGGTTTCAATTGGATGTTTAATCCAAGAGCGTTTCCATTTTAATAGCCTATGAGTCATATGTCCTTCTCCCTGCTTGCTTTTTGATCCCATTTTCTATTAAAATGTCAAAATCTATTAATTTGCTTGCAATTATTTGAATTATACAAATATATTTGCATTCCAGAAATGCTGAAGCTGCTGTCCTTGAAACCAGTATCCACCTGGTCTTTGTATATTACTTAGCATCTGTCTAATTAGCCTACAACTACTTCCCTGCAAACATCTTTAAATCTTTTGATTTAATATTTTGATTTTAATAAATCAAATATATTAATATTTGACTTAATATTTAATATTTTGAGGATGGAACAACATAGACAAGTAATTACTTGTCTATGTTGTCCCATCCTCAAAATATTTTCTGTATCACTTGTTTGGAATACTGAATCATCTGGAAGTTGGGCTATAGGAGATGCTGGAGGAGCTAAATCCTTCAGATTCATCTAGACCAGGCCTGCTCAACTTCGGCCCTCCTGCAGATGTTAGCCCACAACTCCCATAATCCCTGGCTATTGGCCAGTGTGGCTGGGGATTCTGGGAATTGTAGTTCAAAAACAGCTGGAGGGCCTAAATTGAGCAGGCCTGATCTAGACCCTATCTTCAAATCTCTATTGAAGATTTTTCTTTTTCACCAGGCTTTTGCCCTGTAGTTTACTTTATTTGTTTTCCGTTAGCTACTTTAGTTTTTAATTTAGAATGTAATATTTAATGTTGCTTTATTTACATGTTTTTGTACACTGCCCAGAGCCTTTGGAGTGGGTGGTATATTAAATGTTTCAAATGAATGAATGAATGAATGAATAAATAAATAAATGTTTTGACTATAGTCGCTAGATTTTCATAGAGGTTGACATCCAGACTAAGTTACTTAATAGTACTTTTTAGGGGTTACTTTATTACTTAAAGGTTACTTAAAGGACTACTTAATTTCTATGGGATTTCTATTGAGTAATTGATTGATTGATTTGATTTGATTTGATTTGTATACCACCCTTCCAAAATGGCTCAGGGCGGTTTACAATTAAAACACAACACTAAAACAGTAAAGAGCTAAAACAAATTAAAAAAACAATATAACAACAATTTAAAAACATTTTAAAACAACAATTAAACAATTACAGTGATTAAAACCCCCAAAATTGGGGTCAAAACCCCGAAATCGGAGTCAAAATGTCAGCCAGTAACTCTAGCACAATGATTTTATCCAGTCCCAAATATAAGAATGTAAATAAAATGGAGCATCTTTTAATGTGACAGCGTGACATGCATGTCAATTCAATGAAGCCATGTATTACCTAACATTATATCAATTAATTACTTGAGATGATTGACATCATAATATAATTTTAGGAGTCCTCACTCCCCTCCTTTCCTTTTTTTTTTTTTTTTGGTAAATTCTCTCTCTCTCTCTCTCTCCTCAAATCTAGATAAGAAAGTATCTACCAACTTACCCCACCCATATTCCAAGCTTTGGCAAGAGTTGCTTGAGCTTCATCCAGTTTAACATCCATTAAAATTTTGCCATTCACAGCCATTATTTCATCCCCCTTTACAATACCACCTAATAAAGGAAACACAAGACATAGGAATGAGAATATTTATGTTTGAATTCCACAGATGTTCACTACTCAACATTATATTAAACAAAAATCAAATGGGGGTACTTAGGGGCATAACTAGGGGAGAGGGGGCCTGTGTTCATCCCTCTCCCCAGCAGCCCCTCAGAGTGAGGGAGATAATGGAGAAAATAGGGAGAGGTGGAGCTGGGGGGCCCGGGCTCTTTGAACCCATCCGCTCAATTATAGCTGTGCCCTTGGGGGTACTTACTGAAGGCAAGAATCCTGGATAGTGGTTACTTTGCCTACTATCCCAAAATGATGTTTTAATTCTTAAGAATGAAAGCAGGAACCAGAAAACAAACAGTATTTTTATAGCAACAGTAATTGCTTCTACATGCATATGCTATTATTACACGGCAGAAGAGATGTACATTGTTAGTTGTAGTCTACATGAAAAATTATAAAGTAAAACTATTTCACTGTAAAATTATAAGATACAGTTTTCCCCATCTCTTGTTTAATTATGATCTTTTATCCTCATAAACTTCTACTGAAGCTACTGCTAGATAGTTTTGGAATGCAAAGGGTGAATAATGAATGGAATAAAATTTTTGGTGCCCCAAAATCATTTACACCAGGCTCTGAAATAACAACTTTAACAGGAGTAATAGAGGCAGTGCATAAGAGCAGCTCATTTGGGACTTTGGTAGTGATCAGCACACTGAACTTAGAGGCTAACATTACAGCCTTAAACAAACACCATGAGATAGTTGTCTTTCTCAGATGGTGTTGGACTTTGTTTAGTCTTTTCATTTTAAACATGTTGAAGCATGAGAGGTTTGGAGAGCCTCCATAAGTACAGCATTATTTATTTGGGTGCACACATATTACTCATCTCTTTGGAGTAGGGGTGTGCACAGACTGTTTGCTGAATTGGAACCAAATTTGAACTCAATCAGTTCAGTTGAACTCACTGGCTGGGTCGGTCGGGTCAGTGAACCAGCTTAAACTGGTTTGAAGTAGTTCATGATCAAACTGTTTGAACCAGTCTGGTTCTCGGCAGATCAGTACAGGATCGTTCATTTCTACACACCCCTACTTTGGAACAGGAACAAATGAACTACAACTGAATCAACACAGTTTCACTCAAATAATCATTTCCCCCTCCCCCATCATAGCATCTCAAATGTCCAATGAACAAATTTGGATTTAGTATTACTTATTTTGGTTGTCCTGGACTTCAGATAAAAGGAAAGAAAAAGTATAAAATCTAAACAATTAAACAAACACATTATTTTTGCCCTAAAAACTCAGTTACTGAAGAAGTCTTGTAAAATTTGAAATGTGATTTCATTCATTTTCTATTTCTCCATAGTAGCTACCCACCATGCTTGTCTGCAGCACCACCATCATAAATAGCAGACACCACGATTTTTCCAACTGGGGAATCAATTCCTCCTTCTACTGCAAGGTCTAATGAACCTTCCTGTTGAATAAAGATTTGTTCCAAACAGGTCAAAGAAAAATACCTTTGTTAAAAGGAACTTTTTAAATGTTTTCCAGGATTATTTATTTATTTATTTATTACATTTATAAACCGTCCCATCCAGAGGCTCTGGGCGGTCGGTGTACAACTTTTAAAAGACATAAAAACACACAATTCAAAACATAGTGCTAAAAACAATATAAAAACAATTCAAAAGCCATTAAAACCATCTAAAACCAATTAAAATACCTTTAAAAAACAACATTTTAAACTCAGCATATAGTTCTTTTCTTTTTTAAAAACCAAAATGCTGTCTGTAATTAAACATACTAGTTGCTATTAGCAATATGGAACAGGAATTGGTATCATGCCCTGGACATTAAGCTGTTTAAGTGACAGTAATAGGGTGGTGTGTGGGTGTGAGTGTGGGGATTGGAGGGGGTGTGTGGGCTGGTATGTGTGCTTCTGGCTTTTTGAAGGTTTTGTTATTAATTTATTACTTGATTAACAATAATTTTGATTAACAATTGATTTTGATTAACAGCAATTACTTGATTAACAACAATTTTTAAAAATAAAAAATGAAGTTAAAAAGTATATGGCTTATTTTATTTTATTTATTTATTTATTTATTTATTTGAGTTATGCATCATCAAATATGGCACAGGATGATTTACATCAAAATAAAAACAATTAAAATCAATTAACAGTTTAAAAAAACCCTATAAAAACAACATAAAACCAATTAACAATTAGAAACATTTAAAACAGTTAAAAACCCTGGAAGACCAGGTTGAACATTTTCAACAATTTAAAAACCCTGGAAGACCAGGCCAAAGAGATAGATTTTAAGGGTTCTCCTGAAAGCCAATAATGAATTCAAATTATGCATTTCTGCTGGGAGTGCATCCCACAGCCCAGGAGCAGATACAGAAAAGGCCTGCCTCTGAGTCACCACCAGACGTGCTGGTGGTAACTGAAGATGGACCTCCTCAAATGACCTTAACTTGCTGTGGGGATCCTGCAGAAGAAGGCACTCTCTAAGATAACTCAAACCTAAGCTGTTCAGGGCTTCAAAGGTAATAACCAGCACTTTGTATTTTGCCTGGAAACATATCAGCAGCCAGTGTAACTGTTTCAAAACAGGCATATAATCTCGTAAAGCTTTCAAAAGGGCAGTCAAGACGCATTTGTTCACTCAGGCTTTTAATTAGATATGTTTTATAGTTTTAACTTTTAAAATTTTAATTGTTGAAATATATTAATCTTTTTTATTGGTTGCTTTTATTGTTTTGTAAACTGCCCAGAGAACTTGCATTTTGGGCGGTATAAAAATATGATAGATAGATAGATAGATAGATAGGGAAGGTCTCTCTGGGTTGGCCCAGAGACCAATCTGTCTGCCACATTTTGAACTGAAATTTCCAAACTATGTACAAAGGCAGCCCCACGTAGAGTGCATTACAATAGTCAAGCCTGGAGGTTACCAGCTGATGCACCACTGTTTTGCGACCATCCTCTTCAAGGAAGACGCCACTGTCAGATCATCTGAAACTGATAGAAAGCACTCCTGGCCATGGCCTCCCCCTGAGATACCAGGGTGAGGCCTGGGTCCAGGAGTCCCGACAAGCTGTGCACCTGCTCCTTTGCGGGGAGTGTAATCCCATCCAGCACAGGAAGATCTAACTCATCCCTCAAATTCTGAGACCCTACAATGAGCACCTCCATCTTGCTTGGATTCAGTTTCAATTTGTTATCCCTCATCCAGCCCATTACTGCCTGTAGGAAGGTATTTAGAGAATGAGTGTCATTTCCTGATGATGAAGGTGAAAAGGAGAAGTAGATTTGGGTGTGATTAGCATACTGATAAAACTCTGAACGAAATCTCCTGATGACCTCACCCAGTGGTTTCATGTAGATATTAAAATGCATTGGTGACAAAATGGAGTCCTGAGGGACTCCAGATAACAGCTCCTGTTTTGAGGAACAGCTGTCACCAGGCTCCACCATCTGGAATCTACCTGAGAGATGGGAGTGGAACCATGACAAAGCAGTGCCTCCTATCCTCAACTCCTCCGGGCGATCCAGAAGGATACCATGGTCAATACTATTGAATGCCACCGAGATATCCAAAAGAAACAACAGAATCACACACCCTCTGTCAATTCCCTGGTAAAGATCATCCATCAGGCTGAATGAGGCTGTCTCAACCCCATAGCCAGCTCTAAAGCCAGTTTGAAATGGGTCTAGATAATGTTTCCTCCAGAACTGCCTTGAGCTGGTTGGCCACCACCCTCTCAATCACCTTGCCCAACCAAGGAAGATTGGAGATTGGAATTTATGCACCATGTTTGGCTTAATAATAATAATAATGATAATAATACCCTCAGTGAGGCACTACCTTGACGTGGTTGTGGGGCTTGTGTGCTCTGAGGAAGGTGAGAGCTATGCCAGAGGTCCAACCATACTGGACAGGTCTCACCAGAGGAGCCAGACAAAGAGTGCCTCTCCCATCAACAATATGGTGAGATGTAACTTTAATAAATCTATACCGGATCGGTCAGGATCTTCAGTTGAGCAACCAGGGTTGAAGACAGCAAAGTTACTGGAAGAAACGTCGCTTAACCGAAAAAAAATATACGAAAAATGCCAACAAGGAAATAATGATGTGCTACTACAAGTCTAGTCCAACTAGAAGAGGTTATTTAAAAAGAATGTACCAAATTTGGAAAGAGAAGCATCCAGAGACAGAAATAACAGAACAAAGGCTAGCAGACCAGAGAAGATACATAATAAGAAATAAAGTATTCACAGAAGTTGAGCTGGAAGAACTGCAAAGAGCAACACAGGCTCAAGATATGGAAGAAGAATTACCACCAATTGAAGAAATTGCTCAGGCGTTAAAAGATGTCAATGCTGCACTTGCAGAGATAACAACCAATAATTTGCAAGAAACAAACCAACTAATGTACAGTGCAGCAACAATAACAACACAAGAGCTCGGATATAAGATCAGTGGACCTGTAAAAAAAGAAAGCAGTACATCACCTAAATGGAAGATTAGATTAGAAAATAAAATCTCCAGGCTTAGATCAGATGCTAGTAAATTGAAAGATATGAAAGACAAGAAGCTGAAGAATGAAAACACCAAACAGTATCTGATCCAAAAATACCACCTAGATTCAAGGAAAATTAGAGAAGTCCTGGAAATAATAAAGCAGCAAATAACAACAGCAGTGTCAAAGAAGATTAGCAGGTATGAAGCCAGAATTACACAACACAGGCAGAATCTCCAATTCCAATCGAATCAGAGACGTTTCTACCAAAGCATAGAAGGAGAAACTGCAAGAAACTTAGAAACACCAAATAAAGAAGAAACAGTGCAATTCTGGGGGAAATTATGGGACAATCCAATAGATTATAATAAAAAAGCAGGCTGGATGAAAGAGGTCAAAAAATGTAACCAACAAATGCAAGATCTAATAATAACACCAGAATTAATAAGTGAAAGAGCAAAGAAAATTAAAAAATTGGACTGCTCCAGGTGACGATGAACTGCATGGCTTTTGGCTTAGACACCTAACAAGCCTTCATAAACAACTATCAAAACAGTTCAATCACATTTTGCAAGTAGGTGATATTGAACAATGGCTAACAACTGGGAAAACTCATCTCATCATGAAAGACCCAGCAAAAGGTGCAGTTCCAAGTAATTATAGACCGATAACCTGCCTGCCAACCATCTTCAAATTATTAACTGGAATAATAGCAGATGAAGTGATGCAACACTTATTAACTAACAAACAGCTTCCAGTTGAACAGAAAGGAAATTGCCCAAACACCAGAGTCACAAAAGACCAGCTGCTGATTGAAAAAATGATTTTAGAAAATTGCAAGAGAAGAAAAACCAATCTAAGTGTTGCATGGATTGACTACAAGAAGGCTTTCGATTCATTGCCTCACACATGGTAACTAAAATGTTTAGAAACAACTGGTGTCAGCAAAAACATTCAGATATTTATTAAAAAGGCAATGAGCATGTGGAGTACACAGTTAACAATCAATGGCGAGACACTTGGACAGGTTAGCATTAGAAGAGGCATTTTCCAAGGGGACTCACTATCCCCTCTGTTGTTTGTAATCGCCATGACCCCACTTTCACAAATACTAAACAAAACAGGCCTCGGATACCAAACATCTAAAACATCAAGTCAAATCAACCATCTGCTGTACATGGACGATCTGAAGTTGTATGGAAAGTCCCAGTCAGAAATCAAATCACTGCTAAACACTGTCCGTATATTCAGTAGCGGTATAGCAATGGAGTTTGGATTAGACAAGTGTGCTGCATTAATAATGAACAGAGGGAAAATAAGAAAAACAGAAGGAATAGAACTACCCAATGGAAGCAAGATCAAGAACCTGGAAGAGAAAGAACATTACAAATACTTGGGCATTCTCCAGGCTGATAACATTGCACACACTGAAGTTAAAAGAAAAATTGGAAGTGAATACATCAGGAGAGTTAGAAAAATCCTCAAGTCCAAACTCAATGGCTGGAACACCATACAAGCCATCAACACCTGGGCTATACCTGTTATCAGATACACTGCAGGAATAATAGACTGGACCCAGGCTGAGCTAGAGATGCTGGATTGTAAGACCAGGAAAATCATGACCATCAATCATGCTCTGCACCCCCGCAGTGATGTCGATAGGCTATACCTTCCTCGCAGCTCAGGTGGAAGAGGAATGCTGCAAGTCCATCAAATAGTAGAGGAGGAGAAAAGAGGCCTTGAAGAATATATCAAGGACAGTGAAGAAGATGCACTTCAAATGGTCAATAACGCGAAACTATTCAACACCAATGAAACAAAGCAGGCCTACAAGAAAGAACAAGTCAAGAACCGAGCAGAAAAATGGAAAAATAAGCCCCTGCATGGTCAATATTTGCACAATATAAGTGGAAAATCAGACATCACCAAGACCTGGCAATGGCTTAAGAATGGCAATTTGAAGAAAGAAACAGAGGGTTTAATACTGGCTGCGCAAGAACAGGCACTAAGAACAAATGCAATAAGAGCAAAAGTCAAAAAATCCACCACAAACAGCAAGTGCCGCCTTTGTAAAGAAGCAGATGAAACAGTGGACCACCTAATCAGCTGTTGTAAAAAGATTGCACAGACTGACTACAAACAAAGTCATGACAAGGTAGCAGGGATGATACACTGGAACATCTGCAAAAAATACAAGCTACCTGCAGCCAAACATTGGTGGGACCATAAAATTGAAAAAGTTGAAGAAAATGAAGATGTAAAAATTATGGGACTTCCGACTACAAACAGACAAACATCTGCCACACAATACACCAGATATAACTGTAGTCGAGAAGAAAGAAAAACAAGTCAAAATAATCGACATAGCAATACCAGGGGATAGCAGAATAGAATAAAAAGAAATAGAAAAAATAACCAAATACAAAGATCTACAAATTGAAATCGAAAGGCTGTGGCAGAAAAAGACCCAAATAATCCCAGTGGTCATTGGCGCCCTGGGTGCAGTCCCAAAAGACCTTGAAGAGCACCTCAACACCATAGGGGCCACAGAAATCACCATCAGCCAGTTACAAAAAGCAGCTTTACTGGGAACAGCCTATATTCTGCGACGATATCTATAACAACTGACAATAAAATTCAGCCATCCCAGGTCCTTGGGAAGGACTCGATGTCTGAAAAAAACAACAACAGTCAATAACACCTGTCTGACTGTGTAAACAAGAAATAATAATTATTATTTGATTTCTATACCGCCCTTCCAAAAATGGCTCAGGGTGGTTTACACAGAAAAATAACAAACAAATAAGATGGATCCCTGTCCCCAAAGGGCTCACATTCTAAAAAGAAACATAAGATAGACACCAGCAACAGTCACTGGAAGTACTGTGCTGGGGGTGGATAGGGCCACATAAAGCTTTATCACATAAAGCTTGCATAAATTCAAATTTGTTTCACTCATGGGGACCTATGCAACTGCTACTCAATACCAGATAAATACAAGACAATCTCACATCACTGGCTGAATAAGCAGTACTTGTAACACCAATGAAGGATGAAACAGATGATTTTTAAATAGACATATGCAAGATTTCCTTCATAAGGAAAGACTCTTGGAGCAGTGCAACATACATAGCTTAGTAAGATGCCAAGATTTACCTCAACTTAATTTCCAAACTCATTTTCAGTACTAATTGATCTTTGGAATAAGTGAAACAATGAGAGGAACTGGGGCGGGGGGAAGCTTTCAGAATACGGAACATGACTGCTTGCTAATTTCATCTGCTACATCTTTCATTTTAGAAAGTGAACACTGTTGCCTTATCACATCTCCAGATAAAGAAAGGGCCTTCTACAGAATCGCCAGTTCTATCCCACTTCTCTCATATGCATTTACCTTCTTAATGCGCAGGAGTCTCACATCTTTCCCCATAATCTGATCAGGTGAAAACTATCAGAAGTAAAGAAACACAAGTCATGAGAAAAAATATAGCACATGATGTATGTAATTTAAAATGACATGTGAGAGCTTCTCACTTCTCAGGTCTAAGCACTGCCTTAAATCAGGGCCAAGCTATACATTTTTATAAGAGTAGTTTGGCTCTGAAAAATAACAGCTGCAGGAGGGTCAGGATTAGGGTTGCAGTGCATCAGAGAGCGGGGTGCACAGTCCTTGATAAAACTGCACCCCTAAAGTGATGGCTAGTAACCTTCCATGGCTAGTAACAGCTTAAAGGGCACACTTTTCATTAGGACTGGGGCCTGATAAGAGACTTAAATACCCCCTTCCAGCTTGGCACAGTCCTTATTATTCCCCACTCCAGAGCACTAGTTAAACTAAACGTGGCATACAAGGCCAAACTGCTCACAACTAAGTGTGCAGTCTGACCCCTGGAAAGATGAAAATGTGAAAACTGTTAAAAATGTTGAAACTGTTAAAACTTCAGAAATATACCACAAATAAAAGCAATCAAATGGCCGGTACCTCAGATTTCTCCTTACCATTGTATAGGGATCAAAATCTTCCACATACTTCTGGAAGCCCTGAAAATAAAATCTATGATCAAAGAAATTCACTGAAAATCATTAATAAAACCAGGCTCCTAAGTGAGCTAAGCTACAAAAGGACTGTAGACAGATGTCTTACAGTTTGTTAATGTTCCTCCTGACAGTCATAAGTCATATGAAGTTTTTTAAAATGTAATTTTTTAAAGGATGAAATAGTCAAACCAACTTACTTTGGAGAAGTGTATTGGATACAGTGAGATTACTTCAGGCTTTTCTCTACCCATAGTGAGATCACATGCAAATGAATCCATGATATATAATGCTGAACTCCAGTAGTATAATTTGAGAAGAAAAGTATGGGTGCTTGCCAATAGTGCAGCAATGTAGGGAACACAGCTACTGTATGGTGGAAATGGACTGCTCGCTGTCACAAAGGTCCCTGAAAACATTTCTGAAAACCTTTGTTTAGAGGAATGCATATCAATATCCATCCTTCCTGTGTGTACATGGTTTTTTGAATCCCCTTCTGAAAGCTGATCCATGCAATGAGTTTTATTGAATATCTGGAGTATTCCACTGAAACAATGGGACTAGGGATGCATAGAAGGAGAGATAGTATTTTCTGGTGGCTCTTCATCGGATACAAGGCTAGCTGGGATTATTCGTCTGGTATAGAAGTAACTCTGAGAATAGTAATTGCATTCATATTGGCCTTACTTCCAAGTAAATATTTTTAGGATAGTGCTGTTTTTATTGCAGTGTAATTTAGGCATCACACTTTTATTAACTCTTGCTTTTGTTTGGCAGGGTTGCTAGATTTCTAGTTTCTGATTTTCCAGGGTTCTGGATTTATTATTTGGGGGAATAACTAGGATCACAAAGCATGCATTCATACATATTGATTAATTAATTAATTAATTAATTAATTATCCTGGCTTTTCTGTATTGTAAGTTACTCATAAGACAAAATAATTCAAAACAATACAGAATATTAAATAAATAATACAAATGTAAATAATATGAAAGCAGCAGTCAAAACAAGATATGCTCTACTGATCTAATAAAATTACAATTCAAAAGTCAGATAAAAATAAAAGGTCTTCAACCACCATTTAAAATAGAAAAGGAGAGACCCTGACATATTTCACATTGTGTCACAATATTATTAATTATTATTAGTTTTATTTATTGAGCTATGCAATAATTTAATATGGCTTTTAATAATGTGTTCTGTAAAAAAAAAAAGAAGAAGTAAAATGAAAGTGAACCAGCCAGCCATATCAGATGGAAAAAATTGATCTATGTTGGCACTCAGGTTCTGAACAAATGTCTGAGAGTAAGGAGTAATATGTGCAGTCACTGATCTGTTATGAAATTTAAAACAAATTGCTTGATCTTTCTTAGATTTGTGGTTATCTTCAAAACAAACAGATGTTATCCCTGAAGAATATTTTCCTGAGAAAATATATTTTTAGAAAGAGAAAATATAATACTGTATCTTTAAACAAACACAGCCTAGATCCAATGAACAAAAAATTGCCACTCTAGAGTAAACATTCAGTAACAGATTTGGTCTTTCCAGGCGGAAATGTCACCAAATTGCTCTCCATGTACCAGCAGCTGTTCAATAAGGCAACACTGGGTTAAAATGTAAATTGAAGGTCTTATCTTGCCTGCTGTTACATAAGTACTTAATGGAGAAAAAGGAAACCAATAATAGAGAAAAGAGAAACCATTCCTAGATGCACTTGGAGAAAGAAGGCAATAACTTGTTTCTTGGATTTAATAACTTGATGGACTAAAACAAACAGTAAATACCAGCCCAAGCCAAAATATAACAGAGATAATGTTCTCTGAATATTATTTCCTGAATATCTCAACATAGGTGAAATATCAACTAGACCATTGTCTTGCTGTAAAACAACGTACTGGCCACATTCGCATGTAACATGAATCCAGAAATGAAGGGGCCTCTGGTTTTGATTTCTGTATGTCTGAATGTGGGCAACTGCAGTTATGACAGAAAATGGAACCGCAGTTTCCCTCCCCAAACTTTGATTTGTACCTTTGGTTTGTGGTGAATTTCGCCTGGTCTGCCGGTTTAGCAGTGCCATCATTATGTCAGAATGGCTGTTTTGCATTTGGAAGCTCCTCCCTTGCTCTGGCAGCTATTGGGTTGTCCTTCAGTTAGGACGGAAGCCCAGGCAGCCAATTCCCCCTCCTCTCTGCAATGTCTGAATTCAGCCAGGAGAGTGGAGGGAAGTGGAACCACGGGTCCATTGGACCTGCATAATGTGCAAATATGGCAAATCTTTTAAGAGGAAATGGCAAGGATTGAACCAGGACTTTATGTGAACAAGACATGTGTTCTACCACTGAGCTTTAGCTCCTCCTACAAAATTCAGCCCCAGCTCTTCCAATTTCCACTCTAACCCCACTTTTGAATAATCCTTTATTGATGAACAAAACCAAATCAATTTTTAGAATCCATTATGGACACTAATTACAGTCTTAGTCAAAGATAGCTGTAATGGAATTATTGATCTCAGAACAGATTTTTCATGTAATATCAATCCAGTTTTCCCTGGTCATTCTGGGTGGATTAAATAACTAGTCTCTCCCCTACCACCCCACATCACAAAATTACTTTAGCAGTCACTGAATGATTGCAATCAGTGAAACTAGATTTTCTGAAAGGGTCCAATATACAATTGTACTTCACCATCTGTCAACGTTTTCAGCAAGTGCTATTTTGAGAACAAGATGGTACTGAATGAAGAGCAGGATCCAGACTGTGAATCTTTTAGCACTGTGTTAGCATAAGGGGAGAGAATACTTTCCTCTGAACTTTATGCTACTCTGCATTGTTACAGAACCACTAGTGAAAGAAGAGGACTTCCACTAGCAGAAGGAGATAACACAAACCATAGAGCAAAAGATAGCTAGAGGTTGAGCAACATCTTATGCTAGAGCAATAACTAGTTCAGAAGAAAGGTTCTTCATGCAACGTCCTTATGATATGTCCTTCTGCTAATGCATGAGTGCTATGTTTGGATCCCGCTGAAAGAAAACAAGCTGATGCTGTATGTCAGTGGGGAAAGTCTAGGAGCAATTTACATGTTATTCCAATATGACTCCAATAGGAACCTGACAAATGATTTAAGAACTTGTTTTAAAGGATGAGTTTACACAATCACTGCCAAGTTTCCACAATCAATGGAAACTGGGAAGCTCAGATTCCCAGCGAGCACACACTCCCAGCCTCCCAACTCACTCGCTTGAGATTCTACTGACTCTCTCCACCCTACTTAGAATCACGGTTCAAATTGAATGGGGAAAATTGGCAAAATCTTGGGGGCGGGCAGGTCAGGAACTACTGAATAATGGGTTAAGTCTGATTTCCAGACTTAATGGTGATCATGTTAACCAGCCCAAAATGTTATATCTATTTTCAGAGTTCATAGTTAATTTCTGATTAAGCTAACTGGAGTCGCATGCATTTATCAAGATAATATAATAGCCTGATTTTTTAAAATATACCTGGACTATATTGCATCCTTATCCAAAGTGGGGAGGGGGAGAGAGAGAGAGGGAGAGAGAGAGATTTAAAAAGAGTGAGAAAATTTTAATATCAAAGCAAAACGCAAGCACCAAACTATCACACAAAGAAGAAATAAACTAAGTTTACTTGTTTTTTGTTAGTTTTAAATGATGAATTGTAAACCACCATTCTTTTAAACATCTCTTGAGGCTGAAAGAGAGAGAGAAACAAATAGCTAAACCAGCAATTAGGTCTTCATTTCTACATACATCGAATGACCGTCAACTTTATATCCTGTTTGTATGTTCAGAGTTAATTGGAATAAATGAAAATAATCCTTTTGACTTTCTAAAGTTTTTGGGTGATTGCTAGCACTAATTACTGCTGAAGATATTCATGGATATTACTGTATTAATGGATATTAATGAAATTGTCCTATAGACAGAGCTGTGAAGACACAGAAAATCTCCTTTCCAAGGTTGCTTCCACACTAGTCTTTTCCCTTCCTTTGTGTATGGATTTTTTAATGGGAAAGATCCATGTGTCACCATGGCTAAATCATTGCAGTCCAGGTTTTCATGTTGTCCTGATCTGTGGTGGGGTTTTTTGGGTTTTTTAACAATAAAATGCAATTGCAGCACTAACAATTGTCCATGGCACAGGGAAGTGCTATTAAGCGGGTCATATGCCTTTGATTAAAAGTTTCTTGTTTTCAAGTTCCACTGATTCTGGTATTGACTGTTGGTTACAGAGAAGGAAATAGTAATAGATAGCCTTCTATTTGTCCATTGTTTAGCCTCAAGAGAGGCTAAACAATGGACAAACAGAAGGCCCCCTTGTTGTCAGAATTGTCCCCTTCTTGTCAGTTTCCATTCCTGTGGTGGTGAGACGGCTTTAATTACAGGTTACCTTTCAGTGTCCCCCCTCCTTTAGTGTAGTGCTATTTTGTTATTTTAAAATGACAAGACAAAACAATGCAATGAAACCAGTAATTAAAGCCTCCTCCACACATGTGAGAACACCCACTGACACTGACAATACAGTATAACAACCAGAGAGGCTATTTATTACTATCCACCCCCACCCGCTGCAATCAATGGGAAGCAATAAAATGGGCAGAACACATTTAATTAATAGGGGACAGGACCTTTGCTGAACAGGAATTGTAAGTGGACATTATAGAAAGATCTTGGTCATGGGAAAATACATTGCTGGATAATGTAATGCTATTGTTAAACTGCTTTAGTAATAGCATTATATTATCCAGTTAGTTACGGAAAAGTAATGCCTCATCCATGCTGCAAATTCTAGTGTGAAAGCAGCCCTACATTCAAGTTTGTGGATACTCTGTGGGATCAAAAGTATTTTGACCAAAATGGCTCATGGAACACTTGAAATGTTCTGACTTGGAATTGGATCTTTTCGTTCCAAGCTTGAAACAACATTCTGCATATCACTAGTTTTAAGGCCTGTTGCTCTTTGCATTCTTCCTGGTACTCCACACAGGAGATATTTCCTGTTGGCTAAGCATGGCCCTCACAAGACTGTAGTTGCTGCAGCAGGCAATAAGTGTTCTAGAGAGAAGTGAGAACTCAACAATGACACAAGAGAAAAGGGAGCTCTCTCTGTACATTTACTTCACAGCTAAATCAAGAGGCCCACAACCACACTTGCTAACTCTAGAGATGATCCATAAAAGAGAAGAAAGTGTTTATTAAGCCATATATAGCCAACTTAGCCAGTGGACAGCACTGATACCAAAGACAGGTTAAGAATATTGGACTTTTAAACACCTTGAGAGAAGCATCAGAAAAACAGATATAATTCATTAAAGCAATCTTCCTGCTCATATTTATGACATTTCCAGACAGTCTTCCTACATCCTGGACAGGCTTTCTGATTCCTGAACTGTCCAGGCCAATCTTGGACATGTAGCAACCCAAGCTGTAGGGGTTGCATTGTGCATGGATTATCACTCATATCCATGTTAAACCTTTGTTCCCAGCAGTTCAGCTATTTTTCAGGGTCTCATGACAGTGGAAAGTAAGTAACATAGTACAGTACTCTGGTAGCAATGTGCAAGAAACAGGAAATGGAACAGAACTGGGCTTATTAATGCAATTAAAGATTGATTAATGCAAGGTAGGGGTGTGCACAAAACTGGCTGGCCCAATTCTATTTGAGTCCAAACTGGAACTGGACCGGGCCAGTTTGGTTTTGCCCCCCATCAAACCCCTCAGTTTGGTTCAGTGGGGTTCACAAGCCTGGGTCATGACCTGGCCTTGCAGGGGCCCACTGAGCATGTGAGGCACCTCCAAAATGGCTGCTGTGAGGGGGAAAGGCCCGGAATAGGATGAAGAACTCCCAAACCGGCGGTTTTTTGCCAAAATGGAGGCCAGTGTGGGGAGGGGGAACCTCCATGGACCCCCACCCAGCATCCACGGAGAAGCCCCCCAGAGGGGATAAGTTCCCCCATTTTTATTTTACGTAAAAAGGCTCGCAAACCCCCTGAACGGCCGGGGTGGGGTTGGTCCAGGGTTGAGCCAAACTGGGAGTGGTTTGGCTTGACCCCAAACCTTCAAACCGAAATGGTTCAGTGTCAAACTAGTTCGACGTAGAAGTAGTTTGTACATCCCTATTGCAAGGCAGTACCTAGTTTTAATAATCCTGGTTCCTCAGTGCATCCTATTTTCAGTTAGCAAAGTGCTCATTGATGGAGCCCAACATAGAAAATGTCTCCATCCAAGCTCCAAAACCAGGCAGGCTCAGATTGTTAACAATGCTTTGGTATCTCTTATGCCAGCAAGTAAAGATACTAAAGAATTATTATTAATGATATAGCCAAAAAAAAAAAAAAGTAAAAGCATAATCAACAGGAGCAGTCTGGAATGAAAAACAAGTAACCACAAGTCAGCCAGTAACAGCTGCGATTGGGAAAACTCTGGCTATGCTTTTGATATTCATCTGTTGGATCATGGCCTGTGTGGACATATCCTTAATTGTGAGAAGCATTCTTCTGTGGTCAAAATGTAAAATAATATTAACTGTAAAGTGCTGAAATGTGCAGTAGATATATATTAGGTTTACTTTTATTCTGAGATATTCCTTTATATAGGAAATAAACACTGAGAAGGCTTTAGACTGTTAGGGAATTTGCTTTGGCAAATTAGGATAGAAAAATATGTACTTTTCTTTCAGCAACATTGTGAACACAACTTGATAATAGAGAAGACGGACATCAATGGCATTACAACAGATCTGGAGGATGTGTTCCCATGCATAGTAAGCTGCACAAGAAGCTTCCCAGAGGAAAGGGTTTTTCTTCAAAACATATGTAACTAGTCAGGATTTAACTGGCTGATAATTTATGTAATTCATTTACAATCAAGACAAGCAACCAACATCTTTTAAAATGCAAATCATATCTATATTAAATATGCTAATCTTGGAAAGATATTTTGTTAGTTCCTGAGAAATTTGAGATTACTTAGATGTGCTCTTCATTATAATTTAATGAATTGAGCTCGAAAGAAACCTCTAAGGGCTACAATTAAAAGCTAGAAGCTGCTATCTGATAAATGAGATGATATTCATGTCTCTTTTACACAATGAATTCTCTCATAGATGATGTCAAAATTTAGGATCATTTCAGAGATGGATTTGCTTCAGCAAAACTAGTGGTTATATTTAAGCAGACTTTAACTTATTTGTGGATCATATCGTTAAAAAAAGTAGTTAAAGCAGTTGAACATGAGCCACAACTCAATTTTTAAGAGTTTTTATGTCAGTGATTATACACCAGTAATATTTCATGAGAACAGAAATCCTATAATTTATTTTAAAATGAATTATATTATAATCCCTATTTTACTTATATATGTTATATCAGAAGATGTTAACATACATATTACCCAAAATTCATTACCAAAATATTGCTCTTGATGCTTTTGTAGAGAATAACAATGTTGCAATGCCTTCACTTCAGCTTAAGAAGTGAAGGCATCACAACATTGTTATTCTCTACAAAAGCATCAAGAGCAATATTATTTTTGCACAAGTGGAAATCCATGTGTGTGTTTTTATTCCATATGCAGCAGACCTGTGTACTGTGCACTGAGCAGTTGCCCTCAGATATGCACGGACAGGCAAAAGAATTATAGAACAACATTGATTGCTGTTGTCATGACATGCCGATAAATACATGCTCTCAATAGAAAGCCACCCTGTACCGTACTGGCTGACATTCTACAGAAGCACCAGTGCAATAGGAGAAGCACTGGTGCTTCTGAAAAATTCAACTAACTCAGCTTTGCAGCTGGCTTGATGGTGGGGGCAAATTTTGCCGATGCCCCCTTCTCAGGAAGTTGTCTGTGTCACCTGAAAAAAATGTCACTGAGCATTGTGCAACCCTCCAGGTGTGCAGCCTTTCTGGGTGACACAGAGGGCTTCCGAGGGAAAGAGAGGTCACTGAAATTCCCCACACACATTAGCACCTGTGCAGCATTAGTCTGGTGCAACATCACTGCTCCTCCCATTGCACCAGTACTTAAGTTAGTCAGCATGTCAGCCACCTTTCCTGATTTAAAAGTGGAGAGTTTAATTAAGTATAACCTTCAGTGTCATGGGGGAAATGGTTTTATGAGTGTTAGCTGTTATGTTGGAGCCAGTCAACTTATCTTATCTTATCTTATCTTATCTTATCTTATCTTATCTTATCTTATCTTATCTTATCTTATCTTATCTTATCAAGGTGGCATTCTCACAAGCAGAGAGATCCTTGTTAAAGAGTTAACCAGGATCGCCAAACGCCACATGCTCCTATGGAGCATGACATGAGAAGGCAGATTTCCTGAGCAACCCTGGTCATACTGTTGTGGGTTAACTAACCAGGATCAATAACTAGGATCTGATCTTAGTTCTCAATCCTGGCTAAGTGTGGTTTAACCACAGTGATCTGACCAGGATTGCCCAGCAAATCTGTGTTCTTACTTCACACTCCACAGGAGTGCACAGGGCCTGGCGATCCTGGTTAACCCTTTACCCAGGACCTCTCTGATTGTGAGAGTGAGGCCATAAAATTATTGTCTCTAGTGCTTATGTTGTGATTAAGAAAGAAGGGAATTGGCAGCAAATCGGTGGTGGTGGGCATGCTGAGGGTAACCCCTCAGCCTTCCTCCTTAATGAATGAAAAGGCAGCAGCCTCAGTGGGTGGAAAGAGAAGGAGGAGCTGCCGCCACCACCACTAAAGAAGTCCCTTTGCCAAGGGGGATGGCAGGAGTCTCTTGTGCCTCCACTGCCTTCTCCCACTCTCATCCACAAATAGGGATGTTTCTGGGAACATACCCATTTGCAAGTGTAGGTGTGGGTGAGGGGAGGCAGCAATTCACAAGAGACTTGAGGTGTCACTGCCTCTTCACAGAATACGCCCCACCCATAGGGGCATTGGAGCTTTGTGGTTGGCTGTGGGCTCTCAGTCCATGCCCAACTTGGTCAACCCCAACTAGCCAGCCAGTCCTAGCTCAATCACCAGTCTTTTGGATAACAGGATGCTACTGATGCATCTTAACCACTCCAGTTGGATATAAGATTTACTAAGTTGTCTCCTGCCAAACTTACCCAATAAAGGCAACGAGAAGAGGTGTCAGGAAGGTTGCCTTATGTTGTACCTATAGAGTCAGAAACCTGCAGGGCCCTTAAACAGTGTTCCCTCTAATAGAGATTCCCAGATGTTGTTGACTACACCTCCCATAATCCCCAGCCAAAGGCCATTGCAGCTGGGGATGCTGGGAGTTGGAGTGAACAACATTTGGACATCCCTGTTAGAGGGAACAGTGCACTTAACCAAAGTTCTCTCTCTCCTTGGCCAGATCTGCAGAGTTTTAAATACATATCTCCTTCATACTCCCAAGCTAAGCATTCTTTGTAATGTAAAACTTTATTTCGGTCATAGACCAGCAATACAACAATATTAAAATAATAATAATAACAATAATAAGATGATAATATAAAATCAGACTACATTTATACGCATTTGGCATATTATATAACAATATTTGGCCACGATATGAATAACATCCGGATTAGGATTAGTGAGCAAATAGTTTAAATAGAAATCCTCTCCACGACCTGGAAAATTAATCAAAAGTGGGGCAATTTGTTGGCGTCTTATGTCTCTGTAATATTCACAATGCAGTAAAACGTGAGCAGTTGTTTCAACGTTACCAGATCCACAAGGGCATGATCTTGATGCGTATGGTATACCCTGGAATCTCCCATGGAGCACAGCTGTTGGGAGAGCATTTACACGGGCAAGTGTTAGAGCTCGTCTAAATTTTGGAATTAAAATGCTACTTAGATATGTAGCAGGCTTGAGCTCGGTGCACTGACTACCTATTGAAATGCTACTCGGTAACTTTGCATGATCCATCTGCAACTCCACGTCATGGATACGTTGCACAATTTCTCTTCTGGCCTGATCGAAACCTAATCTAATAAAATCATCATGAGAGAATCCATATAATAGAAGTTTTTCTGTAATTGCCAATTTCCAATTGGATTTAAAGGAGTCTTCCAAAATTAAATGCACTAAGCCGACTTTCGTGAAAACCAATTTTAACCGGTAGAGTATGATAGATCTCCAATAATGTGATTCAAATCTAACCAGACCCACCTCCCTTCTAATAACAGTATTTGGGACACAACATGGCAGCTGTAATATAGTTCTTATGAACTTAGTTTGCAGTGTTTCTAACAGAGCAAAATTACTAAATGGGCCCAATTGTGCACCATACATTATCTGAGGATACACTTTGGCCAATAGTAATTTTATTGCAACAGGGATGTACAAAGCTCCCTGTGAAAAATAAAACGATTTGATCAGATTGATTGATAATTGATATTTGTTCTATTTGTTGTATTTGTTGTGTTGTTTTTATGCCTGTTTTTATATGGTTTTGTACTTTTAACATGATGTTTTTATTGTGTTTTTATTGTATGTTTTTAACTTTTGTAAACCGCCTTGGGGTTATCTTTTTAATGAAAGGCGGTATATAAATGCAAAAATAAAATAATAAAATAAATAAAATAATTGGGCGCTCTGAATAATATGTTTTTGATGCCAATACGGGAACCAGATGAGTGGAATACAACACCTAAGTATTTATAAGATTGAACTTGTTCAATTGTGTTCCCATTCATGTGCCAAGTATATCTCTTTGGCCGTTTAGCAAACACCAAAACTTTTGTCTTTTGGTGGTTTACCTCTATCATCTCTCTGTTACAAAATGAACTTAATTGTGCTAGTGCTTGACGTAGTCCTATGGGCGTCTGGGATAAAAGGATCATATCGTCTGCATACAGCAGGACTGCAATGTGTTTCTGTGCCAGTTTTGGAGGGTGCATAGACATGTCAGATAAACAGCTCACCACTGGGTTGATATAGATGTTAAATAAAGTAGGTGCCAAAATACAACCCTGCTTTACCCCTTTACTAGTTGGAACATCTGACGTTAAATAACCATACTGGTTGCAGCAGACCCACAATCGAGACTTCTCATATAGTTTATAAATTAATAATAGTAATCTCTTATCAATTTCCAAATCTATTAGTTTTTGCCAGAGCCTGTCTCTTGATATGGAATCAAATGCCGATTTCAGATCTATAAATGCAGTATAAAGTGCAGCACCCGACTTAGCTGTATATTTTTCAACAAGATTATGAAGGGTCAGGGCATGTTCTGTAGTAGATCGGCCTGTTCGAAAGCCAGCCTGTTCAACTGCAAGAATGTTCTTTTCCTCAATCCAGTCCACCAGCTTAATTGCTAAGTGTTTAGCATAAATTTTACTAATCACACTCAGGAGGCTTATAGGCCTATAATTTGCAGGATCACTCTGTTTACCTTTTTTGTATATTTGGGACTATTATCGCCACTCCCCATTGTGGTGGAATTTTTGCCGTATTATCAATAAACGTGAACAGTGAGGCTAAAACTGGAACCCACCAATCTAGGTTAGACGGAATCACCTCTATAGTAATATAATCGGTTCCAGGGGCTCTGCCTTTTAAAAATTGTCTTACAAGACCTTCTACTTCCGAGCAGGAGACCGAGTCCCATCTTGGGGGGTCAGTTATATATGCCTCGACATTCACCGTTATGGCGTCATTTCATCTATACATTTCGTGAAAATGATTTTCCCATTTATCAGCTGGAATTATACAATCAGGTAAAGTGGGGGCTCTTCCTAATGAAGGTGCTACCAAGTGCCAAAAGGTGCTTTGATTTTTCAGTTTGGCCGCTTCTATTAACTCCTCCCCTCTCTGTATCATCCACTGATATTTCTTTTGCTTTAATAGTCTCTTATATTGCCTCCTCATTATTAGTAAACCCTGTACATTGAAGTTAGTTGTATCATCTGTATATCTATCAAATGCCTTTATTAATGAACCTTTCGCCTCTTGGAGTGAACAACATTTGGACATCCCTGTTAGAGGGAACAGTGCACTTAACCAAAGTTCTCTCTCTCCTTGGCCAGATCTGCAGAGTTTTAAATACATATCTCCTTCATACTCCCAAGCTAAGCATTCTTTGTACTAAAACCCAATTCGATTTTTCTGCTAAAATATTCCAGATTCTGCAACATCAAAAACTTAATCTGGCATTTTGCATGCAAAGTAAGCAAGCAGGCATGATTTCTCTTATTTCATGCAGTTTTTCTGTATTCAGACATATTTCTAAAAATTGTTTAAAATGTTATAAATTGTTTTAGCTGTTTTAGTTTTATAATGGTTGTTTTTTGTTGTTTTATTGTTTGTAAACTGTCCAGGGCTACCACATGGGGCAGCAGAAATGAATGACAGGACAGGACATGAATAAAATAAAATCCAGTGTGTATTTGAGCTACAACACAGGAAGAAAGGTGGACACTGACTGTAAGCAGATCATTTGATATGACATTCCCATGCATTAGTGGCATGCAGAATATATGAGCATGGGCTTACCAGGGCTTCTGCTTTGATTGTTGGTCTGACCACTCTTTTGTGGTCAGGATGCAGCATGACTGGTTTGGAGACTATAGGTACAGCTGGGCGACGCTGGGCAGGTGGGCTTGGAGAAAATTGCTAGAGGGGTTCAATTTAAGAATATTACAGAAAATGCCTCTATACTTGATGCAAACCAAACTTTCTAAACCTAATTCAGACATTTCACTTCTATGGACAATTGTCACTATGAATTGAATGAGCGATGAGAAAAGCAGACTAAATTTCTATAGACAGCCAATATAAAATAAATGGAATCCTTCCTGTATTAAACAATACATTTCCATTCATGTTCTATTTTAAAAACATGTTTATCTCAATTTTCTTGTCAAGGCAACCCAAGGTGGTTCACAAAATAATAATAACAAAAATACAATAAAAACAAAACACAATAAAATAAAAAGATCCACTTAACAACCAACACCAAAACATAACCCACCCCCCAAAACCAGCAACATCACCTAACCACAAGCTAAATACAGTATCAGCTTCTCAAAAGGTACAACAAAGAAAGAATACTGCGTCAGAGCCAAATGGGCCACCAGTGGAAGGACATGCCATATGATGGGCACCACCACTGAGAAGTCCTTGCTCCTAGTGGATGCCTGCCGTACTTCTGATGGCAAAGGCACCCAGAGCAGGGACACAGAGGATGACTAGAGCATACGGACAGGCACATAAAGGACAAGGTGGTGTCAATGAAATGTAGCTTTAGTTTGGAGGCAGAATAATGATCTCAGCATTAGATTCTCATCCCACAATCACAAATTATAATATAGTGTTGGAAGAGACAGTGAATAGATGTGGTATCCATGATTGTGCTTAACTGCAAATATGATTTAAACACGTGTTCAACTATTTCTCCCTTCTGCCCCACAGCCCAGGCAACATTCAACCATGACTATCCAATGCACTTTGAAAGAATGCAAAGGAAGTAGGAGACAAAATTGCCTGCCCTAAAGCAAAGAATGATGAGGATATGACAAAATTGTGATGAGGATATGGGCCAACAAAAGAAAAGACCCAGGAAGAAGGCAAGTATGGATCCTTTAATCGCTTTTGACATCCATGCTCCTTCTACAATAGTTGTAGTTTATTTATCCTAGGCCCTTCTCCCTCTATCACAGTACCTTTCATCTGCTCCCTTACTCAACATTTCTTGCTTCCCAGTCTCCAGTATGCCCATGCCATTGCCATGGCATATGGTTGCTATATGGAAAAGTGGTCAGGTCTCCTGTTACCTTAAGAGATGCACAGAAGAGGGCATGTCAGCAGGTGCAGCTTGTCATGCAAGGGAAAGAAATTTCCCCTTCTGTGCATTTCTTAAAGGTACAGGAGATCGGTCCACTTTCCATATGACAACCCCATCATAGTACCTAGTGCCCATCTATTCTTTCTGGCCCCAGAACTATTTCCTTCTGTCCATTTTTAGTGATGTGCCCATTTGCTTTTGCAATAACATTCAAACTAGATAGATTTACTTTAGAAATAAGCTTGGCTGTGCCATCCCTCATAGTTATTCCAAAAGAAACTATTTTCAAAAATATGCTGCTGAATTTATGTAAGCTGTCTTGAACCTCTGGGAAAGGCAGGGTAAAAATGTCTTAAAACAAATGCATACATAAAGTATATTTTAAACTTAAAACTAAGTTATGGATATTAAGCTTAGACAATGTCTGTCAAGTAGGGTTGTTTGGAGCTCTTCTCACGATCGGCAAGAAGAGCTCCAGGGCAGTCTTCAGGGAAGGCGGGTTCAGCCTACCTTACCCACAGATGATCTCCTGTTCTCCTCTGGGCGGGCAGCTCACCTGAGGCTTGCCCAGCAGCTCCAGGGGTTAGGGTGCCAGGATGTGCTGCACGTCACTCCGCCCCCAGGAGTCCAAATAATGTACCATGTGTGTGTGCAGTGCACTACTGGGACCACACCCCCACCCCGAGTGTGCCAGCTGCAGATGACACACAATTTTTTAAAACATGAAATTAAGGGAACGCACAATCCCGGTGGAATCATGAGAATGGAGTTAAGGGAGTGCATGATCCCGGAGGTTCACACAAGTGTGCAAAACTGGGCTGGGCTCCTTTAGCCTGGTTTTGCACACTCGTGTCAATAGCCTCTTTGTGTTTTTCATTAGGCATAAGTACATTGTTTTTTTAAAAAGTTACACTTTAAAGTGAATCTAAGATATTAGATTCACACATTTTGAAGAACAAAATATGTACTTCTTTTGAAGCAAGTATAGCAACCTCTTGATCACAACACTGTGTATACTCCTCCTCCAAAGACTTCAAACAAAGGCTGAGGAACATTTTAGACCCAAGACCATGTGAGGAGAATGCTTTGTTTGGTGTTTCATGTCCATTGGTGCCAAGGCTAATAATACTAGATATGTAGTAAATATGATTGCCTCTTTCTTCTGAGAGCTGAATTAAACTGCATAGACTTTTTCAATAATGTCATGCCGGTTATATATTTTTATTTACTAAAAATATAGGACATACCAATGGACTTCCCGATGCAGATGATATTTTGCTGAGGTGAGATGTGTTTTGTGCCACCTAAATGACAGTAGGTTTTGCACTGGTTATGATGGTCCATGACTTTGATGCACTACACAACCAATGACTATAATTATGAAGAACAAATTGGTTCAGGAAAGCTATACGTAACAAAATATGTGCAAGGAACAAAAGATGTTCTTCTTTTGAAGCAAGTATAGAAACCTCTTGATCACAATACTGTGTATACTCCTCCTCCAAATACTTCAAACAAGATAAAAAGGGAGAAAATCCTCTTAACCTCTATTGGTTAATAACTCCCCACAAACTCAAATAATTTGAGTATTTACATAAGGCTTCTCAATCAAAATTTAACTATAAAAATAAAGAAGTATTACAATTAAATCTTTAAATATTAGTTATATATATATATATATATATATATATATATATATATATATATATATATAAACACTTTACTGACTCGCCTATATTTGCTGCACAGAAGGGCTGATATCCAGACAAATGAAGTGTTGGTGTAGGTAACACTATACATGTGCCTTGGGGGAGGGGCAATTTTTGCCCCTCTCCCTTTTCTGTGGAAGCCAACTGTGTCTCCCAAAAATATATCCCTGAGTGCTGTGTGGCCTCAGGAACATATTTTTGGGAGTCACAGTCAGCTTGAGAGGGGAGAAGAGACTGATTAAAATTGTCCTTTCTCTGAAGTGTGTGTGCACTGTTGCTGCACAAGTCTGGATATCATCAATTCATAATTCCAATGATGTGTTTCAAACATTTACACACAGACACAGACACAGACACAGACACAGACACACACTTACTTCATCAACACATATCAGAAAATGGAGACGGCCTTTTGAAACAAAGTACATCACACACACACACACACACACACACACACACACACACACACACTCTTGACTAATGTGTTCCATAAAAACATTCTCACACATTGCATTAGTCATTTCCAAAGTGTGCAACTTTGAGGTGAAAGACATGAGAGATGCTATGTTCTAAAAGTAAATCTGTCTTTTTAACAGTTTTTTGAAAATTCTGCAACAAATTATCATACAAAGCAAAAGCCACAGGAGAATATATATTTCAGGTCATGGCGGGAGCTTGTGTGCCACAAATGCAAATGCAAAATATATTCCTCACAATATCATACCTTTGGACTGGATAAGTAGATCTGCTCACTGCTCTGAGAACTAATGGGGCTAAAGCTTCTTCCTTTGTAATTATTCCTTTCCCAGTCATTCAGTGAGTCTGGTGGACCACCAGGCTGATAGCCATGGCTACCTATTCTTTCTTCCAAATGAGCGGGCAGTGGATGGGGAGTGCCAATATTCGGAGGAGGAGGAGGGGGAGGGGGTGGGGGAGGAGAAGGTGGCAACAGAGGAGGAGGTGGAGAATGCACCCAAGCAGATGATGATGCTGTCATCCATGAAGTTGCAGGAGGCATTGGAGCTGTTCCCCTAGCAGCTGGGATGTTAGATGGAGAAAGTGGATAAGCCACAGAAGAAACAGGTGCCACATGGGGTAACGGAGGTGGAGGTGCTGGACGTTTTGGAGGCTTGCCAACATCATCTAAGTTGATATCATCAAGGTCAGTGGTGTGAAGCTGCAAACCACCAGGAAACCTTCGCATAGATGTGGCAGAAGGAGAAACAGCAGGACGTACACCTGATGTCTGGTATATCAACAGAGATTTGTTTTAATGCAGCACCGCGTAAAAACTATTTGGATAGATTCTAATTCAGATAAGGGCAAGTAACTAAGCTCTAAGTAACACAACGTTACCCAGTGTTCTAAAGCATTTCACATGACTTTGTGCATACCTCCTCCAATCCATATATATACGATTTAGACTAAAAGAGGCAATTACATATTTATTTGAGGAACCTGTACCCAGGTTCGCTTTTAAAACAAACATAGGTAACAGTCATCCACACAAAAACAATTCACACAAAAACACGTACTAGTGCACGGACAGCTGAATGCAACACAATAAGGTCATTCTGCCGACCGTAGCTGCAGGGCTGGAGAAGGCTGGTGGGAAGTCACGAGCTTACCTGCTTTTCCCCCACATAAGCAGCTGTCCTCTCAGACTGCACCCACATAGTCGGGCTGAGAACAAGAGGAGAAGTCCTCCTGTACCCCAGTGTGCGCAGTGTGAGCAGCGCACACTCTGCTCTGTGCGGTCTAGCCATAACCCTAAAATGGCAGGGGGCCGGGGGGGGGGGAGCCCAGCTACTCATCAACGATCGCACACATGATCGCCTGCTGAGGTAAAACAAACCATTGATTCGTTCTGCCTTGGTAAATGGCCAGGTAGAGAAGTTGGGCTCCGCAGATCTGGAGCAGCCTGGGAACAGAAGGCTTCTGGTACTCCAGTCTAGAAGACACAAGCTGCCCTGGGAAACCCTGGAAGCTCATGTCATGAGAATCAGCTCAATGTCTGAATAGGGCTAATGATGATTACTAATTATTTTCTATGGGTTCGATTTTGAAAGCCAAACAGCCAGTTAGTCCTTCATGGTGTGGCAAAGGCTCATCACCATTTCTCTTTTAGAGTGTCCAGTAGGCCAGCTGGTGCTTCTTAATGTGAGCTAATGAATGAGACAGTTTTTTAAAATATTCTGAATGGGGAGCCGCCAGAGCTTAGTAAGGGGACATATCCTACACCACCTCCAGCTGTTGGGAGGGGCTGGTTTGTGAGCGAAGAGAAATTGCAGTTTTGCAGCTGGGTGAGGCAGAAAAATGGACTGAATGAGAGAGCTTGTAGGCACTTTGAAGTGCAGGCCCTCTCTCAGGAAATCTGACATGAGTTACCTGACTTGCTCCTGTTTTTCATGCTGTTTACCTACAGCTGATGCTCAACTTACATATTTGTACATAAACCAAAAATTACAGGCTCTGTAAGGTTCTAGTAATCTCTCCTCCAAAGGAAGTCAAAATGTGGCTAGCTCTGACTCCTCACTAGTCAGCAAACTGGGGAAAGCCTAACAACAGGAAAAAAGTATCTATTTGCCATAAGTGAAAATATCTTCTCATATAAAACTTGAAAAAGCAAGCAATGATTAGAGACAATCTGGTAGCTACACCTGCAAAATGCATCCTAGAATCACTAAAGAGGCAGCCATTTCAGATATCACAGCAGGTGGTTTATAACATTATTTTACCTCAGGAGAATCATTCTCCACAGAGGAAATTTGTTCTAATCGTGTCTGGCAAAGCTTTTCCACCCAGTGCTGGGTTTTTTCTGATTCCTCTAAATCTTCTCGCTCAGTCTCAGATACCTGAGTTGTATCATAATATATGACTACTGTTATAAATATACAGTTAGAGAGTCAAACACACAAAATTGCATTTCACTGTTAAACATGCACATAAATCCAGCCTTCTTATGATTCATCTCCATCTCTGTATAATTTCCAAGCAAATCTTTACTCCAACATGTCATGTCAACATGTCATGTCTGAGTGATACACCACTCACTGAGGCTCTAGACAGGATACAAGTGTGGAGCCGAGGCAGGTTTGGTGGGGAGAGTGGTCTTAGCCCGCTCTCCCCGCACACGAGCAGTCGCTCGCTGCTGGATAGCCAGACCGGCTGCCCAGATGAGTGGCAGCTTCAGTCAGGCACTCAAACACCCAGCCTCATCTCGCCGGGGAGCTCTGGGTTGTTGGGGGAAGGGGAGCACCACCGCACGTTGCCCCGGCCCCTGGAAGGCACCGCGTGAGTACAAGCAGCCGTGGCTGACACATGATGAAGCCAACAGGGTTAATGGAGCACTCACTCCATTAGCCTCATTAAAGGGGAGGGGTTGTTAGGTGGGCTAGCCACTGTAGAACCAGCGGGCTCGCCTGCAATCACTGGAAACTGGGCTAGGCCCCCTTAGACCGGTTTCCAGTGATTGTGGGAACAGCCTCCGTATCTCATCATTCTGTGGCTTGCAGATGAATGTTTAAACTGCCTCACTAAAAAATCATTGAGACTATTCACATGCAGAATTCTCTCTATGGATAAGTACACAGAAAATAATAATCTGACCTTTGGCACAATGGGCCAGTTCTCTTTTAATATAATGGTATTGAAGAAAATGAAACATTTATCCCACCATATAAAAATTCATATAAATGCAATGCCCCAAGGCACAATTCCTTTTATATTTGAAAATTACATCTGCTGCATTTTTTCAGATCAGTTTTTAGATATAATTGCAACTACATAGGAACATAGGAAGCTGCCATATACTGAGTCAGACCATTGGTCTATCTAGCTCAGTATTGTCTTCACAGACTGACTGGAGGGAACTTGGAACCTTCTGCTCTTCCCAAAGCAGCTCCATCCCCTAAGGGGAATATCTTACAGTGCTCACACTTCTAGTCTCCCATTCAAAAGCAACCAGGGTGGACTCTGCTTAGCAAAGGGGACAAGTCATGCTTGCTACCACAAGACCAGCTCTCCTCACCCCTTCCCCTCCCCTCCATGGCTATCTATTTCCCCATCTCAGTGTTAACCTCAATTTAAAGCGCAGCTGAACCAAATATTACTTTCAAAAGATTTTCTTGTGAGTTTTGAAGCAAAAGTCTTATTGGCATTTACTCTAGATGTAGAAAGCAAATGAGAAGGTTGACTTGATTTTTTTGATTCAGTTAGCTGATACTATTGCATGTTCAGTTTATGATGCTACAGACAAACAGATCAATTATATTAACAGGGACAAATCAAATCAAGGCACAATTCTCATGTACAGCTCAAAAGCTGTCAGATTGTTAATAAATATGATTTGAGAACTTTTAATATCTTCGTCAGATCTGATTTAAGAGCTGTATTTGCTATATCAATATATTTTCCAAACCGTATTAGTTTAGTATTTCTCATCTCAGCCTTTCCTAGGGATCTTGCTAACAATAAGGAATAGGAGAAAGTAGATTCTGTATTCTTCATCCTTTCAAGAAGATATGTGCATCATACATATATTATGACGTCTAATTCTAAAACATACTGAAACAATTGTTTGCACATTGATATTACAGTCAATCAAGAATGACCAAAATGCAGCTCTTAAATTGGTCAGAACATTTCCTGGGGTCTCTTAGCTAGCTTATTTAAATTATGAAAGAAATGGTAAAAGCAAAGAAAAAAAGAAGTAAATATTGTGGACCAGATAATGAAAAACATACCTCTTGTACAAGTCGGTTGATTTTCAGCTGTTTTTCTCTCTCCAACTTCTCTTCTTTTTCCTCGAGAAGTTTTAGCTCAAACTCCAGTTCCTTTTTACTCTTTTTCTGTTCACTGAGACTGTCACTTTTGGATTTCTTTTTCTCTTTACCTTTCTGGTGGTTTTTATGATCATTATATGCATTGATTACTTTATTAAGCTTTGACACTGTAAAGGTTAGATCATCTAAGAGTACAAATACATAAGCACTTGTCCCAGAAAATTAAGACCCATAAATACATCCATCTAACATGTATGAATGCTGAGGTAGGTGGGGGGAAAATACTGATAATGAATTTCATTTTAATTAAACCTTCTTGAGAGGGCGAGATATACTGGACCTGTTAAATTTTAATATAAAACTAACAAGGCAGATAGCTATCTTACCATGTCACATGTCTCCATAACACATTGAAGCTATTCACATGACCGCGCAAAAGTGGGCTATTGCAGCCCAGCCCGCTTTCGCATGGTCATGAAAACCACTGGGCTCACAGACAAGCCTGGTGGTCCTCTGGCGGCGAGCCCGCCTAAAAGCCCCTCTCCTTAACCCAGGTTAGTGGAGCAAGCGCTCCTCTAACCTGGGTTTTCAGGTCGTGAGACGCTGCGGCAAGGAGATCCATGACTCTCAAGGAGACCCCCGATCATGAGGCTCCATCAAGCCTCCCAGCCTGGGGGGTCTTCCCAGCATGCCCCGCGCACTCACACGGGGCATGCTGGGACTTCATTGGGCCGGGGGGCCCCTGATCCCCACTGCCCCTACTGGCTCTGTGACAGAGCCAGTAGTTGTGTGGGCAGCTGATCCGGCCACCCAGGGCAAGCGCTATGCTTGTGTGTGAGGAGAGCGGGCTAAACACTAACCCTCTCAGCACTTCACACTAATTGTGTGAAGCGCCTCATTGTCTGTATGCAGATGTAATGACAAACCATAGTGATCAAGCCTTGGTTTGATATACTGGTTTCTTAACCAACTATGGGTTGCACAAATCATGACTGGAGTCCAAATTTTCTTCTTTTATGCAGAAAGGATAGGTGAAGGGATGGGGAAAGTATGTTAACCCAAGTCTTACTGTCACATGTTTTTGTCATGACAAAAATAATGCTTTTGTCACATCTCTGTGCAACCACAGAGTGTAGGCTGTATCCTTTCTGCTTTTGTGTCATCTCTGACCATTCCAAATCAAGGGGAAATAATGATTCATTGGTTCCTATTAGTTTCAAAAGTTGAAGCATTTAGTTTTTGTGCCAGATTCAAGGCAATAAAATAACAGTAGTCACAAGGAATGTTCCAATATAGAAATGTTTTCCTTTACAAAGTTCATGATTAGACAATGAGGTCATTCACACAAGTGAAAGCTATGTTCTACCCAGTTTTGGGAGTGGTGTGCTCCCAATTTTCAGTTTTGTGGGTGCAAACAACTAGGTAAGACAAGAGAGAAGTGACTGTGTGGAAACAATGTAGCAATAGCAATAGCAATAGCAATAGCACTTACATTTATATACCGCTCTATAGCCGGAGCTCTCTAAGCGGTTTACAATGATTTAGCATATTGCCCCCAACATTCTGGGTACTCATTTTACCGACCTCGGAAGGATGGAAGGCTGAGTCAACCTTGAGCCCCTGGTCAGGATCGAACTTGTAACCTTCTGGTTACAGGGCGGCAGTTTTACCACTGCACCACCAGCGGCTCACCGGTGTAGTAGGAAAGCTACCCAAATTTTCCTCTTACCTTGCTTGCACACAATCACTTCTCCCTCCTCCTACATAATAACAATAACAATAATAAACTTTGTTATCTGCCCCATAACAAATGTTCTATGGGTGACTCACAACACAGCACTAAAACATCAAGTAAAAAGACATAACACATGTTAGTTTATGGTCAGAGATGCACCTAGGTAATTTTGGAGCCTGGACCTAAAGGCCTTTGGAGCCACCCCCCCCCCCGAATGGAAGTTAAGCATAATTTTTTAACAGGTAGATTCTTGAGGGCATAAACCACATCACGCTGGTCAGACTAAAGAGGATTTGGGGGACCCCAGGTGGTGTGGATGTCCTGGACTTCAGCCCTGAAGTCCAGGGGTAAGAGCGCCTCTGCTTATGGTGTGGATTAATAATAGAATTTGACAACTAAAGGGTGTAGTGATCTCCCCTCCCCTTTCTTAATTGGTAGTGGAGTGTGTTCAGAAGTGTGCTTGGAATCTTCTGGAGACTCCAGTCCATCAAGAAGCAGAGAGCTCCTGAGGGAGAAAATGAGATTTTGGAAACCTACTGTTTTATAAACTTGCTTCTTTATTGCAAGTAAAGGGGAGAGGGTACTTCCTTTCAGAAAGAGAAGGGGAAATGGTTTTATGCAGGATAGTATTAGTCAGACTCTGAGAGTTAGCAAGGTTGGTTGGAAAGTTGATGTTGCTGTAGCACAATATTGCTAAAATAAATTAATAATTATGTTAAATGTGAATTGTAAAGGATATATGCATTTATGTAGCAGTGTAAATGTTTAATAAGGACGTCCTTGGAATCTTCTAGAGGTTCCAGTCCACCAAGAAGCAGAGAGCTCCTGAAGGAGAGATTTTGGAAACCCAACCCTCTGTTTTATGAACTTGCTGCTGTATTGTAGTTCCTCTTCAAACAAGTTATGCACCAGTCTGAGACTCTGGAAAAGCCTAATCAGCTTGTTGCATGTCTGTTTCCTTTATTTCAGCTGCACACCCACCAGACCTCTCGTAGAAATGGTATGAACTGTGCAAAATTGGTTTTGAGACAATTTTCTTAAAAGAAAGAGACTGGGAGTTTGAGTTTTTATTTATCAAACCACATGCTACTTTGTGAAAAAGAAGCTATTATAAAATAGCCTTATATCATTGTATATATATGTTTTTATGATTTGTAACATTTTGTAAATAGGTATTTGAAGTTTATCTTTATGTGTGCTTAACAAATGCATATTTATAAATGCTTTCAATACTTATAAATCCTTGAGTTTGCCATTAGAAATTGTCTTTAGTGCAATCACTAGTGGAAATACACTGTTTCAGAACATATCGAGACTTGAACCCAAGCCCTCCCCCCATTTCTTAAGAAGAGGGGTTACAACATGAAATCACAACACACCAAAAAAGAAAAGAACCCCCCAAACTACAATACAAAACAATTTAAAAACTTTTTTTTAAAGTCAGATCTAAAAACCAAAATTTAAAAGGCCTAAATGAACAAAAGGTTCTTTACCTGGCACTTAAAAGAACAACGTGATTAAACCTACCTAGTTTTGCACCCACACAACCAAACATTGGGAGCACATACAGCTCCCAAACCTGGTAGAACACAATTTTTGTTTGTGTGAATGACCTCAATGGCTTTTACATAAGTGCTCACTTATTTATTTACCAAATTTATTGACTACCTGACTTCCTTCAACTCGAGAAGATTTACATAAATTTAAACAGCGAAGACAAAACAACAACAACTCACACACACACAAAACTAAAAGCCTGGCAAAATAGATAAGTTTTCAGAAGCTTCTTAAAGGACAGAAGGGAGGGGGCATATGTCATAAAGAAATGAATCCAGTATTTCAGACATCCAATACATTACATAGCATATTGCCAAAATAACATAGCATGCAACTACAAAGCAAAATCCTAGCTTTCTGTGGCAAACCAAATACTTATATGGAATTCAATTAAGCAATTTAGCCCAGAGTTTGGAATGACAGATCTGTTAATGGAAATTACAGGATTTTATGTCCCTAAATATATTGATATCCTAGAGACTAGCTAGTACTGCACAAATCTAAAAGAGTTTTTTTTTAAAAGATGTATAACAATCAACAGCTACCTTGAAGCTGTTGGATTAAAGTTTAAGTCAGGGCTCTATGTTTCCTTGAGTAAAACCTCACTAATTAGGCCCAAATTGTAACTTTAGTAATTGCCAGTGAACTTTCTTGCAAGAAGTTATGATAGCTGCTTTAGGAAAGGCTGAAGACTGAGAAACAGAAGAAAAATGATAATTCAACTGGCATACTGAACAGGTATGGATGAGTGTGATGATAAAGGCAACTTAATTTTTAATTTTAAAAAACCCAAGTCTTTGCAGTACAAACCCATTGTACTACAGCACACTGAGGGAAAAACAGGTTGCTCACCTGTAACTGATGATCTGGTAGAGATCCGTCGATATCCATAAGAATGGGTTCTGCGCCTGCGCAGGAGCCCCACGGTATCCATGCCTGAGCTCGTCGAAGTGCCCAAGCCACGCCCCCACGCTGCTGCGTGCTATAAAAGGCGCGGCTGAGGCACGTAATCCCTCAGTTCTTGGACGACCGCCGTGGAGGACGATCATCCAACAGGTAAGTTCTTCCATGATAAAAAAGAAAAAAAGCATCTCAAGAGGAGAGAGCCACACACCAGTACGCACATAGACGTAGCACTACTGCAGAGGGGAAGGTCGGGAGGGTCTTATGGATATCGACGGATCTCTACCAGATCATCAGTTACAGGTGAGCAACCTGTTTATCTGGTTCGAGATCCGTCGATGCCCATAAGAATGGGTGTTTGGCAAGCTCCAAGAGGTGGCGGGAGCAGTAGTAGGCTAAAACAACACCTGTTTCAATACGCTTCTCCCGAAGGTAGCCTCCGCAGCAGAGCGTACGTCTATGGCGTAGTGTTTTACAAAGGGGGATTCTGAAGACCAGGTAGCAGCTTTACAGATATCCCTGAACGAGACTCCAGAGAGGTGTGCAGCAGAGGAAGCCTGAGCCCTAATGGAGTGGGCTTTAATGGCCTCAGGAGGCGATTTGTCCTGAAGATGATATGCCAGCAGGATGAGTTCCACCAACCATCTGGACAATCTCTGCCTTGAAATGGGAGAACCTATATTCGATCCCGTATAGGATATAAATAGTCGATTAGACAGCCTGAATGGTTTCGTGCGGTCCAGGTAGTATAGGAGGGCACGGCGTACATCCATAGCATGCAGTGACTGTTCAAGAGCAGAAGTAGGGTTGCCGAAGAAGGTAGGTAAGATGATATCTTGGTTTAAGTGGAAGTCAGATACCACTTTGGGCAAAAACGCAGGGTCGAGACGCATACGGACCTTGTCTTGAAGAAATATCGTGTAGGGGGAGTCGACCCTGAGAGCTGTCAGTTCACTTACACGCCTAGCCGACGTGACTGCAACCAGGAAGGCTGTTTTCCAAGAGAGTAGCCTCAGGGAAGAGGTGGCCATGGGTTCAAAAGGAGCCTGAGTCAACGAGGAGAGAACCAAAGATAGGCTCCATGGTTCAACCGGCATCCTGATTGCGGGGTAAACTCGCGACAAACCTTTCAGGAAGGCTTTGCTCAGAGGGTGTGAGAATAATGACTTTCCATCACCTCCCGGGTGGTATGCAGACAAGGCAGCTAGATGGACCTTCAGGGACACGTTAGCAAGACCCTTTGCTTTCAGAGATGTAAGGTATCGTAGAACTTCACGGATGGAAGCTCGTTTAGGAAGGAATCCCTTGGTGCGTGCATAAGATCTAAAACGATCCCACTTGTGCTTGTAGTTGCGGCGCGTGGATTCCTTGCGTTGATTAAGCAGAATATGAGTTAACAGAGTATCCTCCACACAGTTAGATGGAGGGTCTGGACATCTGGGTGCAGAATGAGACCTCCGTCTTGAGTTAGAAGATCTGGATAGCGAGGTAGGTGCTTGTAGCAGTCCTTTGCCAGTCTGCGTACTTGTGGAAACCAAGATTGTCTTGGCCACCAGGGAGTCACTAGGATGCAACTGGTCGGATTAGAAAGAAGACGGGCCACTACTCTGGGTATTAATGGCAAAGGGGGAAACATGTAAGGTGTTTCCAGGGACCAATCCAACTGAAAGGCATCCCCGAGTGAAAGGTTGTCGTGGCCGGCTCTTGAGCAGAAGCGGACGCATTTCGCATTCTCTGAGCAAGCAAAGAGGTCCACTGAAGGCCGCATCCAGTGGTCGAAGAAGGGAGCTATCACATCTGTCCGGAGTTCCCATTCGTGTTGACGGTCTTGCAAGAAGATCCTGCTTAGGTCGTCCGCAAGGGTGTTGTCCAGACCCTTGATGTGTACAGCTAAGGGGTAAATGCGGTGCAGAATGCACCAGTGCCACATCTGAACACTGAGAGCACACAGGCTGCGGGAGACCGTCCCACCCTGGCGATTTATATAGGCTTGAGCAGTTGTGTTGTCGAGGTGGATCTGGACAACTTTTCCCCGAAGGATGGGCAGGAAGGACTGTAAAGCTTGGAAAACAGCTAGAAGCTCCAGGAAATTGATGTGCAGTTTGGCTCGTTGAGGGGACCACTTCCCTTGAATCTTGTGGTTGCCGCAATGGGCCCCCCAGCCTTGAAGTGAGGCATCTGTCGCTATCCAAGCCGAAGGGGAGGGGGTCTGAAAGGGCACCCCTTCGAGTAAGTTCTTGCGGTTCGTCCACCAGGCGAGAGATCGAAGTATCTCCGGTGAAAGTAGAAGGCGCTTCGTTTGACTGTCTCTGGCGGGATGAAATACCGATAGAAACCAGAGTTGGAGCTTTCTCATTTTGAGTCTCGCATAATGGATTACCGTATTGCAGGAAGCCATTAGACCCAGAAGACGCTGAATCACGCAGGCTGGTTGCAGAGGATGTTTCTGAATCAGGGAGATGAGATCCTGAATGCAGGTGAATCTGTCTGCTGGAAGAAATGCTCTTTGTTGCCCCGTGTCCAGGATGGCTCCTATATAGGAGATCACGGGCGCTGGTTCCAGATGCGATTTCTTCCAGTATATTAAGATGCCCAAGTCGTGAAGCAGGCTCACTACATATTGGATGTGCGAAACTAACTCGCCTTTGTCCCTTGCAGTCAGGAGCCAGTCGTCCAGGTACGGATAGACCGACACGCCCCTGGTTCTTAGATGTGCAATCACCACTGCCATACATTTTGTAAAAACCCTCGGGGCGGTGGACAATCCGAAGGGTAATACATTGTATTGAAACACTTTGTCGCCGACAGTGAATCGTAGGTATTTGCGGTGGCATGGACGTATGTTGATATGAAAATAGGCGTCCCTGAGATCCAACGTTGCAAGCCACCTTTCCCCCTGGAGCAGCGGGAGGATCTGTTGCAACGTCATCATACGGAACTTTTTGACGTGGATGAATTTGTTCAGGCGTCGTAGGTCCATGATGGGTCGTATGCCCCCATCCCTTTTCGGGATTTGAAAGTATTTTGAATAGAACCCCGTCCGCCTGTCTGCCCATGACACCGGGGCAATAGCCCCTTTCTCCAACAGCTCCCTCACTTCCTGAAGTAGTCGAGGTGAGGCGGGAGTGAGCTTTATCCTCGTGAAGTGTGGTAGGGACCTGAACTCGATCGCATAGCCAGAGGATATAATCTTCAGGACCCAGCTGTCCGATGTTATATTGTGCCATGCGGGGGCATGGCTTGCCAGCCTGATCAAAGGCTGGGACGGAAGGTTGGAGAGATCCGTCAGAGTTGATGGAAGAGCCCCCGCTGGCGGGAAAAGGGGGATATGTGGAGATAGGGCAGGAACAGGTGTCAATGGGCAATCTACATCCTCAAAGGCGCTTTTGAGTATCCTGTGTCTTTGTACGTTGGGCTTGAGTATTCTTTTTCTTCTGATAGAAAGGTCGACGATGATAGGAAGAGTAAGGTTTTCTGAAATCACGTCTATCTTGAGTTCTGAAAGACGAACGGAATTTGCCATAGTTGCTGCGTAAGGAAGAGGAGGAAGTTGATGTAGAGGGGTGAGTGGTAAAAGTCTTAGCAGTAAATTTTGATTTTTTTAGCTGCTCCATAGTTGAGTCAGTAGTTTCACTGAAAAGACCAGTGCCATCGAAGGGCAACCCCTCTATCTTGTCCCTCATGTCCAATTGGAGGCCAGTAGACCTAAGCCAGGCATGTCTCCTCAGTGTTATCGCTGCTGTCATAGCACGTGATTCGCTTTCTGCCAAGTGCTTGGCAATGCTGAGCTGTCTGCGGGTCAAATCTCCTGAATCTTCAAGGGTACGACGAAACTTAGCCTTAAAGTCCTCATAGGGTAGGGAGTCCAGTTCAATCTCCAGTTGTTCCCAGAGACCATGGGTATATTTAGCAGTGCATGCTGCATAATTTGCTACTTTAATTGACAGGCAAGAAGTTGAATAGACTTTTCTTCCCAGCAAGTCTAGTTTTCTACCCTCCTTGTCAGGAGGGACTGTGTACCTTTTGCCAGATCTGGAAGCCGTGGCACAATCGATGACTAGCGAATTGGGTGCCGGGTGTTTTATAAGGCACCCATTGTCCTTATCTTGAACTCTGTAGAGATTCTCTAATTTTTTGGACGTGGGAGTGGAGGTGTGCAATACCTCCCAAGCACATTTCGCAGCTCTTGTGATGACTGGTAACATTGGTAGTGCCACCGGGGCAGTAGATTGGGATCTCAGCATAAAGTTATATACTGGGTCATCAATGGTGGCCAATTGGGAGCATATGTCCAAACCTAGAGCATCGGCCATGTTGCGAATATGCTTATGGTAAGCCTTGAGCTCATCATTGGGTGAAACGTAGGTTACTGGAGCCACGTCTGTGGGTGGTTCCACAACAGAATTACCATCCTCCGGATCAGACTCGAAGTCTGAGGAACCATAATGTTCCGAAGGGGAAGCGGGTGGTGGTTGATTATCTGTATCCCGGCCGGGAAGGGTTTGAGTAGCAGACGTAGCCAGAAGTCCCGACAAAGATGTTTGTGTGGCTGTAGAAGCCAAGTGAAGTACTGAGGTTTGTGTTGTCTGTTGGCTCACCGCTAGTTGGCACGTCTGAGTGGCCACCGACCGAAAAGCGGAGAGGGGTCTGGCAGGAGTGACTGGTCCCCAGGGCCTGTCAATATCATCCCTATTTGGACCTGCAGGAGAAGAGACGCCCAATGGGTGGCGGTAGCCACAAGAGTGCCAAGGCATTTGAGGGTGCAAGCGGCTGGGTGATGAAGGAGCAGGAGGATGCGATGGTGTTGCTAATTCCCGAGGATCAGCTCCAGCCGAAGGAAAGCCAGTGAATGTCGAGCGACCGCTCGAGGTCGAGTCTAGGAGAGAGAGGAGAGAACGAGTGGCAGCCGGAAGAGATTCCTCCGCGTCGACATCGACGATCTGGAGAGAAGGTATCGGTGGTCGATACCGAGGAGTCACTTGCGTCGACGCCGAGAGGATTGGAGTGTGCAACGTCGATGACAGGGGCAACGCAGGCTGTGGTGTCGACGGGGAGGACGATGATGCCAGAGGTGTTGGAGCTGGAGAGAGAGCTCTCGCCGTCGGCATCGAGACTGGTGCTAAGCGAGGAAGAGTCAGTATCTGATCGGTGTCGAAGGTTGCAGTTGTTCCAAGAAAAACACTGGGGGGACGTTCGGTGTCGAGCTCATTCGATGCCGACACGGCAAGATTGGAAGATTGCGTCGGAGGGTTGTCAGCATCGCATATAATAGATGCCGGAGGAGGTAGCAACACAGCTGCGTGTACTGCTGGCGCTGTGGAAGTTGTTGACATCGACAATGCCGGTTCCCCTGTGGGTAACACTGGTTGAGCCGTGGAAGGGGACGGCGTTCGATCTCGACGACTTTCCTGATCTTTGCGATGCTTGGAGGTATGTGACGCGGAGAGATCCTCATGTCGTCGTTTGGTAGCCCTGTCACGCTCCTTGGAGCTGTGGGAAGACCTTGAGGCAGTAGACGCATCTTGCTTTGACGACTTTGCCGAAGACGAGCGCTTTTCCGACGTTGAGGAACCCTTCGATGTTGAAGTGATTTTGGCGGGAAACACGTCAGAGGGTTTACGGGTACTCGATATCGAGGAGCGATTCGGCGTCTTTTGCGCTGGTGTGGAGTGCGCAGCAGACGTCGAAGGTCGAGGCGTGCCCGGTGTTGAAGGGCTCAAAACCTCATCATATATTGCCGCCCGCAGGCGAAGCGCTCGGTTCTTTCTAGTCTGTTTCGAGAAGGACAGACAGATTTTGCAGGAGGAGACATTATGTTCCTCACCGAGGCATAACAAGCAGAGGTCGTGCAGGTCTTTAGAAGGTAGTTTCGCTCTGCAACCCTCACACCATTTGAAGGATTTCTTTCCGTCAGCCATAATCAGGTCAAAAGCCGTTCCGTGTTCGTTTGCCAGAAGTTACCGCAGCCAGTCCAAGTTCGAGGTCACCAAGAATCACCGTCAGCCGTTCCGTAGTCAGATCCAACAAAGTCCGATATTCCAGTCCGAGTCAAAGGTTATACAGGAAGAACGAAAGAGGAATTTTCCGACGAAGAGGCACAGACCGCAGGTCTAAGACACAAGGCGGTCGGAAAAGAACTGAGGGATTACGTGCCTCAGCCGCGCCTTTTATAGCACGCAGCAGCGTGGGGGCGTGGCTTGGGCACTTCGACGAGCTCAGGCATGGATACCGTGGGGCTCCTGCGCAGGCGCAGAACCCATTCTTATGGGCATCGACGGATCTCGAACCAGATCAGTCTGAAACTTATCATGAACCCATTTCCCCTATTAATTAAAAACATGTATAGATAGGATTTTATTTGATGGGCAAATGCAGCTGCATATTATTTAGCTCTGACCTAAAGCAAATCTAAAAATCAACTATTTTATTTTCTGCAGTGGAATTCTGATTATATCAGAATGCTCAATATGTTTGCCCCCTTAATATTCTCTTGAAGAGAGAGCAATGTGGCAAATTCAGCCAATTCATTTACTAGAGGCCAACAATGATTAAAGCTTATAGTGGTGGCTGGTGAAGCAGGCCACTGGATAAAGTTCAATGGGTAGGGGAGGCCCATGCCCAAACTGGCAGCTATTGTGAGGCAGCAGCTGGGACAGCGGGAGGCTAGGTCAAAAGCAGTACCCTGCACAGCCATGGGCCAGAGGCATTACTGGCCTGCCCAAGTGCTGTTGGGCTGTCAGCAGCTGCATGCCTGCATGATGCTGACCCAGTCATCTGCTGTTTCCATTGCCACCCAGCAACGCTCAATGTAGCCTCATCCCCCTGATCACTGTTCAGTGGCAATGGCTGAGAACTCTGTACCATCTCACAGGTTACCCCTTATTAGTTAAATAATTATGCCCTTCATGAGAATTTAATATCATCACTTCTGTGATTTAGAAGTGAGCTGACAGTTTGTGACCATCGTTTAAGTTAAAACTCAATCTCTTAGGATTATTTGGTGCTGCATGTTTTATATATCTCAATAACTATGCTAATGACAGCTTAATGAAACCTTTAAATTGCTTCTGTCCAGCTCTGGAATCTATCATTATGGTTTGTAAACGTATGCATACAGACTGCAGCCCTGCGTGTAGTAGGGTGTACATGAAACCTGTATGCCTGGTTCTGTTCAATTCCTAACCAGATTTGAATGGAACCGGGCATGTTTGGTTATTACCACCTTGGGGTGGGGGGATGCTGCCTAGTTACACAGATGGCCAGTGTGCATGCACAGCAGCCTCCAAAATGGCCACCATCAGTGTGAAGAGGCCCAGAACAGGCCGAGAACAGCCTGTAAAACACCAAAACTGGGCTAGATTAAGACTGGGGGTGGGGGCGGGAAGGCAGGCAGAAGGGGAACTGCTAAAGACACCCCTCCCGTGTCTACAGCAGTGCCCCCCAGAAGTTATTCTATTTTTAAAAAAAAATTAGCCAACATCCAGACTAACGTCACACAAGCCAAAGAATGTTCCACATGGGCAATGGGGAAGTGTGATTTTTACCAGTCCCTCTTCTCTCTGCAGCTACCTATGTCTCCCAAAAATATGTCCCTGCCCAGAGCCTTCATATTTTTGGGAGTCACAGAGGAGTTGTAGCAGGAAGGAAGGAATTGGCAAAAGTCGCCTATTAAAAGACACTGTAAAACATTCTTCCATGCACATTACATTGATTTGGATACTGGCCATTGGTCCCTAACTTAGGGAAAGAATGAGGACTGCACCTTAAAGAATAGCATATTCTTAATAAGAATAGCAAAGTTGTTGCTTCAATACAACCATACTGTTTACAGTAGGGAGCTGGTTGAGATTGAAATGTGTCACCTTTGAAACCAGAGGCTAAGACTTAAGGGAGCAGTCAAAAGTCAATTTACAATGCAAGTAAGGGCAATTGAACTCAGAGGAGCTTACATTTGAGCTTACTTTTTAATCATCTCTATTGGACAGGGTTGTAAATGGTTCACAGAGCATTAGACAGTGGACATCATATAAAACAAATGAAAACATCTGTTCAGTCCATTAACATATATGTTTCTTATACACTAATTTAAAATAATGTCAAAGTGTCTGAATTTATTTATAATTGGGGGGAAACTGCCAGGGTTTCCAGTCCTTAACTATACCACCTCCCTCTGTTACCACCAAGATTCCTCACAACTCATCCTGCTCCAGCCTCTGGCAGCTCCATTGCAGCCACCCAGAAAAGGATGCTGAGACTGCAGTGCATGTGAGTTCACAAGGCTGCTAGGGCACTCCATTGGGTACGGCTGGGATCAGAATGGGGAATTCTCATGTATTTTGCAATGGGGACTCTGGTGAGGGTACTGGGTGGAAGGAGGGCTTATTTGGGCCATGAGAGGAGAAGGATGAGGAGCCGACTGGCTGGCCGTTTGGCTGCCCGGGTGCATCGGTGCAGATGGCTGGCCCCTGAGGTACCCGACTTTTAGTTCACATCTTCTCCAGAATGGAGAATGTGTGTTCACATATCGGACAAATTTATCCTGAAGTCCCTGTGAGCTATCAGGGAGCACTTCACATACAATTCGGGTTTTTCATTGTGTGTTAGAGAGTAACCTGATTTATATCCAGGGTAAATAAAATTCACTTTTTGAGTCACTTTTAGGGGGGGACTTGGAACTCACAGTAAAGCCTCACAGTAAACCTGCAGGAAAGCCTGCTGTCTGGGAAAGCTCCAGGCAGCTGAGGAAAGAAAGTCCACAAAGAGGAGGAGGAGGAGGAGGAGGAGGAGGAGGAGAAACAGGGTAGGGGGGAAACCCTGCTACCCACCACTACTGAGGCCTCTGGGGACAACAGGAAGGTGAGTCGGGAACCAAAGGCTAGTGCTAGCCCCGTATCTTTACACAAATCATATTTCCCCCCATGAAATCTCAGTTGAAAATATGCTTTGAAAGAAAATTTAATGTAGAACAGCCTTTTACCAACATCTTCTGGTGCTTGGTGAAAGGGGTTTTGTTTTTTTTACTGTACTAACAAATTAACACTAGATACTCAGTGCCTAGAATAAAGAGCTTTGTTAGCTCCCAATGAAGCCAGTAGAAGACAGGAGCAGTAAACATCACATAAGGGAGCTTTTCTCATAATCAGTGAGAAGAGCTCAAGGGCGGGCTGTGGGGAAGCTGGGTTTGACCTACCTTCCCCATAGATGATCTCCTCATTGTTCCTGGGCAGATGGATTGCCCGCCCAGATGACTGGCTGCACTCCTGGCAGCTCTGGAGGTCGGGGTGCCGGGATGCGCCACCATGCATCACCCCACCCCCTGGAGCTCCAATAATGCACCACACAAGTGCACAGTGCATTATTGGGATCCCCCCTCCCCCCTGAGTGTGCCAGCCATGGCTGCAAGCAGCTATGGGGCTGACACATGATTTTAAAAATGAGGTTAAGGGAGCACTCGCTCCCTTAACCTAATTTGAGAGGGAGGCTACTTTGGTGGGTTTGCCACTGTGTAGCCACCACGACTGGGCCTGATCCTGGCAGTTCAAACGAGCGTGCAAAACCAGGCTGGGATTCCTTAGCCTGGTTTTGCATGCTCGTGTGAACAGCTTCAAGGTCTGCTGTTTTACTTGAACCACAAAATAATATGGACCTAAATCTATGTGTATTCACATAGAAGAAAGTTCCACTGTGTTCATTGTGGCTTACTACTAGATAAGAGTGCACAGAATTTCAGCCTCATTTTTCCTGCAGATATCAACAGGTGGGATATTTGTGAATATGCAAAATGCATTATAATAAAAACAAAGTATTCCCCATGTTCATGCTTATAAATAAATGTACACGAGTCTACAATTTATTGGGAAAAATACAAACTGGATTAGCATGCAGTTTCCACAGCAACCTCTATCTAGACTTATCACGCTAACATTCTTTGTACCTTGTGAATTGTGGGAAATTTCCCTTCATACCGATAAAACCATCCAAAAGCTATAAATATGCAAAGGAGAAAAACATGACTGAGAACAATGCACTATACACACACATGCACACACACTGGTAGTAACTGGTCTAATGCTGCTTTAAATATGTAACTAGTATAATGCTTCTTTAAAAGAAAAATTAACACTGTTGAGTTAGCCATACCTCTCTCTTAACTTCAGATGCATACAGTTCTTCCAGCTGTCTACATATTTATATAGTCTGCAGACACAAACCTTGATCTAGTGATCACAATGTAAGGGTTCTGATGCACACAAGAAACTCCTGCACTTGCCAAGTTTCACCATTCATATCAGTGGAGAGGGTACCCACTCAGAGCTGCTTGTCAACTGAAGTGAAGGGGGAAGTCCGTAACCACAGGAACTCTGTGTCCACAGTACACATGGAGCGCTGAACCAAAGTCTAATACTTATGTTTAAAAAGTAAACCCCCAAACAATTTGATATTCGTTTTACAACACACAATCTTCAGCAAACAGAAACCATTTTCGAACACAATATGCAATATTCATATACTTTGCCTAATCATTGATTTAATTAGTTATACATCTGATTTAGGCAGCAGTCAGTATTGCAGGTTTTTCTAGGAATTCACTTGCATTGGAAGTAATGAGTACTGGCAAGCCAATTCTGTTTTTGCAACGCACAAGAGATATTCTAGACCAGCTCAACCCAAGACTATTTTTTGTCTTATTTGAAAGGTGCAATGATAAATTGTAATGCAGTAATATAATTAGAAGTATTAAAATTAAATCCACATGTTCCACAGACAGCACTTTTAGAGGGAAGGGAGATCAGTGAAAACTGCATCCCCTCCTCTTCTATGTGTTCCTGGTTGCTCAGCAGCGCTCTGGCTGAGCTCCAAAGTAGCCTGTTGAGAGAATGCAGCTCCTGGTTCACCTTTCTAATGCTGTGGAACATGGGAGCCAGTGACAACTAACTCGTGAAAGAGTTTGTAAACTTTCAAAATCTACAGCGTACTTCTAGATGTTCAGAGCAAAAATAAAATGTAATGCATAGAGTTCTTACAAATTGCTTCTAAGTTACTTGGTTGTCAACAGAACAAAAGAAGAATGTGGTGTCTGTTCCCTTTGTTCCTTGAACAACTGGTGGCCAACAACCAAACCAACAAAACTGTGAGGCTCTCCACACAAGCAGTGTAGAGTCCACACACGGGCATTCAGCCCTTCCAGGGTGGCTGGATCAGCCGCCCACACAATTACCGGTTCTGCCACGGAGCTGGTTGGAGTGGCAGAGATCGGGGGTCACATGGCCCCTGGAAGTCCCAGAATGCCCTGCAAGAGTGTGTGGGGCATTCTGGGGAGCCCCCCTGGACACTAGGAGGCTTGTTGTATCCTCCCAGTTGGGGGTCTCCTCGTGAGTTGCCACAGTGCGGAGCCACACCTTTGCAGTGACTCACGATCACAAAAATGGGGTTAGCGGAGCCAGGGGCGTAACTATCATAGGGCAAGGGGAGACAGTTGTCTGGGGGCCCACTGCCATGACTGACTCCCCCAGCCGCGCAGCCGCCCGGGCTTCCTTCAGTTGTATTCATTCTCCGAAATTGATGTGAGTGTGAAGACCTGGAGCGACCAGAACAGCATGGTTTTTTTTTGGGGGGGGATTTTAAAATCTTGTCTCTGGGCCCACTGCAACCTTGCTACGCCCCTAAGCCGAGCACTCACTAAGGAGAAGTTTAAGGGGAAGCATTTTAGAAGGCTAGCAGCCGGGAGCTGTGTGGCTCATTTTATTTCTCCTGTAGAGCTTTACCTCTGAAACGTACTATCAAAGCTTTTAATGAACCACAATTAGTTCAACAACAAACTTCATTTCCACAAATTCTGACTTTCCCATTCTTTGAACTCAGTGTGGCTACTGTGGTGTGCCACAGTAGCCACACTATGTAGCCACACTGTGTGCCACAGTAGCCACACTAGATAACAAGCAAGTGCCTTCATTCACTCTGGGTTTTTCATAGCATGATCTAAGCCTTTCCCTGATCATTGCTTTGGTTTTCAGTGTTGCAAAACAAGTCCATATAAGTGCCTTGTTCAGCAAATCTAGTATGATTTCCTGGTCTATTGAAAAGCCTTATAAGGTATTGCTTCCTTGTTCCATATATATACCTGTGTTTAGCATAGAAAATCAGTATTGGTAGTGCCCCAATAAGAGAATTATGGGTCAATGAAGAAGAGTTTAGTCCAGTGCTAAGGCTGACTGTCAGGAGGAAGAGCAGTGCAGGAAGTATGGAAGTCAAGAGAGGAAGCCAAGGTGTTACTGCAAACCTGTTGGCTCTCTTTCAGGTTCATTCCATTCATATCATCGGTTGCAGGCTGGCCAAGTGCAGTTTCATCTAAATTTACAAGAGAAACAGAAGAGAAAAGAGAAAAGGAGAAAGAAATGATGATGCTTTGGGGTTCCCTTCCCCCTTAGTGATGAAAATAATTAATGCAGAAAGAACATTTCCTAATTCCTAAAGAAATGTCCTAAAGAAATCATGCATTCTGACTGCTTCTGGGCTTTTTTCTGAAGAAACCAGAGCTTCCAGATGGCATAGCAATCCACTGGGGCCAGATCAAGACAGTATCCAAATCAAGAGGTCATTCACACAATCAAAAACTGTGTTCTACCTGGGTTTGGGAGCTGTGTGTGCTCCCAACTTGAGGTTATGTGGAAGCAAAGTAAGTGGAAAACCTGGGTTGAAGTGATTGTGTGAAGTAAGGCAGGAACCTGGGAGAAAAACTGCTCTCCTGGAGAGCCTCACAGTTTTATTGTTGATTGTTTGCTGCCAATCCCAGAGGTACAGACTGGGGCTTCCTAAGCCCGGTTTTTCACATGTGTGTGTATCCTCAATCACTTCTACCCAATATTTCCCCTTATCTTGCTTCCATACAACCAAAAATTGGGAGAACACACAGCTCCCAAACCCAGGTAGAACACAGTTTTTGATTGTGTGAATGACCTCCAGGCCTGCACAACATATGACTTTACAAAAAAAGCCCATTAGTAATGTATTGTGGCCTGTCAGGTATTTGGTAGTCCTCAGGGAAAAAAGAAGCCAACTGAGTCTCTGGGAGATTGCTGTACAAGCTCTCCTGCTTTCCCTTATGTATTCACATGTCCATTTCAAAGACTACAGTCCTTCCAAAGTCCCTTATGAATTTCCCCTTCTCTGGTTATCAGACAAGGGGGTTGGGAAACACCTTTCAGAAGCAACTCAGTTGCATAATTTCTGATTAAAGTAAAGGTAAAGTTGTGCCGTTGAGTCGGTGTCGACTCCTGGTGACCACAGAGCCATGTGGGGCTTTTGGTAGAATACAGGACGGGTTTAATATTGCCTCCTCCTGTGCAGTATGAGATGATGCCTTTCAGCATCTTCCTATATCGCTGCTGCCCAATATAGGTGTTTCTCCTAGTCTGGGAAACATACCAGCAGGGATTTGAACCAGCAACCTCTGGCTTGCTAGTCAAGTCATTTCCCGCTTAGCCATTAGGTGGCAATTTCTGATTACTAGAAGCAAATTAGCAATAGTTATTGATATGCAAAGTTTTTAGTTTGACCAAACTTTTATACAGGCTTAATTAGCAGTTAAAGAGGTCATTCACACAAATGAGCACTGTTCTACCCAGGTTTGGGAGCTGTGTGTGCTCCCCATTTTTGGTTGTGTAGTAGAAGGAAAACCACGGTAGAAGGAAACCCTGGGTAGTTTTTCCTCTTTACCTTGCTTCCATACAATCACTTCAACCCAAGGTTTCCTCTTACCTTGCTTCCACACAACCGAAACACACAACTCTCTGACCTGGGTAGAACACAGTAGAGATCTGTTCAATGCGTTCCAGCACTTCTATTTCAAGACACCGAAATGCTTCTAGTTGCCCCAGCCAAATGGTTTCGGTGGTGGATGAGAGGGCACTTTAAAAGGAGAAGGCCCTTCCTTGCCCCTCCACTATCCCCTGTCACCCCCCTTAGCAGTGCTTTTTTGTATTCAGCAGCTGGGCTTTATGTTTGTCTGGCTGCAGCTTCCTGGGAACAGGAAGGAAATGATGTCTGAGCATGTGAGGGCACCATCTTGAATGTTCAGTGTTGCTGAACACGCAAGATGACGTCCGCACATGCTCAGATGCAGTTTCCTTCCTCATGCTGCCCAAAGGCTGCTGGGAACAGGGAACAGGGAACAAATGGGACAAAAAGAAACACAAACTCTGCAAAAGAAAAGCAAGGAGACAATAAGTGAATTGAAACGAGAGTTTTGAGGAACATTTAGCTAGAAGTGTCAAGGGGAATAACCAAACCTTCTTTAAATACATCAGAGTCAGGACACCTGCCATGGAGATGGTTGGTCTCTTAGATGATATGGGAGTGAAAGGGATTATTACGGAGGGTTTGGAGATTGTAGAGAAGCTAAATGGGTTCCTTGCATCTGTTTTCACAGCAGATGATACTGAGCAAATACCTGTGCCTGAGTCAGACAGAGTCAGACAGAGGCGACGAGAGATGACGTTCTAAACTGTCTGGGAAAAATTGAAAATTAACAAATCGCCAGGGCCAGGTGGCATCTGCCTGAGAGTCCTTAAAGAACTCAAATGTGAAATAGTTGGCCTCCTTGCAAAAATATGTAACATCCCTACAATCAGGCTCTGTTCCAGAGGACTGGAAAGTAGCCAATGTAACACCCATTTTCAAAAAGGGATCCAGGGGAGATGCAGGAAATTTCAGGCCCATGAGTGTAACGTCTGTGCTGAGAGTGTCAACAGGCATTTGGATAAAGGTGATCCAGTTGATATAGTATACTTGGACTTTCAAAAAGCTTTTGACAAAGTTCCTCATCATAGACTCTTGAGAAAACTTAGCAGTCATGGGATAAGGGGACAAGTTCATGTGTGGATTGGTAACTGGTTGAAGGTCAGTGTAGAATCCAAGGGCAAGAGTTGTGGTATGCAAGGACAAGGCAGTAGGGTGAAATGAGGAATATTAATAGTTTAATGAAATAGACATTGAAGCTATTCTCATGAGCGAGCAAAACTGGGCTAAGGGAGCCCAGCCTGGTTTTGCTCGCTCATGAGAACCAGCAGGCTTGTGGGTGAGCCCAGTGGCTCCACAGCGGCAAACCCGCCTAAATACCCTCCCCCTTAAATGAGGTTAACAGAGCAAGCTTAACATCATTTCTGCTGTGGCAGGTACACTAGGGGAGGGGGGATCCCAGGAATGCACCATGAACTCGCGTGGTGCATTACTGGGGATCCATGGGGTGTGTATACATAGTGGTGTTTCCCTTCACCCAACCCCTGGAGCTGCCAGGTGAGCTGCAGTCTGCCTACCTGAGAAGGGGTGAGTGATCATCTGTGGGGAGAGCGGTTAATCCTGCTCTCCCCACTGAACCCCATTCGGCTCTACACACTGATCATCTGTAGAGCCTTATAATGTACAGAGATGCATGTGCAGTCTGCTTTTCTGTGCTCCTGCTGCTGGCTGTTTGTTAGCCCTGCCTCTACTCCAGGACTGGAATACAAGTAACTAAAGCCCCATTCAAAAGCTGGCCTAGATCAAGGAATGGATTAACCAAAAATACCACAGACAGGAAACAGAGGGTAGGTATGAACTGACAGTTCTTTAAATGGAGGGAAGTAAGAAGTGGGGTCCCCTGGAATCAATACTGGGACTAGTGCTTTTTAATTTATTCATAAATTATCTAGAAACTGGGGTAAGCTATGAGATGGCCAGATTTGCAGATGACACTAAACTGTTTAGGGTAGTGAAATCCAAAGCAGATTGTGAGGAGCTCCAAAAGGATCTCTCCAAACTGTGTAAGTGGGCAACAAAATGGCAAATATAGTTCAATGTAAGCAAGTGTAAATTAATGCATTTGTGGGCAAAAAAAACCCCAACTTCACATATTGAAATTGTTGACTCAGGGTGCGGCAGCTGTAAAAAAGGCCAATTCCATGCTAGGGATCATTAGGAAGGGGATTGTAAATAAGAATGCTAATATTATTATGCCCTTATACAAATCTATGGTATGGCCACATTTGGAGTAATGTAGTCACTTCTGGTCATTGTATCTTAGGAAGGATATTGTAGAATTGTAAAAGGTGCAGAAGAGGGCAACCAAGATGATCATGAGCCTGGAGCACCTTCCATATGAGGGAAGGCTACAGCATAGGAACATAGGAAGCTGCCATATACTGGGTCAGACCATTGGTCTATCTAGCTTAGTATTGTTTTCACAGACTGGCAGAGGCTTCTCCAAGATTGCTGGCAAGAATCTTTCTCAGCCCTACTTGGAGAAGCCAGGGAGGGAACTTGAAACCTTCTGCTCTTCCTAAAGTGGCTCCATCCCCTGAGGGGAATATCTTACAGTGCTCACACTTCTAGTCTCCCATTCATTTGCAACCAGGGCAGACCCTGCTTAGCTAAGGGCACAAGTCATGCTTGCTATCACAAAACCAGCTCTCCTCTGCTCAGCATCTGGGGCTTTTGAGTTTAGAAAAGGGGTGATAATGGGGAGACAAGATTGAGGTGTATAAAATTATGCATGGAGTAGAGAGAGTGGACAGAGAGAAATTTTTCTCCCTCTCTCACAACTCTAGAACCAGGGTCATCCAATCAAACTGAAAGTTGGGAAATTTAGAACCAACAAAATGAAGTACTTTTTCACACAGCACATAATTAATCTATGGAATTCTCTAACACAAGATGTGGTGACAGCCACCAGCTTGGATGGTTTTAAAAAGGGCTTAGACAAATTCATGGAGAACAGGTCTATCAATGGCTATAGACTGGTGTCTACAGGCCACCTCCAGCCTCAGAGGTATGATGCCTCTGAGTACCTGTTACAGGGAATCAACAGCAAGAGAGAGGACATGCCCTTGCCTCTTACTCATGTGCTTCTCAGATGCATCTGGTGGGCCACTGGGTGAAACAGGATGCTGGAGTAGATTGGCTTTGGACCTGATCCAGCTGGACTTTTCTTATGTTCTAAGTGTGCACTCACTGGGAACCAGTGGTGGGTGGCACTGTACGTGCTGCTGCTACGTGTAAGTAGCCCAGTGAGTTACTCACTAGTATTAGATATTGTATCAGTCAATGAAGCTCTCTGCAAGTGCTCTTTCATAATGTACCGACTTAAAGTGTTAGATTGAGGTGGCAACACTGTTATAATACGGAAGAGGAATGAAGCAAGCTGACATAAAGCTACGTGATAGACAGCTTTATATCTGCCAATCTCAGGAATTCTACATTTCAAGAATGTCAAGACATACAACATCCTGACTAACAAAGAGCAAGTCATACAGGCTTGACTACTGTAATGTAATGCACTCTATGTGATGCTGCCTTTGTATGTAGTCTGGAAACTACAACTAGTACAGAACGAGGCAGCCAGATTGGTGTCTGGGACAACCGAAAGGGACCACATAACACCAATTTTAAAAGAATTGCACTGGGCTGCCACTATGTTTCTGGGTGAAATATAAAATAAATAAGCCCCTAATGGCTTGGGCTCAGGGTATTTAAGGGAGAGCTTTCTTTGTCATGAACCCTGTCGCCTATTAACGATTTTCTGAAGAGGTCCAGTTACAGTTGCCACTGACTTGTTTGATGGCGACTAGGGACTGGCTTTCACTGTGGATGCCATGGGGCTTTGGAATATGCTCCCTGTTGAAGGAAGAGAATCTCCTTCTCAGTTTGTTTTTAGAAAGACCTCAACACACACCTCTTTTCATAGGCTTTTAACTGGAATTAATTTTAATAACCTGTTTTATGATATTGTTTTTATTGCGCTTTGAGGAATTTTAATCTGTTTTTACTTTTTTATATTGTGTTTGAAATTGTCTACACTAGAGATGTACACCTCAGGTGGTAAGATGTACATCTCAGCTGGTATAAAAATATGATAGATAATAAATAGATAGATAGATAGATAGATAGATAGATAGATAGATAGATAGATAGGTTGGATGGTTGTGCCATGAACTGCATGGTTGTGCCATGAACTCTTGCATAATTCCCTCAATGCACTCATGTTGTGCTGCTGCTGCCTTGAGGTCAGTGACATGTCTATGGAGCACTTCCGGAGTGTGAGCACCATTCCAAAGCATTAGCCCTCTTGTGCAACAGCATGAGAGCAGGAGGATTGGGAGAGTTGCATGAGGGCTCCTGGAATGTGCCTGCAGGCCCTCCAAATGCATGCACTCTGTCACGGATGTCAACCATTGACTTTTGAATGGATTTACTTAATTCCATTCAAAAGATTACGGCCATATGGTTCAGTTCTATAACTTGGCACTCCACTCCTGGAATGCTAACGATTTAGCATAACTACTCCTGTAATGCTACTTCAAATGGAAGTGAATTGGCAGCTATTCAGAAATTATACTACAGCAGCTGAAGTGATTTTATAAGCTTGGACTGTTTGCCAAGCAGCAGTATAGATTTCTTGGAATTATTCCTTGTTGGGGAATTTTTTTCCTTTCTCAGTTCATTGTTGTTTGTCATCCAGTTGAAAGATCCTCTGAATCTGTAGCATTTTGTCAAGTTAACAGAAAAAGGAAAAACCAATAACTGACATCCAGACTAATACCAACAACATTTTGCATGTACAATGGGTGAACCATGATTTTCACTGATCTCCCTTTCCCTCTGCCTTCCACTGTGCTTCCCAAAAATATGTTTCTGAGAGTCTCACAACCCAAATGTTTTTCAGCATTAGTCTGGATGTAAACCATTGACTATAATGATCCATTTCCACATAAAAACTCACTAACTCATCAAGCAGATGGCTTGGGAGACCTACAGAGCTATATGCTGGAGTTAATTATGCACATTTCTGTCATTGGCTAGTAGAAAAGTTATTACTCACTTCGATGTTTAGGTCGAGGGGGAGGATGTACTTCTGCAACTACAGTTTTGGGAGGCTTTGATGGCTCTTTATGGCTCCAGTCTTCTTCCCATTGCTTTTTAAATTTCTCTTCTTCTGCAGTTATCCTAGAAAGGAGCAAAAATATTATTTACTTGGATTTTTAAAAATGATTAAATGATTGATTGAATGTATTTATCATAACTTTCCCTGCCTTAAAAAATGAAATGAGCAGGCAGATTATCTTCACTTACACTCTAGATTTACAGTCATTTCAAATGTACATTCAAATAGAGTGTGATCCAACCAAAGTTAAGCACTTCAAATCCACTGAAATGAATGAGACAGAAGTATATAATTTTGACTAGATCTAGCATTGTGACAGAATAGAAAAAACCCAGCTTGACCAGATTGCTTTCCTTTGGCATTAGTTACTGGGGAAGCAAGAGGGCATACTTGGTTTTCCTTCCTCAGCCATATTTTTTGAGCCTGTACCCCTTAGTAGCACTGCTTTTGTTTCTGGCTCAGTCCTTGAAGCTACTTCATATGCCTGGGTTCTTCCTCAAGAAATAGCTGTTTTGGGAGAGCAAATTTCAGTGGCATCAAAGAAAAGAGTTCAGCTCCCTCACCCCATGCACCATAGTCCCACTAGATTAGGATTGCTCCCCACATGACCGTTCTTTTCCTTAAAAAGCAACTTCTTTTGCCAAATGTCTAGTTTGACCCTACATCACTTCATAGGAAAATATGGAGTTGCTGTATACTGAGTCAGGCCAATATTCTATCGAACAGAATTGCCTACACTGACTGGCAGTGGCTCTCTGGGATTCTAGATAAGGACCTTCCCAGACTACCTGGAGATACCAGAGACTGAACCTGGGACTTTCTGCATGCAAAACCTGTGTCCTGATACCGAATTGTGGCCTAGGGATGTGCATGAACCTGTTCGGCATTCTATTCTTAGGACGCTGAAACGGTTTGGAACCCCCGCATTTGAACTGCATCTGAACAGTGGCTGACATCCAAACTAATGCTGTGTTCCTTTTGCACATGTAACAGGGGAGTGTGAATTTCACCGACCCTCTCTTCCTTCTGCAATCCTCTGTGCCTCCTGAAAATATGTCCGTGAAGGCTGTGGAACCCTCTGAGCATGGGCCACGCAGAGGCCCATTGCACAAGCGCAGCAACCTCCAAAATGGCCACTGTGCTGGAGGGGGAAGGGCTAAATAGCTGGCCAAGTGGCTGGTTAGGGTGGCAAGGAAGCCAGTGGGGGGAGGGAGAACCTTCATGGAAACCCACCACCATCTAGAGAAAGTCCCCTTGGAGGGAGTAAGTGATTTTTTAAAAAATTGTGAACCCCCACTGGACCGAACCAAACCAAACCGGGGTGGTGGTGGTTTCGAGGGGATGCTGGACCGAACTGGCCTGGTCCGGTCCAGGTCCAGTTCAGACTCAAACTGAACTGGGCTAGCCGGTTCCGTGCACATGCCTATCTCATAGAATGGATGCTGTCAAGGCACTGCTGTTAAGAGTATATTTGCAATATTTTTTGTGACTTAAATACAAAAAATTTGTGTCATCTCCTCTCAGCTTTTATATACAACTCTTTCTTATATTGAACTTATTTTATTAACTTTCTCAATTATTTTTCTTGCATATCCTTCCCTCTGTCATTCTTTCAGGGAGATTTTCAGAGCGAATTAGTTTTCAGCAACTTTATGTGTAGGGAACATTCAAAAAATGTTTCTGTCATCAGCAATCTGAAGTGATACAGAATTTTGAAGTAACTGTAGTCTGAATGAGTTTTGGGGGGCAGATGCCCTTGAAGTATTCCATTTGCTGTCTCTCTTTCCAAAGCCATAACATCCTAAAACAGGAATAACAGGATGTGGAAAACATACAGAAAAACACATGTATTGCGGGCGATGGCAGGTGGGCGGGGGAAAGACTTAACTGTTCCATTTCTTTACGGTATCTTTCTTCTTCCTCAGCAGCCTTCTGTGCAATCTCCAGTTTTCGTCTATTAAAAAAGGCATTGAGAGATGGGGTGGAGGGATGTAGAGATGCTTCACAGATTTATACGGATAACTATTTTTCCCCAATTATAACAAAATACAATGCACTGTTAGGGAAAGTTGTGACCCAGTGAGCCGAACACAGCTCACCAGTCATTTTTGGTGATCCACCAAAGGGCTGCTAAACCTGTTTTTGCTGCCTGCTTGACACTGAGAAAAAAGGGAAGTTGTCAAGACCCTGGCAGGTCACAAGTTGTGGCTGGTGGGATGTGTTTGAGTTGGTGGGTCATGAGTTCCATGTCCCTGTTGTACACCCTGAGGTGCTGCATATTTGTACACCCTGAGTAACTGTATATTTAAAGAAAGGCTTTTAAAATGATAGTTTCCATCCATTCTGCTGCCTCTACAACAAAAAGATCTGTGTGGTAATACTTTAAATCTGCACCTAGATATGAAATCTCCATATGGGGAGATTTCCCTGGCACCCTCCACAATGTAGCAGATCTAATGTTAAAAGTTTAGTCTTTCTGATTATGGTAGTTTGGGGTAATGAAGAATCAATTAAAGTTTGGAGTGAGATTTATTCATTAAACTCTTTTATGAAAGTTGATGGAAAAGTCAATGAAAAAGACAAATACGTTCAAACATGTCCAGATCATTGACATACAGTGAGCCCTTTCTCACGAGCAGTGAGAAAGAGCAAGAGGGCTAGTAGGGAGAAAGCTTTAAAAGACTTACCTTCTTGCAGACAACCAAGGGCTCCCTCTTCAGTGGGCAGATCATCCTCCCAGATGATTACCATCTGTTTTCGGTAGCTTGGAGCATCAGGTTAGGACGTATCACCCCAGATCACCCTGCCCTACCCCCGGAGCTCCAATAATGCACCGCATGAGTGTGTGGTGCATTACAGGGATCCCCCTCCCCTCCCCAAAGCTGCACTGCAAATGTGTGGTGCATTATGGGGATCTCCCTTCTCCTCCCCTCCCCAAAGATGCCCAGGATCCCCACAATCTGCCAGCTGTAGCTGCAAGCAGACAATAATAGAAATGGGGCTAGGAGAGTGCTTGCTGTCCTAACCTCATTTTAAACGGTGGCTACGGAAGCAGGTTTGCTGCTGTGGTGCTGCTGGGATCGGGCCCAATCCCAGTAATACATATGCACAGGCAAAATTTGGCTGGGCTTCCTTAGCCCGGTTTTGCCTGCACATGTGAATAGCTTCTCTGTGTTATGAATATTTTATGCTATATATGCTTATATTTTTGAGATATAATTTGTATATGTTATTTGATAAACACTTACTTCATTGTGACACTTGATTATACGTAATAATGAAGTTTGTATAGTGAAGTATAATTTTTAATGGTTGTTAACCCTAATTCTATACTTTAGTTTTTGAGAGGTAGATGGGAAACTTCATATTTTGTACATTAACAATATGCCAATGGACAGACAAAAGGGTATTGCATACTTCACTGAATGAAAGCACACACAGAGACTGACTGAGGAAAATGGTCATGCAGAAATGGAAGGAACTAAGGGGGGAAATACCCAAGTATCTTATTCCATCTTCTTTGTTCTCTTAAACATTTTCTGAGTATTTTACCTCGTACTCTTCAAACTCAGCCTTCTTACCTATTACTTATTAAGACATCAAATTATTATCACCACATTAAATTATTAATTTATTATTAATTATGAAACTCTTCACTGATCATGATACTGACGTTTCAGAATCCCAAGGCCTCCAGAAGAAAACAATTCAAGTTAACTAAGCAGCTTCTGATAATGATAAGTGTGTCAACAGTAACACCTTCAGACACACTTAATTTACCAGACCCTGCCTGTCCCAAGCTCTTACATTTTTTCTTTTTCTTGCTGCTCTTTCAGGATTTTATTTGTCTCCAGTGCAAGTCGCTTCTGGCGCATTAGCTCTTGGCGCTCCATCTCATGATGATACTCCTCCCGCTGCCTCTCCTCTTCGGTCATAAACAACTCCCTTCCCTAGATAGTATTTAAAATGCCTGTTAATTAAGTTTTCCTCAGAAATTTACAGAGCATCCCTCTCCCTCTGAGTGATTGTCATGTAATAAATTATAAAATGTTCTTTCTCAACAGTGAACATGATTATTTCCTTTACCTGATGTATAAATAGAGCTGTCTTGTATTTATTTATTTATTTATTTATTTATTTGTAATAGATCTTGTAGGTTTTAAATAAAAATAAGATCTTTTCCAATTTTCCAATTTAGCCATATTTCTGTGGTTCTCTTGCTTTGATTTCAGTAGGCAAAATTTGTATATGAATTAGGCAAAATTTAGGTTTGAAAACCCTAGCAGTCAGATTATTAAAGGCTGTGCACATGATCAAACCATGGATGGGGAGGGCAGGGAGGCAGGGTTTCACCTACCTTCCCCGCAGACAACCAATTGAGCTCCTCTTCAGCACAATGCTGAATGCCCACATGATCTGTGCTGATCTGTGCAGTGCACGTCTCTGGAGGCCGAGACTTGTTTCCATGACCTCCAGAAATCCCACAATGCATTGTGCGATGAGTGCAGTGCATTGGGGGATTCACCTGAGAGTCAGGCACTCTAGATGCCCTACTCTGTGTATGCTTGGGCTGTGTGCATCCTGAGGATACACATGACCCTGGCACCAAGGTTAAGGGCACACTCGCATCCTTAACCCTGACTCAAGGCCATGGTAAAAAACCGGGTTAGGCAGGGTGGCAGCACTGAGATTGGCCTTGATCCCAGTGCTCCACATGAGCAGCCTAACCCAGGCTAGACTGCTCTAGTTAGGCTGCTTATGAGAATAGCTTCATAGAATGAAACTCAGATTTCCCCCATGTTTGACTGAGATTCTTTTTTGAATGCATTTTAGGCACTTAAGCACCTACAATGTATGTGCTTTTTCACATTACCTTTTCACATTCTTCAGAAGAGACTTGAATCTTGATACTGTCATCATTTCCAAGGTTTTAATAACATTAATTTCACCTCTATTTTCTTGCTAGTGTGTACATCTTCACACTGAGTAGTGTGAACACAGCATCAGAGGTGTTATGCCTAGCTGATGGCACAAGCATTCTGTATGAGTCAGCCATGATCCAAAACAAATGGGAATGTATTTTAGGAATTAGGTTTGACTTACTTTTATTTTGTTCGTTTGAAACAATGGATCAAGAATGTTAGATGAAAATCAGTCCCAGTATTTATTTATTGATTTATGTAATATATTTTGTCAAGCAACACTTCAAGGCAGCTAAAATAAACAACATAAGATGCACACTGGGGCCATTCACATGACCTACTGGGGCCGGGGGGTGGAAGGCTTCACAAACCTTCCCTTCCCCCCATACAATCATCCTTTGCTTTGGTGGGACTACAGAGCCCACTCCCACCTGATCTGTGCTGCTCTGTGCAGCATGGAGCAAGGTGGATTGCTGTGAGGCCGGGACTCATTATCCTGTCCCCTGGGGAAATCCCACAGTGTACCGTGTGCAGTGCACTGAGGGATTTACCCAGGGGGTGGCATCTCTGTGCCAGCATGAGCTGCAAGTTGCCTGTGCTGACACACAATCCTAGCAGCATGGTTAAGGGTGTGTTTAAGCCGTGTTAAGGGTGCTGGGTTTGGCACTGCGGCACTGCTGCGTTAAGGTCACTGGGTCTGGCATAACAGCACTGCCAGGATTCACATGGATCCTGGCAGTTCTCATGGGCAGACATAGGCAGCCAAGCATGGGCTTGGCTGCTCGTGAGAAGAGCTGCACTCTTTAAAACAAAAACAAAAAAGGACAGCAGTTAACACAATATTAAAACCTCAGACAAAATGGAAATAGATTAAAACAGTGTTAAACAATAGGCAGAGAGAACCACAGCATTCCTGAGTCAAAAGGCCCGGGCAAATACAATAATTTTTATCTGGCATCCAAAGTTCATAAGAGTTCTAATTACAGTGATATTAGTCATGTTTGCATCTAGCTAAGTCTCCCATCAAACATTCCACTTGCATTGCACTTTTTCCATTGTGCATTGATTTCCCATGCATTTCTGAGTTTAATTCAAAGTGCTAGTATTAACTAATAAAGGCTGGGTACACAGGAAAGAGAAGAAGAGGACAACCAGCAGCAAGGTGGATACAACAGCAGTGAATGCACCACTGGGAGACCTTAAAGGATAAGTTGAAGACAGATCATCCTGGAGAGAATCTATCCATGTGTTTGCTAAGAGTCAACGCTGACCTGACAGACAGCAATCAATCAATCAACCAACCAACCAACACACAAGGGGCCAGAGCAAGGAGAGGAGAGTGGGAATGAGTTGCACCTGTGTCTTGTTTTCTGTCACCCTGCCCCATCCATATGGGCTGCTTGATTGTGAGAATCCAGAATTTCAAGGTAAACCTGGACAGACTGCTCCGGTAAACCAGCATTTAATCTGGATAGATAACCACCATTGTTATCTGTCCTGGTTAAATGGAGCAGTTTGACCAGGATTGCCCTGAAATTCTGGATTCTTACAATCTACTCCACGGTGCTCACTAATCTTGATTCACTTTTTAACTAGGATCTTTGGGATTGTGTGAACCCAGCTGAAGCCTTTTAAAGCCTGAGACCAAGAGGCTATTCTCACGATAGGGGGAAACCGGACTAAAGGAGCCTAGCCCGGGTTCCCCCCCACCATCATGAGAACCACCAGGCTCGTGGGTCAGCCCAGTAGTTCTCTGGCAGCTCCATGACTGAGCCAGTAGTCATGTAAGCGGCCGATCTGGCCACCCAGGGCTCTGCAGGTGATCGTCTGTGGAGAGAGCAGGCTTAGCTCCTGCTCTCCCTGCCAATCCTCCCAGGCTCTACACACCACTCATGTGTAGAGCCTCCAAGTATTTTAAGAACCATCTACCTCACTATGCCCCTGCCTGCCCTTGCAGGTCCTTCTTCAAGCACCCCTGCCTACAAAGGTGAGGCAGGTGGTGACCGAGGATAGGTTTCCCCCCCTGATGTGGGATTTTCAACTCTGGAATGCTGTCAAAGCCAGTCTTATAAATATTTATTTGCAGAACTATATGCACTTGTAGGATATAATATACATTATAATGAGCTTTGTGCTTGTTATGTCCGGGCTACAGAAGATTACTCATGATTACAAATGGTTGGTTTGATCCATAGTTATATAGGGCATGATAAATTATCAGTATGGGGCAAATGGCTGGCTGTAACCATCCTGGAAGGATTTTACATTTTTGCCTGAGCCATAAGGTCTGAGTTTCTCGAAATATAAGCCACAAAATGAACAAGGTGACCTGCTCTTTTTAAATTAATTTTCAGTGCTTATCAAGATGACTTGTCTACATTCTAACACAGATTTGGGCTCATTAATTAAATTTCAGGAATTCTGGGCATTCTCTTTTTATGAGACACCTTAAAAATATGGCTGAAGTGCTATTCACATTCCTGCTTTAGGACAGATGCAATTATACATGCACTTAAAATCAGTCAGCTCAGAAGAATGAACTTGTGATGTCTATTAAAGATAACATTTAGATTTCATCAGTTACTTTAAGCTCCTTAAGCTCAAGTCAATTGATTTGGATCAGGATTTTAAAAGCAGAATTTCTGTTTGACTCCAAGGCATGCATCCCACCCCCAGTTCAAGTTTTCAATGACTCCAGTGGGTCTCCTGCCAGCAAGTGTGCTTTGAGGATTAGTATGTGTTTCATTCCTTATTGTTGGTAAAGTGGAAATTCTAGATTTTCACAGGGCCTTTGCTGACTGCTATGATATTAATACTTACTGCTCCTGTTACAACGGTGATAGTCAGGGTTGGACTGCTTTTCAACACCTTCACAGCCTGAAAAAAAAATTGGCAATGTGAAGAGAGAAATAATCTTCTCACCTAGAACTTGTAAGTATGTATACCTGCAACTGTGCATACAGTGGTTTATATCAATATAGGCAATGTGGCCAGTGAGGCGAGTCTATTTTGCACTATTGCCAGTTGCAATCTCATAATAAAGAGCTACTGCAAGAAAATATGTGAGGTACTACACCAATGCAGATGGTTTTGTGATGACAGAAGTGCCTTTAGAGAGCTGCCAGCAGTTGTATCACGTATACTTTGTGGGATGCAACTTTGTGGGTTGTGCAACTACTTTGTGGGATGTTACTTTACAGCCTACAGGTATGATGAGTGCTGGCAGTGTAACACTTCTAAACTATACTGCTGCACGACGGTGATGTTGTAAGAGTGCAGCATTAATTGCACCCTTTTGTTATTTTCAGGTCTGGAATGTCACACGACTGTGCCTTCAATGTAAAAAATAAAAAGTCAAAAGTAGTACATCCTGGGGAGAGCTGATGGGAAACAGATACTAAAAGCAGGGGCGGGCGGTGGGGGTGGGGGTGGGGGTGGTGTCCACTTCCAATGGAAGTGATTAACCTCCCTCCAACTGCCTCGGAGATAGTTCTTACATTCTGCTTGGGAAATGGGGTCCATCTGCGTATGGCATATCCATGATAACTTTGACACAAGGGCAGGAGCTCTATGACATTCAAACTAAACAACCTTATTTTTGCAAATTTACCTAGTAGGAAGTCTCACTGTCAGTGGGATTTGCTCCCAAGTAAGGGTGCTAATTTAGAATTGCAAGTATGCAAGCATGTTGAAATAATGTCTTTCCATATTTAGAATTAAATCCTAGCTAACTATATTAAAATAATGGAACTCTAAGTAAATTTGAAATTTAATCATTATCTTTTAAATTGTATTTACCATGTCAATATTTCCCAAGTATTTGTTGGACGAATCCTTAAGTGTGCACTCATGTAAATGAGTTCATTTACATTTTATAAATAAAACAACCAACCTAAGAACAAGTTCTTTTCATTACCTCTTTGTGATCCACATTAGAAAAGTCTGTTCCATTTACTTCAACAATCTGATCACCAACCTAAAAGCAAGTAGGCAAGCCAAATATATAATGATGCAAGATTCCTCTGATTTATTATTTATTATTATTTATTTATTACATTTCTAGACCACCCCATTCAAAGGCTCTGGGTGGTGCACAACAAGTTTAAACAAACAAAAACAAAACACCATTTAAAACACACTGCTTAAAACAATTTAAAAACAATTTTAAAACAGTTCAGAACCATTTAAAAACAAATTAAAATACTTAAAAGCAATTTCATTCATTCATTCATTCATTCAATTTATATACCGCCCTTCCAAAATGGCTCAGAGCTATATGATCTATTTAAAAACCTTGGAAGTCCAGGCCAAACAAGCAAGTCTTTAGGGCTCTCTTAAAGGCCAACAATGAGCCTAAACTGTGGATACCTGCCAGGAGTGCATTCCATAGCCCAGGAGCAGCTACAGAGAAGGCCCCGCTCCGAGTCACCACTGGATGTACCAGTGGTAACTGGAGACAGACCTCTCCAGATGACCTCAACATGTGATGGGGATCATACTGAAGAAGGCACTCTCTAAGGTAGCCCAGACCCAAGCCATTAAGGGCATTAAAGGTAATAACCAGCACTTTGTATTTTGCCCGGAAACATTTTGCCCAAAAAGCCAGTGCAACTGATTTAAAACAGGCATAATAGTATCTCTCCGGGTTATCCCAGAGACCAGTCTGGCTGCCATATTTTGAACTAACTGACGTTTCTAAACTACGTACAAAAGCACCTCCACGTAGAGCACATTGCAGTAGTCAAGCCTGGAGGTTACCAGCTGATGCACCACTGTTTTGAGATGGTTCTCTTCAAGGAATGGACACAGCTGTCGAATCAGACAAAATTGATGGAAAGCACTCCTGGCCATAGCTGCCCTCCACCTGAGATACCAGGGTGAGGCCTGGATACAAGAGCACCCCCAAGCTGCATACCTGTTCCTTCTGGGGAAGTGTAACCCCATCCAGCATAGGAAGATCTAACTCATCCCTCAAATTCAAAACCCCCACAATGTGCACCTCCATCTTGCCTGGATTCAACTTCAATTTGTTATCCCTCATCCAGCCCATTACTGTCTGTAGGCAGGCATTTAGGGAATGAATGCCATTTCCTGATGAAGATGTTAAGGAGAAATAGATTTGTGGGTCATCAGCATACTGATAACACTGTGCACCAAACCTCCTGAAGAGCTTGCCCAGCAGTTTCATGTAGATATTAAAAAGCACTGGTGACAGAATGGAGCCCTGAGGGACTCCATACAATGGCTCCCATTTCAAAAAGCAACCATCACCAAGTTCCACCATCTGGAATCTGCCTGAGAGATAGGAGTGGAACCACTGCAAAGCAGTGCCTCCTATCCCCAACTTGCCCAGGTGATCCAGAAGTATACCATGGTCGATGGTTTCAAATGCCACTGAGAGATCCAAAAGAACCAACAGAGTCACACTCCCTCTGTCAATTCCCTGGTGAATGTCATCCATCTCAACCCCATAGCCTGCTCTAAAGCCAGTTTGAAATAGCTCTAGATAATCAGTTTACTCCAAAACTGCCTGGGGTGTTTAGCCACCATTCTCTCAATCACCTTGCCCAACCATGGGAGATTGGAGACCGGCCTATAACTATTAATCACTGAGGGATATAGGGAAGACTTCTTAAGAAGTGGTCTAATCATTGCTTACTTTAAACAAAGAGGCATCCTATCGTCCTTCAGTAAAGAGTTAATGATATTAACTAGGCCATCTCCAATAATTTCCCCGCTAAATAGAAGAAGCCAAGTTTGGGCAAGGATACAGAACAAGTGGTAGGCTGGTGCAGTAGCCCCAAACAGCTTGCCCATGTCCTCAGGCACCACAGACTGAATCTGATCCAATCTAATACTGCAAGAGGGATTGCTGGACACCATCTTAATAGACTCTGCAAAAACAGTGGAGTCCAATTTGGCCCAAATACTAGAAATTTTGTCTGCAAAGAACCTATTGAAAGCATCACAGCAGAACAGTCTCCGGGGACTGTTTTGAACTAGAAGGAGCCTGAATCAAACTCCTCATAACTCTGGACAGCTCTGCTGAATACGAACCTGCAGAAGCAATGCATGCAAACCAGTATTGTTTTTTTGCTGCACGCACTGCTTCCACAACAGCCTTCAAATGGCTATATGCTGTATCCTGTCAATTTCGATCTGAGTTCTCCTCCACTTGCATTCTAGTTGCCAACCTTGCACCTTGCTGCTTCAGACCCTGAAACTCCTCTGTATACCAAGGGGTTCGGTTTGACAGCTCAATGTCGAGCCAACCCATCAAGCCCGGTTTGGTTCGACATCGGACTCCACCCGGCCATTTGGGTGGGGGGTTTCAAGGGGGTGCTGGACCGATCTGGCCCAGTCTTGTTCGGGTCCAGTTTGGACTTGAACCGAACCAGGCCAGCTGGTTTTATGCACACCTGTACCTGCAGGCGGTCTGCCAGCTGTAATCTTCAAACCACCTGTTATGGAATATATGGAGGTATCTGCAGAGCAACTAATTTGATAGCAATGGTTGACATCCAGAATAATGATGAGATGATGCTACAGTGGAGAGACAATTTTCACTGATCTCCGCTCCCATCTAAAGCCCACTATATCTCCCAAAAATAGATCCCTGGGGGTCATGCAAAAACTGTCCCACCTCCATAGTGCAAGTGTAGAATTAGTCCAGATATCCGCCACTATAAATTATTACAATATGCTTAATTTTATATTCCCCCCCTTATGCTTTGACTTTTGAAAGACATCACTTCTTTTGATTCCTGACCACTAGAAGTAATTTCAAAATACTCTGACAATGTGATCCAATCAACATGATGTGCTTGGACTTTCAAAGAACATTTGACAAAGTCCTTTATCAAAGGCTCTTGGTGCTTTTTAATTTGTTCATAAATGATCTCTGAAGTTAGGAGTAAGCAGCAAGGTGGCCAAGTTTGCAGGAAACTGCTCAGTGTGATGAAAACCAACATGGTTGCAAAGATGTCCAAAAGGATCTCTTCAAACTGGGTGTATAGCAACAAAATAGCAAATGCAGTTAAATGTAAATGTGTAAACCAACACCTACTGGGGTAAAAGAAAACACCACCACCCCATTTTCACATTTATCCTGATGGCATCTGAGTGACTAATCAGGAAAGAGATCTTGGGTCTTGGTGGATAGGCAATGAAAACATCAAGCCATGCATGGCAGCTGTGAAAAAGGCACATTTCATGCTACGGATCCTTAGGAAAGAGATCAGAAGTATAAGTGCTAATATTATAATGTCATTATACAAATCTTGGTGCAGTCACATTTGGAATACTATATAAGTTCTGGTCATCACATCTCATAAATAATATTATAGAATGGGAAAAGTTGTATAAGAGGACAACCAAAATGATGAGGAGATTAGAGCTCCTTCATGCAGCAACACAGGATTAGACAATGGAATTTGTTGCCACAGGATGTTGTGATATTCACCAGCTTGGATGGCTTTAAAGGGGGATAGACAAAATCATAGAGGACAAGTCTATTGATGACTATTAATCTTGATGGCAATAAAATACTTCTAGGTTCAGAGTCAATATGCCTCTGAATACCAGTTGGAGGAAACAATGGCAAGAGAGAGGGCATTCGCGGAGTAGTGGTTAGAGTGCTGGACTAGGACCGGGGAGACTCGAGTTCAAATCCCCATTCAGCCATGAAACTAGCTGGGTGACTCTGGGCAATCATTCTCTCTCAGCCTAACCTACTTCACAGGGTTGTTGTGAGGAGAAACCTAAGTATGTCGTACACCGCTCTGGGCTCCTTGGAGGAAGAGCAGGATATAAAATGTTTTTTTTTTTTTTTTTTTAAAAATTCATTTCCTGCTTGTGGGCTTCCCAGAGGCATCTCATGGGCCACTGTGGGAAACAGGCTGCTGGACTAGGGAGGTCTATGGCTTGATACAGCAAGGCTCTTGTTATGTATGTACTCACCTCTAACCCTACTTCTGCAGATAGAGAATGTGGTTTCACATTGCTGATGAAAATGCCTGGTTTTTGTGTCGGACCACTGGAAATACTGGAGAAAACAACAAAAAGTAATGAGAATTACATTACACCACAATGCAAGGAATTATCCTCATTGCAATCTTGACATATACCTTGATATTTTCCTCGTTGTTTACTTCATTAGCTTCCGGTTGATAGAAATACATTGGATCAGATTTACTGTTGATGTGTCTCACCTAAACTCTCTTGATGCCTATCGTTCTGTACTAACTTGCTACTGCCAACATTCTATCACAGTCAAGACTGAATGCTTATCAGTATGAAGAACACTATGGCAGGTAGGGGTGTGCACACACATTTTGACGCATAACTGTTTATCCTCGAACCAGGCTGGTTTGGTGGCTCAGTCATGAACCAAACCAAGCCCAGTTCAGGCAGACCAGTTCAGCATCAAATGAGTGGTTGGGGGTAGGGTGATGGGAGAGGTAGTTAAAGAGTCTTTGATGGTGCCACTGCCCCCCTCCCCGCCCCACCGTGCAATCCATAGCCCAAGTGCATGTGATGCCTCTTGTTTTAGCAAGCAGCCCGCACAGCAGCAACACAGTTCCAGCCTCCACAGAAGTGTGGAGGCTGGAACCATGCCACCGCTGTGCAGGAGGCTTGCTAAAACAAGAGGCATCATGCCAGGGAGGTTGAGTGGTGGCAGCAGCAGCTGTGCAAGGCATATAAAACCCTTTAACTATCTCTCTTGACACCCACCACCCACCCTTTATTGCTTCCCAGGACCACCACCCCTTTACTCACTGGATTCCGCTTTACAAGTATAGCTGCTTGAACCACCGAACTGGTTCGGTCAAATGGGAAGGTTCAACCAAACCGGTTTAACAACATGCGGTTCAGTTTGAATTCGATCCAAATTCGAACTGAACTGCGATTTTTGGTTCATGCAGACCCCAATGACAGGAATCCTCTTTTTATGTCTTTATTTATGAACATAGGCTAATTGAAGAGAGTGAAGCAGACAATGTGAGAAGAGAATGCTGTTCACTACTGTTGTGATGAAGGGACCATGTTGTGCTGAAGGGAGCACTCCTCTTTGCTTTGTGAAATGATTCAGTAAAATAAAGGTCACTAAATATACTCAATGTATAAAACATTTCTATGCCTGGTTCCAGGGCCAAAAGAGTTGAGGTCCTGAAGGAGTTGAGGTCCTGATCCACAAGAGACACCATCATATGCATCAATATTTTTTACATGGTGCATTATCCAGCCAAGGTTAAGTAATTTTAAATCTAACTGGTTTCAAAGTGAAAGTCAAGCTCATGCTTAGAGTTCTACCACTGAAATCAAGGAAAGTTAAAAGTACTTACATTTGTCTAGATTGTGCCCATATTTTCTAGGTAATGAAGAGAAATGAACAAACGGCTACTCACCTGCACCCCATTCCCTTTGTACCAATCAAGCTTATGAAAACTTTCTTTTCTTTATGGTTTTTTCCTCCAGATGATGCAAGTCCTGCAACACTGCTTTTACCTTCCTAAAATGAAAATGAAAAGCCATGGAGTTTTGAAAACATTGATGTTCACTTGCTTCCATTAGCTAAATAGTAATGTTGATTTCCCACCACCTTTATCTAAAGTTTCACTTAGCATTTATCTAAAGATTCACTATAGTTTCACTAAAGAAAATACATACGGTAAATATTTTGATCTGCTTATACATACTGAGTATGACATGAACTATCATTCATGGTTCTGTGGTTAGATGGTTCTGTGGTGTGATCCTTATAAAAGCCTGTCAGTGCTGTAATACACTATCAAATAAACCCATAATCTTATTGTTCCTGACTCTCTAGCTGCTAACATCACATCATGGATATTGGAAACAGGCAATTAAAGCATGGATAGTATTAGGTACACCTTGAGTCACCACATTCAGGATTGTATTTATTGCTGTGGGAACCTATTCATTTCTATGATTCGTATTTAATTCTTCTAGAGGTTTTCATTACTTGTATGTACTGAATGTACTATATCATTATGGTCATAATGATACATAATTGATACAGTAGCTTTAAAAAAGAGTCAATATTACAATGATGACATAACTGTGAGTAAAACTGTATGAGCAAATTATTCTATTAAAAAAAAAAGATCAGCATGTCTTAATGGAAGGAGTATGTATGGGAGCCATTGCAGCATTATAACTCCAATCCCACCCACGGGCATCTGAAGAGGGAGGGCAAGGAGAGGCAGTTGTTCTCCCCCAGATTGAGAAATTCCCATTGAACTCAATGGGGCTTGCTCCCAGGTAAGCGAGTATAGGATTGCAGCTCCCCCCTACCCCAAACAAAAAAAGTCCTGTGGACACACATATTTCCCACCCTCATGGATACTGTCACTCAAACATAATAATGAGGGTAAAACAGTGGTGTGAGGGTAGCCATATCATTGAAGATCATAGTTATACTGAGCCATAATGCACCAGAGCTTAGTGGCACCATATGCACAGTTCTTGGTTCAATCCCTCACACTTTTAGCTGAAGGCAGTTGGATAAACTGAGGGAATAATCAGGGAATACCTTGACATAGAAAGCTGATATCAGTCTGGGTAAATTGAAAAAAATCTGTGTTTTGTATTTGTATCTCATATTTATTCTAAAAAGCTCATGATAGCATACATGAAGGTTATCCTGTTTTAGCCTCACAACCACTCAATGAGCTCCATGGTTGAAAGGGATCTCTAGCCCAGTCCTCTATCCACTATCTATCCGCTACACAACACTGGCTTTTCTGTGGTTCATTGGTCTGACTAAGAATAAGACAACCTTTCAGCCTACTCTCCAAAGGGAAAAGACTTGGGTATATGTCCATGGGTGTCCCTAATAACTTTTGTATATACAGTTCAATACAAACCAAATTTATAGCACATGAGAGTGGGCCCTAGGGGATAATGATGAAGCTATATTTTCCCATCTGCCATCTTGGTTCAATATGGTGGTCACTCAAAGTATAAGTACCACCTTTTTAGAACTCATGTGTTGAAAGTCTGATTAAAAAAACAAATTCACAGCACATAGGAGAGGTGGTGGTCATGAGGTATGTTGACTGGGGTATCCCCCCCGGATCTGCCATCATGTGGTAGCCACTCACATTGTAAGCACCATCCCTTTAGAACTCATGGGTTTACAGTCCAAACCAAACCAAATTCCAATACAAATGTTTGGGAAACACATGGCATACACATTAGTTCAATTTTCTAGTGCACTTTTAATAGAAAGCCAACAAGTTTGTACAGTGCCCAATATAAGGTATTGTAAAAGTAGATGCAACACAACCATTTGCTAATGAGCACAGACTTTGGAAAAATGTGATTTCAGCACAACAAAATATATTTTCACAAAGATACATAAATATCTTACCCCAGGATTCGATACAAACTGGTCTACAAACTGCCACTTGAGAGGCTCATCAGGAGAACTAAAGGAAATTAAAGTTTCATATGAACAGAAGAAAAATGCTGGGGGGTATGGGGTGCTGTATGGGTGTTTTCATGCCAAAGATCCAGTTGACTTGGGTTGCAGCTTGACCTACTTGCTGTGAGATGACTGGGATTTGTAAACAAATGGTCTGCTGGTAGGATAGATTATTCCAAAGAGCTTTGGATGGCCCGCATGCTGTACTTGCTCAGCTGCAAGCAATACAGTCCCAGATGACAGAGATGAATGATAGGAGTGACAACTTACAGGTCAAGTAACTTGTGTTTACAGTCCTTCCCAACAAATCTGCGATGATGCAATCTAGGACTTTGTCACAAACCACTTTAATATAACATATTAGGAGCCTTAAAAAAAAAAAATCTCAGCTCAAGTGCATGGTTAAATCTCAGTGCAGAGTTATATGTGCTTATGTGCTAAAAACTTTTTGGTGGGCTTTCATAAGGATAATGCCCCACTGAGTAGGAACTCTCTTAAGAAGTGGCATGGCTAGATTAACATTAGCTCTGCTTCACTTTCACTGATATAAAAAGCCCTTTCTCACAATTACATGAGAGGGCTACCAGGCAGGCAGCGAAGAAGGCTACTAAAATTTACCTTCCCTGCAGACGATTCGGTATTACGTGGCACTGACACACGAGCACTTAGCCCGAGTTAAGGGTGGCCTTGTGTCCTTAACCCTGGCTAAGCAGTGGGCTCCCTAAGTGGGTTTGCCGCCCTGCCATCTCCAGGAGCCACTTGCCTCCCAGTGGTTCACAAGCGCAGCCAAGAGCGGGCTTGGCTGCCTTAGCTGTGTGTGCGAACAGCCTTACAGTGTGCTCAACTCTGTATTGAATTGCAGCTTATAATCAATGCATTCTCTATTTTTCTAGTGCATTCTCATTCCTGTGATTGCAAGGATGGAGTATCTCTAGTTTGCAAACCAAATCAACAATTTAGGCTGCAATGTAAACTTGCAAATATAAAATGAAGACAAGACAAGACAAGACAGTTTCCTGCTAGGCATTCAAGCCATGGTATTTTCAGTAACCCTAAAGATGTGTACTTTTTCAGTGTGCAAAGTGTGAAAAAGTGTCCAAGCAGAAGAAACTAAAAAATATTCTACAAGGTACAATGGAAATCATTGTATACAATCTATATTGCTCATAAAACCCCTGCTAACTTGGCAAAGAGGCACCTTTTAACATGGTGATTCTCTTTATTTAGCAGGGGGAGAGTAACTGACCCTATCCACCCCCAGCACAGTACCTCCAGTGACTATTGCTGGTGTCTATCTTGTTTTTTGTTTTTGTTTTTAGATTGTGAGCCCTTTGGGGTCAGGGTTCCATCTTATTTATTTGTTATTTCTCTGTGTAAACCACCCTGAGCCATTTTTGGAAGGGTGGTATAGAAATCGAATAAATACATATATAATAATAATAAAATCTGCATTCAGGGTAAAGACCCGTTGTTACCTTTTGACAGGTATCATGCCAACATCTGCAATAAAAAAAACACATTTCATGTCAGTTAACATCATTTGCTTATCATCTTATCTAAACAGCTTGGAGTACGGAGATTATAACAAAGTATAAGAACAATTTTCTACTTACGTCTCACTTTTATAGACACAGTTTTCTTTGTGCGAATAAGATTAATCACTTCTTCATGGGTGCAAGAGGAAATGGAGTATCCATTAATTCGAACTATCTCATCTCCAACCTTAGATTAAAAAACAAAAAAGAGAGATTAAAATAAAAATGTATGTGTGTTTCAGAAGGAAGTCTGTGAGGCTGTTCTCACGCATAGCCTAACCCGGGTTAGGGATGCCCAGTCCGGGTTAGGCTGCACACGAGAATGGCAGGGATAGGGTCCAATCCCACTGGGGCCTAGCCTTGCTTTCAAACCTAGCTGTTAGCCGAAGTTAAGGGAGTGAGCACTCCCTTAACCCGAGCTAACTGCTCGTGCGTTTGCTGTGGTTATATTTTAGCCCCAGCGGACACAGAGATGGGCACTAAGAGTGTCTGTCTCCTGGAGGAATCCCCGGATGCATCGTGTGTGTAGTGCAGTGCATTGTGGGCTTCACAGAGGCTGAGACAAGAGGTCCCTGCCTCAGATCAATCTTCCCTACTCCACACATCACAGAGCATGATTGATCATGTGGGAACACATTCCAAGCTCCCATCAAGGACCAAACAATCATCTGGGGGGAAGGTAAGGTTTAGGAAGCCTTCTTCCCACACCCTGCCCTGGAGGTCTTGTGAATGGCCCCAGTGTGTGTGTGTGTGTGTGTGTGTTTAAATTAGCATTATTACAAACTGACAGTGAGAACATTCACACAATCAAAAACTATACCTGGAATTGGGAGCTGTGTGGGCTTCCAATATCCAGTTGTATGGAAGCAGGTTAGGAGGAAAAGCTGGGTAGAAGTGAAGTGGGTAAAAGGAGGAAAACCTGGGTAGCTTTTCTTCCTGCCTTGCTTCCACACAATCACTTCAACCCATGTTTTCTTCTTGCTTCTATACAAGCAAAATTTGGGATCATACACAGCCCCCAAACCTGGGTAGAACACAGTTTTTAATTATGTGAACAACCTCACCATCTTGTAAGTGGTGAGTGCTTAGGGAGCAAAAGTGTAAAGACAAACTCTTCATACAATCCAGAGGGGGTGGTCCTGTCATTTCGTGGCAGCAAAAACAAGTGTGCGGTGTATTATGGAGATCCCCCAACATCGGCAGGAAGCCCTGCAGTTCCCATCCTCGGGTGCAATCGGACAATTGAAAAAACAAGGTTAAGGGAACACTTGCTCCCTTAACCTCATTTTTAAGGTGGGCTCCAGAGATAGGTTTGCCGCTGGGAGCCATGGGGCTCCCGGCGGTTCTCACACACTGGCAAAACTGGGCTGGGCTTCCTTGGCCCAGTTTTGCCTGCACAAAAACTGTGAATGACCTCAGCATCTGGTAAGTGGTGAGTGCTTAGGTAACAAAAGTGTAAAGACAAACTCCTCACAAGATCCAGGTGGAAATCATGTCATTTTGTGGCAGCAGAAACAACTCCTAAAGGCTAACTTAATGAGGGTCTTCTCACGATTATGGAGAAGAGCCTCTAGGGGGTTTGCGAGGAGAGCAGGCTTAGTCTGCTCTCCCCGCACACGAGCAGCAGTCTGCTCTGGGTGGCTGCAGCAGCCACCCAGAGCAGACTGACCCTGCAGCAGCCACCCACATGACTGCTGGCTCTGTCACGGAGCCAGTCAGGGCTGGGGAGTTTGGGGGCCACACAACCCCCAGAAGCTCCAATATGCCCTGCGCAAGCATGCAGGGCATGCTGGAGAGACCCGAGCGGGGAGGCTGCTTTTCAGCCTTCTGGCCAGGGGTCTACTTGTGAGAGGCACCACGGCTACTCATGATTTTTAAAACTGGGTTTGCGGAATGCTCACTCTGCAAACCCGGTTTAAGGGATGGGCTAAGTGGACTAGCCACATGTAATCCACCGGGCTCGCCTGCGAGCCCAGTGGTTTATACAAGCAGAAAAAAATCGGGCTAGGCTCTCCTAGCCCAATTCTTGCTGCTCGTGGGAATAACCCCAATGTCTTTGGTGTGAGCAAATCCTAACTCACAACAGACAGTAATTTTTCCTCTTTAGGTATTTATCTACATTATAGCCATGTATATATGGTATATAAATATGATTAATAAATAAATACATCATGGATCTTGCTATGCCTGTTCATCACCAGTGTCTGCTAGTTGGGAAAGAGTCACACTCATATAGATCTTGCACTCTGGCTGGATGGGATATTCATTTCTGCTCTGCTCATACTGTGACACATCTACTGCTCTCTCTTGCAGTGTTTGATCGTTGGTTGAACTTTGTAAAATAAAAACCTTCTCTCTGTACTTGGGGTGTATGCACCATGCATCAAGTGACATGGGCTTTAACCTACAAAAGCTTACAATAAATGTGCTACAATAAATGTGTTCATTTTTAAGATGTCACAAGACTCTTCACTGTTTTCATTTACCATATAAATGAGCCTCTCCATCACTCATCATGCTCATTCTGTTGCTGTAGAAATAATTTAAACAATAGGGCACCCATATGGAGTCAGTCAGAAAGCACTTATTCATGTTGGTGCTTGATGTAGTGGCCATGCTGTTGATGACATGTTTACTATCCTAAAAGTTCAAAGGCAAGCTGGATCTAAAATTTACATTTACATTTGGCTCTAAAATTTACCTGAAGGTCCAGAGGAGCTGGCAATTCAATTGTTACCTTCTGTTCTGTCACCAGGGTATATGGTGGGAAGCAACACAATGGTCTTCAGTCATTTGGACCCAGTCTTCCCACCCACCTGACCTTGCCCATTTACAGACTTATAATGTGACTTGTTTGGATTGCTGCTGATCTAGATTGATAGCCAATTGCTGGGGACGGGAATAACTTAGTAGGGTCTGGAGAGTGAAAATAGGTAAGTTGTGTTTCCAGAAGCTCATTAAGAGCAACATGAAGATCTATACTCCATTGTACACACAAATGGTTTTGGATGAAAATGAAAAATAAAACATAATGCAAAAGCAAAAGTAAAGCATCATCTATATATGCAAGAAATAAGAATAGTCAAGCACAAAACTAAATTGCTTAAGGCAAATCCTAAATTTATTGATTTGTTTTAAACTATTTTTAGTATTTAATTGATTTTAATGTTTGTTTGTTTTTATTGTGAACCGCCCTGAGACCTTGGGTTGGGGTGGTATAAAAATGCTCTAAATAAATAAATAATAAAATAAATAAATACAACCTGGGATTTACAAAGTACTTTTTCAATTGAAACTGAAATTCAAGAGATGTCTAGCATCTTATTATACTGAGCCATGCCCTACAGATTAGTGCATGGCTCAACAGCAAGAAGCAGATGAAACTGTATGCCATGAGAAGAACCACATTTTTTTTTTAAAGTATGGTTCGCTGTTTAATTGCTAAAGTGTGCTGTCAAGTCGATTTTGACTCCTGGCAACCACAGAGCTCTGTGGTTTTCTTTTGGGTAGAATACAGGAGGAGTTTACCATTGCCTCCTCCAGCGCAGTATGAGAAGATGAGGCTATTCCCATGATCGACAGAAAGCAGGCTAAGCAAGCTTAGCCTACTTTCTGCCGATCGTGGGAACCACCAGGCTCGCAGGTGAGCCCAGTGCCCCCAAGGTGGCTAGCCTGCCTAGAACACCCTCCTCTTAAATGAGGTTAATGGGGAAAGCACTCTGTTAACCTCCTTGTGTTGCTCGTGTGTTGCCGTGGCGTGCAGTGACACATGAGTAGACCACTGCAAGCAGCCTCCCAGCCTTGGGGGTCTCTCCAGGATGCCCCGCGCGCTTGTGCCACCCCTGTCGGCTCCATGATGGAGCTGGCAGTTGCGTGGGCAGCCGATCCGACCGCCCAGGGCTCTGGGCAGGATCGTCTGTGGGGAGAGCAGGCCCAGCAGAAGCTCTTCTCACAGATCGTGAGAAGAGCTTCAATGCCTTTCAGAATCTCCCTATATCGCTGCTGCCCGATAGAGGTGCTTCCCATTGTCTGGGAAACATACCAGCAGACTTCAAACTGGCAATCTTCTGCTTGCTAGTCAAGCATTTCCCCACTGTGCCACTTACCTGTAAATGGTATGAGGATTTTTCTAGTTGGACTCCAAAATATTGAATATTGAAATATTGAACTCCCAGTGCATTATGGGAGTTCCAAGAGCCTCCAGGCCATCAAACCTCCCTGCTGCTGGCAGTGGTGAAGGATAATCTGTGTGTGCAATCCACACACCCAGCAAAGAGGAATGGATCATCTGTGGGGGAAGTAAGCTTTTAAAGGCTTTCTCCCCTCACCCTATGGAGCCCTTTCTCATGATCATGAGAAAGTGCTCAATGAATGAATGAATGAATGAATGAATGAATGAATAAATAAATGAGTGAGTGAGTGAGTGAGGCACTTCACACAGTCGGTGTGAAGCACCAGATGGGGTTCGGCAGGCAGAGCAGGTTTAGCCTTCTCTTAGCCTTAGCTGCCCACAGATGAGCAGTCACTCATTGCTGGGCGGTCGGATCAGTCAGGCTGCTCCAGTCAGGAGCTCTGGTGGTCAGGAGAAGGGGAGTTCTGCCGTGCAGCCCCCCAAACCCCAGGAAGGCACCGCGCAAGTGCATGGTGCCTTCCTGTGGTCCCTCACCCCTCTCCCTAACACCCAGAGTGTGCCAGCCATGGCTGCAAGCAGCTGCGGTGGACACGCAATCCAAAAAACAAGATTAAAAAAAATGGAGCACTGGCTCCATTAACTTAGTTTAAGGGGAGACGTAGTTAGATGGGCTAGCCACCAGAGAACCACCGGGCTTGCCCATGAGCCTGGTAGTTCCCATAATTGATCAAAACAGGGCTGGGCTCCATTAGCCTGGATTTGATCAATCGTGAGAATAGCTTTAATGAATGAATGATGAGGTAATTAACACAAGCGATAACTGTGTTCTACCAGGTTTGAGAGATGTGTGCGCTTCCAGTTTTTGGTTGTGTGGAAGCAAGGTAGGAGGAGAAGCCTCTGCCAGTCTGTATAGACAATCCTGAGCTAGATGGACCAATGGTCTGACTCAGTATAAGGCAGTTTTCTATGTTCCTATAAGGAAAACCTGGGTAGCTTTTCCTCTTGTCTTGCTTCCACACAATCACTTCAACCCAGGTTTTTTCCCTCTTAACTTGCTTTTCCTCTTAACTTGCTTCCACACAACTGAAAATTGGGATCACACAGAGCTCCCAAACCCAGATAGAATACAGGTTTTGATTGTGTGAATGACTTCAGTATGTTATTAATATGGAGCTGGATTTCATGGGATTTATTTTGCACAGCAAAAGGTGACATTTCATGGAGTGCAAACTTTTATCAGAAAGATCAGCACTCCCTCTAGGAAAAAAACTCATTTCACTGTGAGATTGTCATGATCCAGGACACACACATACCTCATTGGGGGATGATATGGACAGTTCAAGGGATGAGACAGGGTGGGTATGACCCAGGTGATCCTTGACTGTTGGGACCCACCACACTTGGAGCTTTTCCAGATAACAGGCTTTACTGGGGGTTTTCTGTGAGGTTTTACTGTGAGTTCAAAGTTGCCCCCCAAAATGGATTTTTTTTACCCCAGATATAGATTGGACTATAGTCCAAAACACTCTGAAAAACCCAAATTGTTGTGTGAGGTGCTCCCTGATAGCTCACAAGGACTTCGGGGTAAATTTGGCCAATATGTGAACACAAACCTCAATTCCAGAGGAGATGTGGACTAAAAGCCAGGTGTGAAAAATTCCCTGGAGAACCAGGCAAACCCAAGCTACCAGCTCCACTATAACGCAAGGACACAGTCCTGCTGTTGCCCTCTGAATCAGAGAAGCCCCCTTAGAATCTGCTAATTCTAGTAGAAGTCCCCCAGCGCCATTGGAGCTGGCACTTAAGAAATCAGTCAATGCCTCTTTAAGAAACAGAGCCTTCCCAAAGGAAGGGGTGGGGCCAACTCACTCCACCTGGGCAGCAGCCATAAAAACCAGCAGTCTGATGCAAGAGGCAGTTGGAGCAACAGCTCTTTTATGTTGCTATGCCCAGTTCCTTGGTGAAGCTAGCTGAGGTTCTGACTTCTTTTGCCCCAGAGTTAATATCAGAGGCCTGTGTTGCTCCTGGATCCCTGGCTTGTGATTGTGAGAATGCAGCCAAAGGGGGGGAAAAGGCAGACTAGCAACAACCACTGTAAGGATGCTGTGCTGGGGTTAGATAGGGAAAGTTGCTCCTCCCGCTCCCCATGCTAAATATAAGTGAATCACCACTTGAAAAGGTACCTCTTTGCTCAGTTACAAACATACAGGCAAATGAAAATAGTGCCTGGTGCCAATCCTGAATTTTGAAAACCCTGGACCCATCTCATGTGAATCTCTATGACTCTGCATCAGACACCCTGATTTGGGTCATTTTGGGATCTTATTTGGAGTTGATTTTATAGTTATACAGTTCTGATGACTGTGTAGTAGATTCTTAAGAGCTGTCTATGTAATAGATAAGAGTTTTTAAAACCTTGCTGGCATGGCAAATGACAGATTTCCAGTTTTACTAAGTGCTATAATATGTAACCTTTACAGGGTTATTCCATGAATAAGGCTGGTTGTGGTTTTTGCTTCAGTGGTGAATTGTCAGGTGGTGCACAATGCCCCCCATATCCCCTCATGCCTGTCCAAGTTCCACCCAGTGCCCCCTAACTGGCAGCATGCCAAAGAGATGGTGCACTAGCTGCCGCCACCACTGCTGCTGCTCCTCTTGCTCCCTGGATTTTAAAAAGGAGGAGAAGGTCTGCTCTAGTCCACCACTCTCCTCTCCTCCATACTTCCTCTCCCTCTCCATTCCTTTCTTCCTGTTTAAAATCTAGGGAGAAGCAGCAGTAGCGGCAGCACTACCAGCATAATGCCAGGTAAGCAGGAAGCACAGGAGGAGAAGTGGTAGCAGGGTAAGGGGGAGCAGGCTGCAGCAGAAGGGTAGAGTGCACCAGGAGCCATTTGGTGTGGCAAGAGGCCCTGAAAAGAGGCGTGGAACCCTGTTGTGCCACATCAGGTGCCAGAAGGCTTGGGACCAAAAGGGCTTACCATGATTAACAAGTAAAATGTGAAAGGGAGACAAAACAATGGGAGAATGGAGATGAAAGATGCAGGTATCACAAAGGAGCAATGAGAAATTACTTGGCATAATGAAATGCAGCAATCACAGCAGATGCATTACAGCATGGTAGGGCTGCCACTATTTTCCAGACAGGGCTCCCATACTTTAAACTGTACTAAGAGACAGCAAATTTAGAATATGAAGTTGTCTCCTTCATTGTATCTCTACACTCTTGCCTATTAATTGTAACTAGCTAATCTGGCGCATCTGCATCCCTAGGTGTCCCTGTCTCTCCCCCCAGTCTTCATTTCGTTTTCAGCCCCATTCTGTTCTCCCCTCCCCCTTCATCCTCAGTCCGTTCTCCCCCTCCCAGTCTGCTTTCTCTCACCGCTCACTCACTGCCGCTTTCCCTCCCTGCCAGCCAGCTGGCCACCACCTTTTCTCCCCTCCCGCCAGCCAGCCAGCCTGGCCGCTGCTTTCCCTCCCTGCCTGCCGGCCTGGCCGCCTCTTTATCTCCCCGCCTGCTAGCTGGTCTGGCCACCATCCACCCGTCCCTGCTGCTATCTGGCAGCTGCTCACAAACTCTTGCAAGAGCTGCCACAGATTAGCAACGGGTACGCTTAAGAGAAATATATAGATACTGCTTATTGCTTTATGAAATGGTCCATGAAATATAGATAGATAGTAGGTAGGTAGATACTGCCATACCACTATTAAGGGCACAAGAGTCCTGTAAAAAAAAAAAATAGAGAGAGCAACCCTTCTGTGCGTAGATATTGGTTTTGATTCAGAGCACTAATTCAGTTTCTTAGCTGACTTCTGGGTCATGCTGAGAGAATGGAATGAATCATGGTCTCCATGAATATTAGGTATGATATGCTTGCTCCACCTACTGGGCATTTTTTTAAAAATCCGCAAACATCACAAGTGTTTCTTTTTCTGTATTTCAGCACGCATTACTACTAGGGGTGCTCTGAGTTTTCATGGATAAAAATGCTGGGGGTGAAGCAGGGCTTCAGAGGGCAAAAGTGTTCATGAGGTTTTCCTTGCTTCCCTTGTCCACACATTGGTCACCATTAGTTTGCAGCTGCTTTCCCCCCTAATTTGTAGCTTTCACACATTATTGGGGAGGGGGGAGCAGTTCTTCCTGGAGTGATCCCATTCAATCAGGGATCACATAGACAGTTATGATCATGTCATATAATCACAAATATAATCAAATCTGACTAGATGATGATGTTATGAAGCCAAATCAGAGTGAGGGCAGAAAACACTGTCCTCACTGAATAGGTTTCCTAACTATCCCATGTAACCAGTAACCAGTAAGATGTGTCTACATGATTATCTTACACAGGCAAATATCAACGTAAGAGCAATGCTTCTCGCTTATCCTGGATGGATGGATGTTTTCATCCGCATTTGATACCCCACCAAGTAATCACCAAAACTGGGGGCTGTTTCAGTTTGAAGTTCTTTTCCACACACATATGGGTGCGTGTACACACACCATAACAACAACACCTGTTGTTTCAACTCCACTTAAATCACTACAGATTTCCAATTAATATATTTTGCTAATCTGTTCTTTCACTTATTTTATTTTCTACTTTTTCTTTCTTTATTTTCTTTACTTTTCACCAGAGCTCCATGGAGAACATTTTTCTCCAGAGAGAAAGTTGGGCAGTGACAAGCCTAGGGAAATAAGAGTCATATTCATTAACTCTACCAAAAGCCTATATGGTATCTTTGACAACTGACATCGGAAGAGAACTGAACAGCATCTTTGTAAGAAGTAATTGATTCAAGGTTTCACTGCATTAGCAACTATTTTTTCAATTGAGTAATCACAGAATAATATGAAGACATTTTTTAAAAAAACAAATCGTAATGGACCATTTTTCTGATGCTTTGTTTACTCAGCTTTCTATTCTAATCTTTAACTTAGAACTATGTTTAGATTTTCAAAAATTGATATTACCCCTGTGGCTTAGGTGAGGTCGAATCTGTCCACCATGTGCTGCAGTTTTGTCCTTTTTATAATGATAGCCAGTGCAGTCTTATTTCTCCCTTCCTATCAAGCTTTCCTGGCCGGACTGCTGAATTTTACACCACACATTTTACACCCTCCTTGCAGATATGAAACCTTCTACCACCTACAAACTTGCCAGATTTTGTGCAGCTGCTGTTAAGATCCATCAAAAGATAACCTCTAGCCCTTCTTTTTAGATGTTGTTATATGAGGCTTCTATGTTGGTGATTTACTGTATGATTTACTTCTTATCTGAATGTAGTATATAACTAATCAATGATCATAATAAAGCTATTCATTCATTCATTCAAATTGATATTGATATTGATATGTTAACCCCTGCTAACTGAACAGAGAGATACCTTTTAAAGTGGTGATTCTCTTATATTTAGCAGGGGGAGAGCAACCGGCCCAATCCAATCCCAGTACAGCATCCCTCTAGTGGCTGTTGCTGGTATCTGCCTTATTTTTCTTTTTAGATTGTTACCCCTTTGGGGACAGGGGACCATCTTATTTATGTATTTGTTTTGCTATGTAAACCACTTTGAGAACTTTGGTTGAAGAGTGGTATATAAACATCAGTAGTAGTAGTAGTAGTAGTAGTAGTAGTAGTAGTAGTAGTTATTGTTTCTGCAGTATTGTAAGCCACCCTCTCAGTCTTGAGAAAAAGCAAGCAAGTAAATAGACAGATAGATAGAAAGACCAATGTGAAATAAAGTTCAAATTTCCTCTCTTGCCAGTGGGGAGTTGAATTTATTTGTCCCAAAGAAGCAGCATTTTGCTGTCAGTATCAGAAGCATTATAGCTATACAGTGCTATGTTACTTTTTCTGCATTTGCAGGTCATCATTATTAGAGGCACTGAAACATAACAGATTATGTTAGTAAATTACATTTTTTTAAAAAATTGGGATTTGTGGAAGGCTTTCCATATGCAAAGTATCCCAGGAATATCATGCAGAGTTTAATGCTCCCCATTTCCCTAAGTGGCAGGAACGTCCAGCAGCTATTACAAGAGCCACTATTCATGCAACAGAGTAATGATGACTTACGTGCTTGTGAAGCTCTACTTTTTTAACATCCACTTATTGGGGCTGTTCATGCAACCACGGTCATGATCAGGTGGGCGTGGGGGAAGGCAAGGTTCAACCTACCTTCCCCCAGATGACTGCTTACAGCTTGGGAGGCATGCAATCTGTGCACCCACACAACCAGCACTGCCAAGAACAATGTGGAATCTCCCTGCTGCTCCTGGCAGTGCTGGTACACAGAGGCCGGGATTCGTTCCGGCCTCTGTGAATCCCACAATGCACCATGCGACACATAGCAATAGCAATAGCAATAGCACTTACATTTATATACCGCTCTATAGCCGAAGCTCTCTAAGCAGTTTTACAATGATTTAGCATATTGCCCCCAACATTCTGGGTACTCATTTTACCGACCTCGGAAGGATGGAAGGCTGAGTCAACCTTGAGCCCCTGGTCAGGATTGAACTTGTAACCTTCTGGTTACAGGGTGGCAGTTTTACCACTGCGCCACCAGGGGCTCATGCAATGCATTGAGGGATTCCCCTAAGAGATGGGCACTCTAGGCACCCATCTCTGTGGGTGGCTGGGCTAGTAGAAGCCTGGCTTGCTCATGGGCCCATAGCATAAGCACTTCTTCCCTTAATTTTGGCTAACAGCCAGTCTAAGAAGCAGGGCTAGGTGGTGCTGCCCCACCAGGATCGGGTCCGATCCCGGTAGTTCTCACACCCTAGCCTGGGTTAGGATTTGCGTGAGAACAGCTTCAATGAGTAGGGAGAACAGCCATGCATACTGTTGGAGATGGACTTCTAGTGCATCGACCTTTTGCACCAACTATCCTAATGACCACTAGGGGGAGTAGAGATAGTGAGTAAGGGTCTCCCTGACTGCTCTACCTGTCTCTACTCTATGACCCCTGACCTGACTCTTCCGCACTTCCTGTGCTGAGTCACAATCCTTTCTTTCCTCCTAGAGAGCAGATGGAAACATCTCTCTCTCTCCTTACCTATTCATTATGTAGTTATTTAGATTAAGTTTAGGTCTTTCCTATCCAAATGTATTTAACCAATAAATATTTAGTATTTAGTTCTACAAGGACCTCCATGTGTTTTCTCTAAATAGCTCCAACAACTAAACCATCTTCTGCTACCTACTATGTAACTGGAATGTGTGCTCATTCCTTTGTGCTCTGCTGTATTACCTATCGAGGGTAAAAAAATTAACAACCTCTAACACATACAGGACATGCTAAGTTTCCCAAACCATAGCAAGCCCAAAGACTGCTTCTTGCTAGCCAGCAAAAATTCACATTTCTTTCTCTAGCAGTATACAAGCTGCATCACTGCAAAATATTTTCTTCAGCTGCAGCCCATGTAAGAGGGGCATTTGAAGGTAAACTAGATTGCCTAACAACCAAAATCCATTGTTAGTGTCCAGATCACCCATCTGGACATCATAACTCACAACAGTATGAAGAATATAGTGATTGCTGAAACTTAAGATTCCAGCCTTACAGGTTAAGACTGACCATAGTTTTTACTGTCTTTTGCATAAATTTAATGGTGTTTTTTTAAAAGAACACTATGCCATCACCATCACCACCACCATCAGCACCATCAACATCTATTAATCCTATAGCAATGGACCTATTCACATGACACACGCTGCCTGGAATAAACCAGGCAGCTCGTGTCACCTGGAGCACCAGGAGCCCTCCAGTCCAAGCTGCTCCAGACCCAGGTAGCCCAGTTCCTGTACCCAGGTCTTGGTAGGTGATCGTGTGCACCATCACCCCTGGGTAACTGGGCTCCTGACCAGCCAGTTGCCATTTTAGGCAGTGAGCTGGGGGGGGGGGAGGAGCAGCCATGCAGAGCGAAACGGCTGTAGTATTGAGAGCAGCTGCTCCGCTGATTGCGCATTGTATGCTGGATTCCCGGAGGACCCAGCACAAGTTTTCCCCCTCCCGCCAGTGCTCTGACGCTCACTGCCTGTGCTCATGTGGGCGCATGAGTGCTGGAGTTTTGAGGAACCTCCTGCTCATCTGCGGGGAGGGAGGTAGGAGCCTGATCCCCACAAGCCCTCCCTAAGCCCTGGTAAAGGGCTGTGTGAACAACCATACTAAGTGCTATCCAGTGTTTAAAACAAAAGCTCCTTCCAACAATTGAGCAGATATGACACAAGAGAAAATGAGAGAGCAACAGTAAACAGGGAAAACATCAAAAGCAGGTATCACAGACGAAGCGACATAGAAAAGCAAGACAGAAGAGGTGTATTGTCAAAAGTGAGTCAAAAGTGGGAAATAGATTTTAACTGAATTTTATATCTTTAAATGGAAAACGGCAAACAAATAATTTCATGGTAGTAATTAGATAATAATAACCAGAATTATTTTTTTTATGGGGACACAAAAGGGGCAAAGTGCATTTATGGGTGGGAGAGCTGTGTCCCACAAATTAGATTTCTGAAACAGAAATGGGGGGGGGCAGTTGGGGTGCAAACTACTTGTGTGTGGGGATTTGCTCCCTCTGAAGCTGCCCTTGATAACAGCATTGTCCTAGTAATCAAATATGTGTGTATGCATGTATGTATGAAACACTATTTTCCTAACAGTCTACATAAAAGACAAAAAGAATACGCACACAAGTAGTGATATGCAAACAGGTTCGACATTCAGCTGGTTTGGTTCGACCATTCAGGGTCGAACCGAACCACCCCCTGTTCGGTCCAACCCCAGACCGAACCCCCCTGGGGGTTCGTGAGTTTCCCCCCACTTCCCCCCTCTGGGAGAGTTGTTTGAGGCAGTGGGGGGGATCCATGGGGTCCCCCCTCCCCCCACCAGCCTCCCTTAAGCTCAGCCACTCATCTTTTCCCCCTCAGTGCAGCGGGCATTTTGGAGGCCACCATGCCTGCGCAATTGGCCTCTGCATGGCCTAAGTTTGAGGGAGTGCCGGACCGAACTGGCCTGGTCCATTTAGGGTCCAGTTCGTATTTGGACTAAACCGGACCAGCTGGTTCTGAGCACACCCCTAGCGGGTAGGTGGGGAAGAAGGCAGGTTCCAACTCACATCCCTCCCGGACAATCAAGTAAATGCTGATGGGAGCATGGCTCGCATCCCCAGATGATCTGTGCTGCTCAAGGGTGTAGCTAGGAGCCTGTGTTCACCCCTCTCCCCAGCAGCCCCTTGGAGTGAGGGAGATAATGAAGAAAACTGGGAGGGTGGAGTTGGGGGGCCTGGATTATTTGAACCCATCCACTCAATTATAGCTACACACCTGGCACTGCTCCAAGACGAGTGTGGTACACTGGGGGATACCTCCACAAGATGGGCACTTTAGGTGCCTGTCTCTGTGTTTAATTGGGCTGCCTGCAGCCTGAGCAGCAGCTGAGAGAGCCAGCATAGCATAGTGGTTAGAGTGTTGGGCCTAGGACCGGGACCCCATTCAACCATGAAACTCACTAGGTGACTCTGGGCCAGTCATGTATCTCTCAGCCTAACCTACCTCACAGGATTGTTGTGAGGATAAAAATAACCATGTACACCACTTTGAGCTCCTCAGAGGAACAGCAGGATATAAATGTAAACAAACAAACAAACAAAAAAACCCTGACTAATGGCTGGGTTTAAAAGCAAGGTTAGGCAGGGTGGGAGTGCTGGTATCAGGAGCGATCCTGGTGCTATATATGAGCAGCCTAAGCCAGGCTGGGCTGCCCTAGTCTAGGTTAGGCTACTCGTGAGAACAGCCTCAAAGACTGACATCCAGACTATCACTGCACTATTGTGCAAGCAAGGGAAGGGGGGATTTTTGATGATCTCCCTTCTCTCTGAAGCCCACTGAGCATTACAGAAATATGTCCTTAAGGGTTGCACAGGGAAGGAGAGATTGTTGAAAAATTCCCCTTCCTCTGCTCATGTGGGACCAGGAGGCTTGTTGGAGCCTCCCGGAGGGGGTCTCCTCGTGTGTCGCCATGGCACGAAGCCACGCTGTGGCAGCACACGATCATAAAACCTAGGTTAGCAGAGTGCTCGCTAACCTTATTAAGTGGAGGGCTACGTTGGCGGGCTAGCCACCAGAGAACCACCGGGATCACCCAGTGAGCCCAGTGGTTCTCACGGCAGGGGGAAACCAGGTTGAGCTCCTTTAGCCTGGTTTCCCCCCCATCGTGAGAATAGCCTCATGGAATACTTCCCTATCCATGGGAAACAATGTTAGAAAACCACATACTTCAGGGAATAAATGTTTGCTAGTTCTACATACAGTTCTACATAACTGTTCTACATACAGTTAGCAGAAGGCTTTATCCCTACTTTATCTCGCAATATTAACTAACAGTATATTACCTGAAGCATTAAGGGGCTGAAAAAGATTAAAACAGAACATATTTTCATGCTTTCCATTGCTTTTACATTTTGAAAAAGGGTTCTTGTTTTACTAACTGAAATATAAGAAGCAGATTCACAATGGTTTCAAATTTTCTTTTTTTCACATTTCCTTTCACTTCTATTATTCATAATAGCTTCCAGCCCTTTTTACTCAATAGAATCTCCAAAGATATTATTATCTGGGAGAATGGCAAAAGAGGCAAATGAAACACCTGAAAAGGCAAAACACTATCCTTTCAGAAAAAAATTGAGAAATCACAGGAAAAATAGGTCAATGCATGAGTGTTTCAGTTACATATCTTGATTATGCTCCCTCCACACACACGCACAAACACACACACACTCTTTACATGGTAGAGAAACTACTTTCTTTCTCCTAGTACAGAGAAATTAATCAAGAAGGTATAGAAAAAAGGAGCCAGAAACTGATATTATGATAGAAGATCATTAAGCCTTTTCTCAGACCACCTTTTTTTCAAGTTTAGAAAATGTGTGGGGATTTAGCGAAATAATGCACATGGGTGAAATTTCAGAAGCATTTGGCTTTATCATGAGACAGCAATTTAGAACAATGGGCTGCCTGTCAACTCCCCTTATTTACTTGGTTCTAGAAAGTGTCTCGCACAGACTATTATGAAGGCACCTTAAGCTGATCCTTAACATCACATATTAACAAACCAAAGCAGACAGCTACATTTGGTGCAATCCACTATTGCTTGTGTATTAATAGGTACACTTAATAGTTTCAATAGGAAATTGTGAGCGTTTTTTGTTCATATATGCCTTTTGTATAAGCAGGGATTCATGGCTTTTTCTTCCCACAAGGTTCTTCCCCCCCCCCCATTCATCTCTTCACATATTCTGAATATGGATTGATCATAATCGAAACACTTTCTGTAACATTCAGAAAATAGAAATGCATGAGAAAATCCACTATGAAGTAACCACAAAAAGGCGACAGTTTGAGACATTTTGTACAGGTACCTGAGTACAAAATTCAAAAATGTGCCTTGTGAGGTATGAAGAGCACATGAGTGTAAAAGCCGCAGCATTCCCCTTTAAAATACCTTGGCCCAATCCTCTCCCAGTAGGGGGTATATATAAAAAAGAAAAACCACAACTTATACATATACGTGCACTTCATAGTGAATCTTATGCTTAGATCCCAGTTTCCGAGGTGTAAAACAAATGTGCAGCAGCAACAGAATCCAAGACTTAGATACCTCCTGCATTTGCTACTACCACAAATGCAACTTCCTAGCCATCTCCTTCAACTCCAGTAAGTAATGCAAACTAGAGTTTGGATAGGCTACATCTGCAGCAAGGCTGCAGTAGAGACTGAGGCATCTAGGCCCTGGTACATGGCAGTTATGTAACTGATTAACACTATAGGCCTGACTTAAAATATTCAGAGTGGATCCCACAACAGATTATCCAGATTCTGATCCCAAACAGATCTGAGAGCACTGGAGACTGACAAAAGCTAGCAAAACCCAGGTTTTCTGGTAGTTTCAGTTTAGTAGACACAGGAGAACCTTGTTATATGCAGATTCTATATCCACGGTTTCACGTATTTGCAGGTGTCTAATTGACATCCGATGTCAGTATCTATGGATACTAAACCCATGTATCTGCGATTCCTAGAGGGCTGGAAGTGACTGCTGAGGTCACTTGCGCCCTCCATTTTGTCACCAGGAACGATTTTGTGGCTTGTTTCTTTGAGGACTTTTCCCCTGCAGTTTTGGGGAGCATTTGGTGATCTGGGGGGCATTGTTGGGCACAAGAAGGGCACAAGGAGACACCACGGAGCAAGGTAGAGTGCTTTTTTCAACTGTTTATTGCTGTTTCTCTGTCATTTTCTGCCTCTTTTCTTAATAAAACAAGCATTTTCAAGTGATTTTTCTCCATTTGGGGGGCTTTTCACTGTCTGAGGTGAATATAGGTGAAATATGATTTCATGTGATCCCTTAACTAACTAACGGAATAATCTGCATTCATTCATGGCACTGGTATGAGATACTAGTGGCTACACATTATGGCATGGTATTCCATGTCCCTTTTAACTGATTGTTTACCAAGGTGCGTAAGAGCACTCTTGTGCAAAATGCAAGAATTGCGCAAATGCAATTGTGCAATGGCCATTATTTCCAATGACCAGTCATCACACAATTGTGTCTGTGCAATTCTTCTTTTGCACAAGAGCACTCTTGTGCAACTGTGTGCACAGTCAGTTAAAAAGCATATGGAACATTGCACAGTATGCCAGCCTATGCTTTTAAAGGTTGACTCAAAAACTGCCTCAGACTACTTCGTTCTCATACCCCCTTGCTAGTTCAAAGTCAGTTTCAGATTGTAATGACAATGCATCCTGGATAACTGAATGCCTAAAATGTTTTCTAGCTATGTGAACCAGAATGTTGTTCTTACCTGAAGACCAACATTATCTGCTTGTCCACCTTTCATTAGTTGAGAAATAAAAAGGCCACAGGCAAATTCAACACCTCCTCGCACACTTATTCCAAGGCCTTCAGGATGCAGACGATCCAACCTCACCTCTTTCAGTTTTCTGCAAAAGTTGGAAGACAGAAGAGGATAATCTGCTGAGACAATTCAAACAGTTAAGTTGTGACTTACAGCACTGTCCTAGACATGTTTATTTGGAAGTAAGTCCCACTGTATTCAAATGGGCTTACTCACAGGTAGGTTTGTATAGGGTTGAATTGCAGTCAAGCAGCAACCCTAAGCATGCTTTCCTGAGAATATGCCCCACTGAACACAGTGGGACTTCTATGTAAATGTACAAAGGATTGTGCTGTAAATGTTCCAGTCCTACCCTTCATCAGTGACAAGGCCTTAGACTTCTGAAGATCATGGAAAGTATGATCCGAATCCTAAAGAGGCACCTTTTAACGTGGTAATTCTCTATTTAGCAGGGGGAGAGTAACTGGCCTTATCCACCCCCAGCACAGTACCTCCAGTGACTGTTGCTGGTGTCTATCTTGTGTTTCTTTTTAGATTGTGAGCCCTTTGGGGACAGGGATCCATCTTATATATTGGTTATTTCTCTGTGTAAACTGCCCTGAACCATTTTTGGAAGGGCGGTATAGAAATCGAATAAAATAAATAAATAATAAAATAATTCATAGCCCAGTTAAACTGGAGTTCTTTCAATTGACTATAATACTTTTAGTTTAGAATGCAAAGGTTACTTCATGCCAAATAGTTGGGCTATTTACATGACTGTGCACGTGTGTGCGGTCAAGCAGGAAGGCAGGGTTCAGCCTACCTTCCCCAAACAACCGCTCGTAGCCCTGCTGCGTGCAAGCTATGCGCCCACACAACCCAAACTGCCGGGAGCAGGGTGGGCAAACAGAGGCAAGGACTTGTTCGAGCCTCCGGGAACCCTACAGTGCAACTCACACCAAGCATAGAGCACTGCGGGGTTCCACCAGAAGATGGGTGCTCTAGGTCAGGGATTCCCAACATTGGGTCCCCAGATGTTATTGGACTTCAACTCCCATAATCCCCAGCCCCAGTGGCCTTTGGTTGGGGATTATGGGAGTTGAAGTCCAATAACATCTGGGGACCCAGCACTGAGAATCCCTGCTCTAGGTGCCCATCTCTATGTCAGCACGAGCTTCAAGCAGCTCTAGCTGACACATGATCCCCAGAGTCAGGTTAAGGGTGTGTTTGCTCCCTTAACCTCGGCTAAGAGCCAGGCTTCAGTGCTGGGTTTATTTAGCACCACAGCACCACCGGGATCCACGTGGATCCCGGCAGATCTCAGAGGCAGCAAAGTCCAGGCTCGGCTGCTCATGCGAACAGCCTCTGTTTCTTATTAACATCTGTTAACCATCTTGCCTGACAATCAGGATGATTACAGAGTGATAAAAGGATGGATTTCTGTTCATTTTTTCAGCACATGCTTATAGATGAAGAGAGAATTTTAATCCATGTTAATAATTGTGACTATGTGGTTCTTTCAGAGTTTTATTTTGATCTGTATTTAAAACAATTGTCTGGCATCTTATGGTCTTGATGCATTTATGCCACTAAAACCCTTATTAAGTTACTCTTGTTTGATAATACTGTGCTTGCATACTAATTAAGCCAGCCTTATGGAAAGCAGGGCCTGCTACAGAGTGGAGTGGAGAATGGAGGATCAGCAACCAGCAGCTCTCACACTGTAGCTCGTTCCTTCTCTCTCTCCATGCCATCTTTTTTTTTAAAAAGGTCTATTTTGGCACAACAGACAGAAATTCAAGGTATGACTTGCATCTCCACCATGATGGAAAAAGGAGCACCATTAGAAAACAAGTGGTAACAACCCTAACCTCAGCCTCCACAAACCAAATACAGATTCACAGACTGTCATCTCTTCTGGGTTCAGATGGCCAGAGCCGGGAGAGCAGCTCTCTTCTGCTTCCCATCTAGTACAGGAGAAAAAGTGAAGATCTCAGGAGGTCACCTATAGCAGTCAGTGATTGTTTGGTATCAGCTTCCGGATACAAAAACAACTGGTCACTTGAAAAGCATGTCGATGTTTAGATGAGGACCAGTGCAAATCACTGCTCCCTATGCCCATGTATGCTTACTCATTCTTCAATCAAGAATTCTTCAACTGGCCAAAAAAAAAAAGTGCTCATATACAGCGGTACATTGTTTTATACATACCTAGTTCTTTTGGGTGTCAACTGATCATATTCTACTTGATGTTTTAATGGGATAAGAGGACGGATGGCCTCAAACAATGGCAGTCGACTTGGTTCATTGATTACATACTTCAGATCTCCCACCAACACTGCAAGATTCATGGATCTACAAAATGATAGGGAGGGTTATGCTGGAGATGCACAACTAACTGTTGACAAATACTGTTAATTTAATTAAAAATATGTTATCTGGTCTGTGGTCATGCTGAATTTGACTTTTAGATGACAGTATTGTATTTCATGAACACACTTAATGTGGTTAAAATAAAATATACATATGAGCATATAAGATTTGTTTACCAGCTGGAAAACCCCCACATGTTGATATATTTTCATACATTGTGACTATTTGGTTAAATAAGAAAGACATATTTGCTTTTGTTTTTACAGAGCCTGACGCTAGATTTTGATTACAAAATTCAGTAGCAGGTGGATAAATTTTGATGTCAAGTTTTTTAACTTGGAAGCTTTCTGCTTGCAAACTTTATGGATAGTTTAATATGGCTGGAATTGGTCTTGGGTCATTGGCCTAATATAGCATCACTTAAAAAGCATTGCATTACTGTTTGTATGTTTCTGTACCTAGGTAGAGAGTGGGCAATTGATTGGTGTGCAGGCAATCACTCCAGATTTGTGCAGATTGCTCTTTCCCTGCCCCATTCTATTTGTACATTTGCCTGATCTATGCAACTCAAAACTACATCAGAGCAAGTTGTTGTGTCAGTGAGGACTAATGTTGAACATCTAAGACAACACTTGGACATGAAGTGGCCAATATCATTTTAACCAAAATTACTATTCCTTGAGTATGAGAGAAAGACAGGTTCAGATGGACACATGAAGAATGTGTATGTCAGGACTGCGCCTGCTGTTCCTGATCCAAACTGAAGGTCTAAAAGAGCCTATGCATGTACATGTTCTACATGCTGTAGACTCTCTTCATGTGATCAGGAATGCTGAAAAATATTCTTTCATTCACTTTGGCTTAATGCATGGATGTTTTGGCAGAGCGAATAAGTGTGATTCTGCTCCCCTCTCCAAGTGAGAAGGGAGCATGATTGACAACCCCTGCTAACTTGGCAAAGAGGCACCTTTTAACATGGTGATTCTCTTTATTTAGCAGGGGGAGGGTAACTGGCCCTATCCACCCCCAGCACAGTACCTCCAGTGACTGTTGCTGGTGTCTATCTTATGTTTCTTTTTAGATTGTGAGCCCTTTGGGGACAGAGAGCCATCTTATTATTTATTATTTCTCTGTGTAAACCACCCTGAGCCATTTTTTGGAAGGGCGGTATAGAAATAAAATAAATAATAATCAATAATAATAATCTAAACACAGGGCTTATATGGCTGTTGTTCTAACTGCCAAATGCCTATGATACTGCGTTGGCTCTGATATAACTCACTTCAGACCTTAAGAACATAAGAACAGCCCTGCTGGATCAGGCCCAAGGCCATTCTATTCCAGCATCCCATCTCGCACAGTGGCCCACCAGATACCACTGGGAGCCTATAGGCAGGAGTTGAGGGCATGCCCTGTCTCCTGCTGTTACTCCCCCTGCAACTGGTACTCAGAGGCATCCTGCCTTTGAGGCTGGAGGTGGTCCACAGCCTCCAGCTACTAGCCAATGATAGACCTCTTCTCCATGAAGTTATCCAAACCCTTCTTAAAGCCATCCAGGTTGCTGGCTGTCACCACATCTTGTGGCAGAAAATTCCACAAGTTGATTATGCGTTGATTATGCGTTGTGTGAAAAAGTACTTCCGTTTGTTGGTCCTAAATTTCATGGCAATCAATTTCAAGAGATGACCCCTGGTTCTAGTGTTATGTGAGAGGGAGAAGAATTTCTCTCTGTCCACTTTCTCCACTCCATGCATGATTTGATAGACCTCTATCATGTCTCCCCGCAGTTGTTTTTTGGGGGGGGGAAAAGCCCCAGGTGTTGTAGCCTAGCCTCATAAGAAAGGTGCTCTAGGCCCTTGATCATCTTGGTTGCCCTCTTCTGCAGCTTTTCCAGTTCTACAATGTCCTTTTTTAGATGTGGTGACCAGAACTCTATGCAATATTCCAGGTGTGGTCGCACCATAGTTTTGTATAAGGGCAATATAATATTAGCTGTTTTATTTTCCATCCCCTTCTTAATGATCCCTAGCATGGAATTGGCCTTTTTCACAGCTGCCACACATTGAGTCAACACTTTCAACAAGTTGTCCACCACAACCCCAAGATCCCTCTCCTGGTCAGTCACCGACAACTCAGATCCCATCAGCATATACTTGAAGTTGGGTTTTTTCGTCCCAATGTGCATCACTTTACATTTGCCAACATTGAACCGCATTTGCCATTTTGTTGCCCTCTCACCCAGTTTGGAGAGATCCTTTTGGAGCTGACAGTCTGTTGTTTTGGATCCTTTTGAAGATATCCTTTTGGAGCTCACAATCTGTTTTGGATTTCACTATCCGAAATCGTCTGGCATCAGATGTGGTATCATCCAATTTAAGCTATAAATTTGGTATCATCTGCAAATTTTGCCACTTCGCTGCTTACCCCTACTTCTAGATCATTTATGAATAAATTAAAAAGTACCAGCCCCAGTACAGTTCCCTGGGGGACCCTACTTCTTACTTCCCTCCATTGTGAAAACTCTCCATTTATACCTACCCTCTGTTTCCTGTCCTTCAACCAGTTACCAATCCGCACATGTACTTGTCCCCTTATCCCATGACTGCTAAGTTTTCTCAGGAGTCTTTGATGAGGAACTTTATCGAAAACTTTTTGGAAGTCCAGGTATACTATGTCAACTGGATCACCTTGATCCACACACTTGTTGACATTCTCAAAGAACTCCAAAAGTTTCGTGAGGCAAGATTTACCTTTGCAGAAGCCATTCTGATTCTCTCCCAGCAGGGCCAGTTATTCTATGTGCTTTACAATTTGGAGGATGGAGGATACTTTCCATCAATTTGCCTGGAATGGACATTAAGCTAACCAGCCTGTAATTTCCCGGATTGCCCCTGGACCCCATTTTGAAAATCGTTGTTACATTTGCTACTTTCCAGTCCTCCAGTACAGAGCCTGATTGTAGGGATAAGTTATATATTTTAGCAAGGAGGTTGGCAATTTCACATTTGAGTTCTTTGAGGACTCTTGGATGTATGCCATCTGGCCCTGGCGATTTGCTAGCTTTCAGTTTTTCCAAACAGTTTAGAACATCATCTCTTGTCACTTCGATCTGACTGAGTTCTTTAGCCTCCATCCCCGAAAAGCCTGGTTCAGGAACAGGTATATGCTGTCATGCCCTCGATTTCAGATAGCGAGGAGGAAGGGGAAGCTGACAGTCTTTCAGCCAATGCAGGGGTGCCTGAGGGGCAGAGCCCAGCTGTCAGTTCCCAAGAGATGGCTGAGGAAGGTCCGGTCGATGTTTCAGAGCAGGCACAGCAATCAGAGCAGGCACAGCAGTCTGAGGCAGCAGAGACAGCGACGGACAGACTAGAAGATTAGCTGTGCAGGCAACCCCCACTGACTCCACAGCAATGGCGTGTCACAAGGCGGAGAGCACAGCTGGAAACTATCAGGAGGAGTAAACGCCTCTTGCAGAGGGCTGATAAGCCTTGAATCCCTGCCAGCTGAGAGTTATCAGCTTGGACTATAAAGCACATCAGCAGCTTTCTGTTAGCTGCTGGAAGACAACATTTGTCAACCCTCGTGTCGACAGCTTTCAGCCCGAGCCTGATATAAAGAGCTATTCCGAGCCATGTTTCATTTCTGCAGTGCAGTTTGTATTGTGGACTACCTTCCTGGACTTCCCTTCTGGATAGCCAGATTGCTGACAATGCGCAGTATCCTCTGCCATGAAGATGGACGCAAAGAACTCATTTAGCTTCTCTGCAACCTCCGTATCCTCCTTAATAATCCCTTTTATTCCCTCATTGTCTAATGGTCCAACTGCCTCCCTTGTAGGTTTACTGCATTTGATGTATTTAAATAATTTTTTGTTATTCTCCTTGATACTTTTAGCTAAATGTTCCTCAAACACTCTTTTTGCCTCCCTTATTGTCACCTTGCATTTCTTTTGCCAGAGTTTGTGTTCCTTTCTGTTCTCTTCATTTGGACAGGCCTTCCAATTTTGGAAGGAAGTCTTCTTCCCTTTTATGGTTTCTTTGATGGTACCTGTTAGCAATGCTGACAGCCTCCTGGACTTAGTGGTACCTTTCCTCCTTCTTGGTATACAATCTAACTGGGCTTCTAGTACTGTGGTTTTGAGTAAACTCCATGCATTCTGGAGTGAAGTGACCTTCCTGATTTTCCCTTTCAACTTTCTTTTCACCATACTCCTCATTTTGGAGAAGTTTCCTCTTCTGAAATTCATATGTCTGTGTTAGACTTCCTTGGTGATTCTCTCCCCGTATGTATGCTGAATTTGATTGCACTATGGTCCCTAAAGGGTCGATGACACTGACATCACACACCAAGTCCTGGGTGCCACTCAGGATTAAGTCCAAGGTCGCCTTCTCTCTGGTTACTTCCAAGACCAACTGTTCTAGGGCACAGTCATTCAGTGTATCTAGACACCTTGAGTACAGATCTTGGTTTATTTCAATTAAGTATGTTAGAATTAACTGAGAGTGGTCAATTCAGATGTCACAACCAGTCTTGGTTTATTTTAACCTAAATCATAAGCAGACACTTCTGTATGATGTCGTGTGGGATCAGGCTTAACCATGGTTCCATATTACATCTACATCGGCCCACTTAGTATTCAGGCTTTTTAGAACTTAAACTACTTGCAAATCCAATCTAAGCATGCTTCTTCAGAAGTAACTTGATTGCATTCAACACGGTTTACTTTTAAGTAAGTGCAGTGGGGACACCAGAAAAAAAAGTTGAAGGTGGACACCGAAGGGGAAAGTGCATTTCTTGTTTGGCAAGCTGAATCTCACATGTTAGATTTCTGAAACAGAAATGGCAGGTCAGGGGGGTGCAACTGAGGGGGTGTTTGCCCCCTTTGTCCCCCTTCTTGAGCCACCATTGAGAAGAGTGGCTATTGCATTCCTAATGGCATTTCCAAGGGACTTGGCAATAACAGGAAATACATGTGCATTTTTAATTGAGGGGATTGGTACCGAGAAGCAAAACATAGAAAGTCCTTATGGCAACTTTTCTTGTTTAGAAAACAGAATAACAGAATGAAACTGTAGCTATTCTCTTGGGCTCAAGCAGAATTACTCCAGCCTAACCAGTGGCAGACCTAAGCCACTAATAACTGTTAGTGTTTTGTACAACATCTGTCATCATAGATACTGGACACCCTAGTATGTTACTTGATGTAGAAGTAACACATTATTAATGGCAATTAAATACGTGCCAGAAGGATAATCTCCAAATATTAAAAGGCACTCCAAACTGAAAATGCATAGTGTTCTCAGTGAAACACATAAATAGCTACATAAATGAATGAATAAATAAATACAGAAGCTAATCAGTATGGGTGTATCCACTTTTGATAACATAGAATACAAAAAGTGTTAGTTTTGATGATGATGATGTGAAATACAATTACATCAATGTACGTAGCGCTTTACAGAGTAACATGTACCAAAAAAGACAGGTCCCTTCTCTGAGGAGTATACAGTCAGAATTTCAGAGGAAAGGAAGACAACAAAGGAATAGGAGGAGAATAGAGGAAAGACAGAGACACAGGTAACCAGGGAAGAATATGCATCAAACCAGTTAGCAGCTTTATTTCTATAAAGGGTCTGTCATTTTAAAATATGAAATGTGTATCTAGCAAAACATTGATGGTATTAAATGGATTTCACTGAAATCGGTGACACAGATTTTAGCAATACAACAATATTGTACATTTTATTTAAATATTAGTAAACATTTCTCAGCTTTGGCAGGTAGCTAAATGTTTGAGTTAAGAGTTAATTTTGCAGTTCCAATGAAGTTTTAAATAATTAACAATGCTGAATGCATCCTAATTCCGCAAGCTGCAGGCAATGCTTTATGAATGGAGAAGCAATTAGATGGTCCTGACTGAAATCAAACCGGGTGTGTAGCCAAGACCATACAAAACTATAGTGTAAGACAAAGACCACATGGAAACTTGGAAACGTCTACATTTCACTTCACTGAGCTGCTATTAATTAAGATATGTCCGGAAACTATTATCTCTCCCCTCCCTGCAAACCACTCACCTATGAAAGGTGGAAAAATATACTCATTACCTCTAAAATATTGGCCAGGTGCTGATTCCATTATTGCTGGATAAACATACACTATAACACTACAGATATCAAAACCATAGTTCAATTTTCTGAATAAGGTTTTTTAAATGAGGTTTTAAAAATTAAAAAAATTCTGAATACGTTTTTTTTTAAATGCAGGGGGGCATAGAACAAAAAGGATAAAATGGAATTTATGGATTATTCTTATGCTAAATGTGGATAGATTTACCAACTTGATTGTGAAATGATGCAAAGGTAACAACCAAATTTCATGATCAATATTTCCAAGTGAGTAAATGGCCTTTTGATGTTTAAAAAGAATTGCTCCAAAAAGACATATTCACATGCTCTCTCTCTCTCTCTCTCATATATCTATGCAGCTCGGAATAAGTTTCCAGGAATAAAGCAGCAATATAATAAATAAGCGTGTTTATTCTTGGTTGTGAGAAGCTAAAACCATTTTGCTAAAGTGAAATCAGATAGTTTCTCTGCCTGATTTTTTATGGATAAGGTTGAGAAGAAACTCAGTTTCCACTGTTTATTCAGTTTCCCTCCTATCTAAATGTCACACTGCCACAAGAGTGAAGGTTGTATGAAAACTGAAGTAAGAACTTACTGGTGATACATCCGCAGCACATCATAGAGATAATCTTTTTCTGCTTCATTATCAACTAACAGATCAACCTGAAAAAAGGGATAATTTTAATGTAATTATCCAGCCACAAATTATGAATGTTAAAAGACATACCAACCAAATATAATAATCAAACAGCAAAAACCTGTTATGTTGTTATGTTTACCAGAAACTTCTTGGAAAGACAATGTTTCCTATAAACCTGAAACCAAAACCACGTCTGCCTTAAAAAAAAAAAAAAAATCCTGTGGAATTTATAACCATACCAAAATCTAGACATTCCACACTGCAGTGCAACACTGTAATAACATGCAATTAACTTACCTGATAATGACTATATTGTTGAATAAATATTTTCAGAAACCTTTTAGGCCATTCACTAATGTAGCACATGACCATGCCCAATGCCAAAACCAGTTATATTTTGTGTTCAGTGGCTCTAAACTACACACTTCAGCATCCTTCTGATGAGGCTGTGTAGAGTCCCACAGTAAAGTAGATCACTCCTCATAGCTCTGCTCTGATGTCTTGACAGAGCTTGCTGCTAGGTAGTTTTTCTTTCTTCACTCTCTGTAACAACATGTTCACTTAAACTGGTGTCAGATTACAAGACTTTCACTTTGCTAACTGTGCTAAAAAAAAAAAAAAGTTCAGAGTCTTCCTAGGCTATCAGGCAGCACAATATGCCTCTGTGGGTTCTCCTGAAACCATAGGAGTGACCACTGCAGGGGGATTTCCATACAGTAAATGTCAATGTTTTAGGGTGATTTATTTTATGAAGGACCAAATACTACATAACTGAAAGTCAGTTAGGAAGAGAAAATATGAAGCTCCTTTATAGCTTCATACTGAGCAAATAGATACCGTTTAAAGTGGTGACTTTAAATTTTTATTTCACAGGGGGACAGCACCTGTTCCTATCCAAACCCAGCACAGCATTCCTCCAGTGGTTGTTGCTGGTTTCTACCTTTTGTTTGTTTTCAGCCTGTGAGGTCTTTTGGGACAGGAAATAATCTTGTTTATTTTTCCCTATGTAACCTACTTTGAAAACTGTTGTTGAAAAGCGGTATATATTTGTAGTAGTAGCAGAAGGAGTAGGTGGCCATTGGTCCATCTAATCTAGTATTATATACTCTGATTGGCAGCAGCTCTCCATGGTCTCGGGAAGTGGGCTACTTTATCTGAGGGTGCCTTCACCTGATAATCAGGAAGTCACATGATAATCACTTCCAGAAGACATGTTGTCCAAACCCAACAAAGTTTGGTCCCTGAGCCTTCTGGCCAACATTCGCCTGACATTCTCCACCCAATTTCAAATGTAGGTTGCAGATGGGTAGAGAATATGGGTTGAATGTTGGGTAGAAGACTCGGGAACTGCACTTTCACAGGTTCAGATGACAGTAGTCTAGCCCCCCTGATCATTCTGGTTGCCCTTTGGGGCAGCTTTTCCAATTCTATAATATCCTTTTTGAGACATGGTGACCTCATGTACACAGTATTCCAGGTGTGGTCACACCATAGATTTGTATGAAACATTATAACAGTAGTAGTTTTATTTTCAGGCCCCTTCCTAATGGCCCCTCCCATGGAATTTGCCTTTTTCACATTTACTGTGCACTGAGTTGACACTTTCAATGAGCTGTCCATCCCCAAGATCCCTCTCCTTATCAGTTACTGTTAATGGCTACATTTTCATGTAACACAGAACCAGAGTTTAGTGGGCAGAAGTTGTCTTTAGGGGTATGCATGGAACCGCCAAACTGTGGTCCGGCACTGGGGTGGGGGGTAGCTTTAAGAGCGGCGGGAGGGTTTACTTACCCCTCCCGCCGCTTTCCCGCTCTGGCGCTGTAATTGTAGGAGTAATTGGGGTGGCAGGATACCTTCTTGCCGCCCCTTCCCCGCTGTTGCTGTAAAAAAACTCCCAGGAGTCCTTTGCGCATGTGCACGTCACAGAGATGTGAAGCGCGCGCACGATGTCTCTGTGACGTGCGCATGCACAAAGGACTCCTGGGAGCTTTTTACAGCAACAGCGGGGAAGGGCGGGCAGGGAGGTATCCTGCCGCCCCATTTACTCCTACAATTACGGCACCAGAGCAGGAAAGTGGCGGGAGGGGTAAGTAAACCCTCACGCCGCTCTTAAAGCTACCCCCCCACCCGAACCAGACCGCCCAGGTCCAGACCGGTCCGGAGGCATTTACAATGGCCTCCGGACCGGTCCGGGCCCATCCCTAGTTGTCTTACTGTGATGTCTGAACACACGCAACTCCGGTTCCACAAGGCGACCGACCTGACGTTTTGCTTTTGAAACCCCAATCTGAACCCTCAGGTTGTAGTGAGTTTTGTCACTCCAACCTGAGGTTTAACACAGCATGCGTTGTGTCTGAACTCAGAAGCACAGGCTGCATTTCCTTCAACCAGAGTTGAGTGAGGAAGCTCCTCCCTCCCTCTGGCCATGCTTGACTGTGTGGGGGCTTGTCCTTCATGCCAGAAGGAAACCCGCACAGCCAGTTCCCCTTCCTCTCTGCAGTCTCGAGGTGGGGTGGTGAGCGGAACCATTGGTCCATGGTTCCGCATTATAGGCGAATGCAGCCAATCTTGCTCTCCCTAAACCTCCCATTTCCTACTGAAACTTGAATCGGTGTCCCTAAGTCTACACTTGTAGTGCTGCTGTCAGTTCTGCCCACCCATTTAGCTCTTTAGTTGCCTGGACCTTGGCTTAATCTTCCTTAGGCTATGAGGCATGGCCCATTATTGTGTCATTTTGTGGCAACCTATCAGGGACTATGTAATCATTGCAATATTTCTGTAGATAATATAACACCCTAGTCCTTAGGCATTTGCTGCAACCTTTCCTTCAATTTGTTGTTGTTGTTGTTTTTCTAAGGCTCATTTAAAGGAACAGCCCTCAAATTAATTTTTGTATTCTGTCAGTGTAATAATTTGGGGCTATAAATTTCACACTTGTTGCCCAATTTGGGCCTCAAAGGGTTCAAATTGACTGGAAGACATAACAAATATGTTTTGAATAATTTGTGGGAGCATCAAGGAAAAGGTACAGAATAGAGGGTGCAAAATATAAGAACAGCCCTGCTGGATCAGGCCCAAGGCCCATCTAGTCCAGCATCCTGTTTCACACAGTGGCCCACCAGATGCCACTGGAAGCCTACAGGCTGGAGTTGAGGGCATGCCCTCTCTCCTGCTGAATCAGAATCAATTTTATTACAGCCTTAAGCCAACCAGAAAGAAAACAGTAGGAAAACATACAGCAGTACAATAAATATCAATAAGAATATCAAAAATATAGAAACAAACATGCAGATAAAACTAGAAATACATTATAAAAAACCATGGCGAGATGTCTGTCTCATAGCCCCATAAATGAACCTAGCCACTTTCTTGGTGACTTCGTCATTAGTGTCAGCCAGGCACTAATTAAGGAAAAAGGAATCAGGCCTACCAGGGAACTGCTGTAAAATAGGAGCCAATAATTTTCTCCTAGAATCACGATATAAGGGGCAATATAGCAAGATGTGAGTGACAGTTTCAAGGCTACCCTCTCTGCAAGAGCACAACCCCGAAGCAGTAGGATCTTTAGAAAACCTGCTTAGGAGTATATCTTGCTGTTACTCCCCTGCAACTGGTATTCAGAAGCATCCTGCCTTTGAGGCTGGAGGTGGCCTATAGCCCTCCGACTAGTAGCCATTGATATGTAAAATATGTGTGGAATAAATATTGTCTATCAGATTTCACTTAAGGAGAAAGAGAGATTCAAGGCTTAGCCTTTCAACTGCATGTTAGACACCAGTTTTCCCTTCCATTTAGCCTGCTATCAGGAACTATGCAACAATCAAATAAGATTTACTACTGGAGTGTAACTGCAAAAGCAAATCATAAGCCACCCACACTTCTCTATCAATGGCAGCTTTCACAGTATATACACTGCTATATACACGCTCCATTTCATTCCATGAAAGATAGGTCAGTGTCAATGCATAGACTTTTCAGAATAATTTCTTAAAGAAAATTATCAACTGCAGTATCTTTCATGGGAAATGATAATATTTTCCTGATATGACAGCATTAAATAAAATTGCTTTACACATGTAAGTCTCACTCTGGACTCCTCCCTTGGTGGTCTGAGAGAGGGGTGTGAGGAGGTTCTGGCACCTGTGACCTCATCGGCCCCGTATGTCCCTTCTCCACCTTCACACTCTGTGTGGCATTCCAGAAGCTGCTCCTTCACCCTAAACAAGGCCTGACAGCAATCACGCTCTCACCAAGGAGAGGCACGGCAGTCTCATGGGCACCCCAGCTCATCACAGAAATTTCTGATCACAAAAATGCCCTTTTCAGACAAACTGTAACTATGAAGAGCACAGGGATGGTGATGTGTCTCAATACGTTAGTATCAGGGCAGGACTTTAGAGCACACTCTGGGATGCTGTACATCCTCATGTCTGAACAAGGCTCATCTGCTCTTGTGTCACTATCCTTCAGTTACAACTGAAAGAATCATTAATTCTGTCGGTGACTAAACCATTCTGGATACTTAGGCAGTGACAATTCTCATGGTCCCTGCCCTGATCTACCTGCCCCTCCTATCTCATCAAAATGCCCCCAGGGAGCCTTTATGCAAATAGCAGCAGTGCAAAGGTGGAAAGGTGCTGAGTCATTGGAGGGCAGGGTTTGAGTGAATAAGTGTGTATGTGTGAGATTGAGAACTAGGAAAGGAAGGGAGGGAGGGAGAGCAGCGTGCCATGTGGAGGATGGGTCTTGGAGGAATTGGAAGTTAAGCTGGTAGGAGTAGACAGAGTACAGGCATAGAGCAGAGGCAGTAACTGGCAAAAGGAAGGTGCCAAGACTGCCCTCTGCATGCTGTGGCACAGCAAAGAATGATGACAGAGTCACACAGTAAAATGGGATTGCAATCAATATAACAGGTCAGTTTGAGTCCAGAGTATTACATCATCATTTTATTTATATATTATACATATTTATATACCTCCCCATCTATCAGCTCTGGGTGGTTCACAACAAGTAAAGCACCAACATAATCAATTAGAACCAGTGAACGCGCCCCCCCCCAAACAACATAAAACAGTTTAAAACAATTAAAAACTAGCTTAACCTGTGCAGAGCACCTGCGCACTAGTACTTGATTGCTTCCATCACCCCCTGCCACAGCCCCTCTCACCTCAGAGATCTCCCCACTCTCACCTGAGCTGCACTCCTGCTCCTCCTCCTACATCCAGTTGCTTCCATCCCCTTCGCCCCTCTTGGTCATGGCTGCAGCATTGCTGGTGCCTATTGGCCAAGCTGCAGCCCCCTATCACCAGAGACTTCCCCACCCTCACCTGAGCCCTGCTCCTGCTCCTCCCCACAGGAGCAGCAGCAGCGGTTGACCAGGCCCTCCCTCGCTGCTGCCATCGCCATGGCCGCTTGTTCCCCTCAGGCCACTGAAAGGCCTGGGCCCATCCCTTGTCTGCCTGCCTCCCTCCGCCAATGGCCTTGGTAGCCCCAAAGAGCAGTAGTGGTTGACTGGGCCCTTCCTTGCTGCCAATAGGCACAGGCATGGCTGCTCATTCCCCTTGGGCGGCTGACAGGCTCAGGCCTGTCCCTCACCCTCCCTTCTTTCTCTCTCTTCTCCACTCACTCTTCCCCTCTGTCTCCCCCCCCCCCTTATTCTCTTTTTCTCTCTCTTCCTTCCTGAGTTAACAGATCTTGTTCATCTTGTTTCCTCATGTAATTCACACAATAGTAGCCTCCTTCTTCTGAAGGGGCTCTTTCCTCCCTCACGACCCCTCTCTTCGCCGACCCCTGCCCACTATCCTTTTATTTGTATATATTCCCCCCCTTCTCTACAATCAAGAACATCTTCCAACCAGTAACAATTGCATTTTAACTGTCCTTAATCATCACAGGCTCTTCCTCCCATCTACATATGGAATCCCCACTGCCCAATCACCATGGTGCTTCTGCTCTCACAGGCTCTTCCTCCCTATCTGCATATGAAATCTCCACTGCCGAATCACCATGGTGCCAATGCTCATGAACTCTGGTGAGAGCTGCCACGCATTGAATTAGCCACAGGTAATTAGTCTTAGAGAATTATATATATAATAGATTAAAAATCCTGGAAGGCCATACCCCCCACCCCGCAAAAAATGTCTTAAGGGTTCTCTTGAAGGCCAGTAATGTTATTAAGCCTCAGATTTCTGTGGGGAGTGCATTACACAACCTAGGAGCAACTGCTGAGAAGATGTGATCCCAAGTCACCACCAGATGGACCTTTGAAGGCAGACCTCTCCAAATTACCTTAATGTGTGGTGGGGATCCTGTAGAAGAAGGCACTCTTTAAGATTACTCAGACCTAAGATTACTCAGACCTATACACCATTTAAGACACAGTGCTAAAACAATATAAAAACAATTCAAAAACAATTAAAACCATTTAAAATCAATTAAAATAATTTAAAGAAATAATTTAAAAACCTTGGATGGCCCGGCCAAACAAGTATGTTTTTAGGGCCCTCTTAAGGCCGACAGTGAGCCTAAACTGCGAATATCTGCTGGGAGTGCATTCCGAAGTCCAGGAGCAGCTACAGAAAAGGCCCAGTTCCGAGTTGCTGCCAGACGTACTAGTGGTAACTGGAGATGGACCTCTCCAGATGACCTCAATGTGCGACAGGGATCATACAGAAGAAAGCGCTCTTTAAAGGCTCTGGACCCAAGCCGTTCATGGCTTTAAAGGTAATAACCAGCACTTTGTATTTCACCCAGAAACATACTAGCAGCCAGTGCAACTGTTTTAAAACAGGCATAATATAGTCTTTCCGGATTACCCCAGAGACCAATCTGGCAGCTGCATTTTGAACTAACTGAAGTTTCCGAACTACATACAAAGCAGCCCCATGTAGAGCGCATTGCAGTATGGAAGTTACCAGCTGATGCACCACTGTTTTGAGATCGTTCTCTTCAAGGAATGGACACAGCTGTCATCGAATCAGTTGAAGTTGATAGAAAGCGCTCCTGGCAATAGCCTCCACCTGAGATACCAGGGTGAGGCCTGGATCCAAGCACACTCCCAAGCTGCGTACCTGTTCCTTCTGGGGGATTGTAACCCCATCCAGCACAATAATATCTAACACACCCCTCAAATTCTTATCCCCCACAATGAGCCCCTCTGTCTTGCTTGGATTCAGCTTCAATCTGTTATTCCTCATCCAGCCCATTATTGCCTATAGGTAGGCATTTAGGGAGTGAAAACCATTTCCTTTAGTTGTTGTTGTCAATGACGATGACGATGACAAGGATAAATAGATTTGGGTGTCATCAGCAAACTGATAACACTCAGCACCAAAACTCCTGATAACCTCACCCAACGGTTTCATGTAGATCTTTAAAAGGTGGTGATAGAATGGAACCGTGAAGGACACCATATAAGAGCTTCTGTTTTGAAGAGCAACTGTCACCAAGCACCAGCATCTGGAATCTATCTGAGAGACAGGAGTGAAACCATGTAAAGCAATGCCTTCTATCCCCAAATCCATCAGGTGACTTAGAAGGATACCATGGTTGATGGTATCAAGAGCTGCTGAGAGATCCACAAGAACCAACAGAGTCACATTCCCTCCATCTATTCCTTGGTAGAAGTAATCTCTCAGGCCAACCAAGGTTGTGCTCTAAAGCCAGTTTGAAATGGGTCTAGAATAGATAATCCATTTCCTCAAAGACCACTTGGAGCTGATTAGCCACCATCCTCTCAATCACCTTGCCCAACCATGAGAAATTGTTCTCATCACCAAAGGATCCAGGGCAGGCTTCTTAAGAAGAGGTCCTTCAGACAAGGGGCATCCTGCCCTCCCTCAGCAATGCATTAAGAGGAGAGCTGGTCTTGTGATAGAAAGCATGAATTGTCCCCTTTGCTAAGCAGGGTCTGCCCTCATTTGTATTTGAATGGGAGACTACATGTGTGAGCATTGTAAGATATTCCCCTTAGGGGATGGGGCCGCTCTGGGAAGAGCACCTACATGCTTATATGTAGAAGGTTCCAAGTTCCCTCCCTGGCATCTCCAAGATAGGGCTGAGAGAGACTCCTGCCTACAACCTTGGAGAAACCGTTGCCAGTCTGTGTAGACAATGCTGAGCGAGATGGACCAATAGTCTGGCTCGGTATAAGGCAGCTTCCTATGTTCCATTAATGATATCAACTAAGCTGTCTCCAATAATCTCCCTGAAATCAACCATGTTGGTCATGGATTCAGAGATCAGGTGGTAGACCACACTGCTCTAAGCAGCTTATCAACATCCTCAGGAGTCAAAGACTGAAACTGATCCAATCTAATCCTACAAGAGGGATGGCTGGACACCCCCATAATGGACTCTGCAGAAATAGTGGAGTCCAAATCAGCCTAGATACAAGAGATTTTAGCTCCAAAGAACTCATTAAACATATTACAGCAAGACACAGTCACTGGAGTCAGATTTGAAATAGACGGAACCTGAGTTAGATTCCTCACCACCCATGATAACTCTGAAGAATGTGAGTCTTGAGATACCATGCATGTAGACCAGAATTGCTTCTTTGCCACAAATGGACTCAATGCTGTGCCTTGGAAGATTTGAGGCGAGTTCTCCTCTACTTGCATTACAGTCATCTCCCTTACTGCTTTAGCCCTTGTGGCTTTTCTGTATACCATGGGACTAATTAATAAAAATTAATAAATAATGCTTAGAAGCAATCATGTCTACTGCCCTGATAACCAGGGCATCAACAGAATCACTGGCAGCAGAACTGACTCTGAAACCCTCCAAGGCCTCTTGTAATCCTGCTGATCCAGCAGCCTTCTTGGGCAGACCATCCTAACAGGTCCACTACCCCACAGGGGTGAGCTGGTAACCAACATTAACCAGGTAGTGGTCCATCCATAACAATGGGGAAATTACAACAGCTTCCACCCAGGGAACACTGCCCTGTTCCAAACAAATCACCAATGCGAGACTGTGGTTGGCAACGTGAGTTGGTTGAAGAACTAGTTGGGATAGGCCCATAGTCATGGCCACCATTAACTCTTGAACTGCACCAGAGAAGCCAGCCTCAAAGTGGACATTGAAGTCCCTCCCCCCAACAAATGTTTGGGAGAATCCAACACCAACTCTGAAACCAGTTCTGTCAGTTCGGTGAGGAGTCTTTTGGGCAGGATGCATGGTACACCAACAGAATCCCCAATCACTGGACCCCAGCCTGAGCAATACACACTTAATGTGAATCAGCTGTCTCACAGGGACCCTGGTAAGGGAGATGTATTCTTATGGACCACAGCCACTCCACCCCCACCCCCACCTTCCCCATACCTGTTCCATAACAGAATAGCTGGGCCCAAAACTAGTCCACTAGCCTCCCACAGCCAGGTCTCAGTTATACATGCCAGGTCAGCAACCTTATCCATGATCAAATCTTATTCTGAACTGACCCAACATTACAAAAGAGAATGAATACGTTCTGTGGGTAGTTGGAACTGCTCCCGAGAGCTGATAAGGCAACTGGCAGGGGAAACAGTTATTACCCCTCCTAACTTGGCAAAGAGGCACCTTTTAACGTGGTGATTCTCTTTATTTAGCAGGGGGAGAGTAAGTGGCCCTACCCACCGCCAGCACAGTACCTCCAGTGACTGTTGCTGGTGTCTATCTTACGTTTCTTTTTAGACTGTAAGCCCTTTGGGGACAGGGATCCATCTTATTTATTTGTTATTTCTCTGTGTAAACCGCCCTGAGCCATTTTGGGAAGGGCGGTATAGAAATTGAATAAATAAACAAACAAACAAATAAATAAGTTACTGGTTTTCCTTCCCCTGTAACAGCTTGTTGAATATGTGCCCAAGAGATGCCGAATGCACCCGCCCGCCAACAAAAGATACCAGACCCATATCTATAAGTAGCCTGACACAACCCAATACAAATAGAGGACTGCTGGAACTCCAGACCAAACAACCAGACCCAAACTAATATTTCCCCTCCCAATATAACCTCTTCCCAGACCTCAGTCCCACACTGAAGGCCTGGCAGCGCCAAAGGCTGCTCCCCTCTGGTGGCCGGCTTTGGTGGCTGCCTGCAGGCTGTTCATCTGCCACCAGCCGTGCTGCCCACCACCTCCTTCCTTTTATGCCCAAGATGCCGAGAGTCTCCCCTCTGAGAAGAGGCTCTGAGGCTTGGCTGATATAATGACCACGGGTGGAAATTGTCCGTCTTGTCATTAGTCAGTAAGAAAAACCTTTTCTGATTTAATCAAATGTAGGACTTCTGTGAACTGAAATATGGATAAGTCATGTAAGAAACTGTTACAGCTCAGAGTTGGAGCACAGCAGGAGACCCCAGGTTCAGTCCCTGGAATCTCCCGTTAAAAGGATCTCAGGTAGCAGGGCTGGGAAAGAACTCCATTCAGGGGCACTACATCTGTTATTACTACAAGGAGGATAAAGAAATGTCAGAGCTGAGGAAGGTAAAGGTAAAGGGTGCCGCCAGGTCGGTGTCGACTCCGGGCAACCAAAGAGCCATGTGGTTGTCTTTGGTAGGAGGGGTGTACCATTGCCCTCTCCCACACAGTATGAGAAGATACCTTTCAGCATCTTCCTATATTGCTGCTGCCCAATAAAGGTGTTTCCAATAGTCTGGGAAACATAGCAGTGGGGATTTGAACTGGCAACCTCTGGCTTGCTAGTCAAGTCATTTCCCTGCTACTCCATAAGGTGGCTGCTGAGGCAAGTAGCAAGGTTCACAGGGCTACTCTTGGATATATTCAAGATTAAATTGCACAAAAGCCATGCATTTGAAGAGCATAGCCTGTGATTTCTTTTTTATTCCTCAAAATACTAGCATTCTAGATGAACAGCCACTGTTGGCCTAAAATGTAGTGAGACTGCAGTGCCACCTGACTTGCCTAAATGATACTCCTGCCTCCACTTGCAACCTTAGAGAACCATTGCCTGACAGAGTAAACTGGCAGTCTTGATTAGACAAATCATCAATGGTCGGACTCAGTAAGGCACTTCCATATATATATATATCTGCAACCCTGTGCACACTTACATAGGAGTAAATCTCATTGAACATAATGAGACTTACTTCAGAGTAAACATGCAATAGATTGTGCTGCACATATCTTCTGTGGTTGTATAATATATTCTGCAATCACTGTCCACACAGATGACACTTCAAAGATGAAATCCTTTTACAATTGTTCCTGTGCTAGCTTTCCACTTATAAGGGATGAGCAGGGAATTGTATAACAGCACAATTCTCAGGAGAGATCTGATAAGGGAGCTTGGGAAGAAGCAAGTGAACTTTATACAGATGTGATGTATGTAATGCAAACCAATAGACCATGCAGAAGAAAAGTAATCTGCAGTGCCAATACATCCACAATGATCAATATTAAGCAATTTTCTCCATTTGTTCTTTGGGTTAAAAATTTTTTTTGCAAGAAACTGCCAGAATACATGAAATCAGAAATGAACCATTTATCTAATCAGAGAGTGATGCAAAGTCCATATGTATATGGACAGAATGTTTATAAGAGCCTGCATATATTTAGCTGCAGCTGAATATGTAACAGTGAATGGGCCATTGAACCTAGAAGGGATATAAACAATGTGGGTAATGTCCTGTATGCCATCCCTTGGCCTTTCTAATAGCAGCAAAGCACATAAAACAAAACAACATGGCCAGAGTTTGAAGTTTATGTTTCAGACATGACGTCTACATTTATTCATTGCACCTCAGTTAGGAGTACTCTTTATATACAGAGGAGATGTTGATCCACAGAATCCTTTGACTGAGTTAGAAGAATTTATTCATTGTTAGGTCCATTTAGACAATTAAACTAAATGGGCAATGGAATTCTCTGGTTTAAATTTTGGCACTATTTGTATGGCTCAAAGGTTGGGCTGGCATATTGCTCAGAAGTCTAAAGATGGCAAAATAGTGTCTTCCTTTTTTGTTATATTTAATGTTATATTGATTATGTGAATCACATGAAATCTGAATGCTAATCAAAGACAATAAACTTCTGTAAAATAAGATTAACTGTGAGATATGCATTCAGTATTACTGTTTCTGAAATGTTATGTCTGAACTTAGACACAAGATATTTAAAGTTTGCATCTAGACACTGTTAAATAAAAACCACACTAGGCCATAACATAGGTTTAATTACATTTTTAATAAGTCACTTTATTGCTACTGAAAATTTATTTAATTCTAAAAATATGCTGAAAATGTGAAAGTTAATGAAACAAATCTTAAGCAGATCAGATCCTGCAGTCTGTTTCTTAGCAGTGCCAGTTTTATTCATTCTTTTTTCAACACTGGGACTGAGGAAGGGTAAACATTTTTTAAAAGTTAAATATGACTGGTCCCAGAATGATTTGTGCATATTGTCAGCAAGAGGCCACAAGTACAAGGTATATGATAATAAAATATTATGCTAGAGCCACAGGTGCAGTGTGTCTGCTACTGCCCAGCCCAATGTTAATAGTTAACAGGCAGTTTACACAAGCTGACATATTTTATTTAAACCCCCACAAAATATCTGAACATGTTTAACCTTCATTATTAGGACTATTTCCCCCCATCATAGTTCTTCTGGAAACTGACATATTTTATTAGATAGTTTTCATTCTTAGCTATGAAAGACAAAAGAAAGAATTTTGTTCTGTTGTGTAGGGCCTTTATTGTGAGGAGCAATCCTCAATATCCTTTCCTGGAATTAAAGTCAATGGTAATTACTGCAAGAAAAATTGGTTTATGATTGAGATACTAAGAAAGAGGAGAAGATAGATGACTAGAAGTAAAGTCATACAAATTCAATTAAAAAAAATTGAGGCTTACAAATGACAATAAATTTCTAAATAACTATATTCTGACACTATTCTGCATAGTGAGTTTGAAACAGGAAGAAAGGAAGAAATTCAAAGTAATGCTTTCTACAGGGAGTTGTCTAGATGATCTTCATAATAATTTCCGTATTAAGAACAAAACACAAATGTTGGATAAGATATATATGGACAGTGCAATGCTTCTGTAGAAAACACTTAAGGGGGCTGTCAAACATCAATGTCTTAGACTGTACAAAACTGGAAATTTCATTTATTCTTTTCCTTGGCAAGACCACACCTTTCCACACTTATTTCTGAGATAATGACTAAATGTGCTTTTATCATATTGTTTTGCCTGCCAAATCACACATGTATCTTGTTGTTTTTAAAGTGGTCAAACAATGTTAAAAGAATAAGTGCCCTTCAGCTTTTGGGTCAACAATCCGCCCTCCCCTCCAGTGTTGTCTGGCAGCTACTCACTTTTTCTAAAATCTGAGGGTAAGAACAAAAGAGCTATTATACAATGGTTGCCAAGTCTCTTGAACATTGACAAAGAAGCACTTAAAAAGCGGGGTGGGGGACACTTTTTGAAAGTTTTCCCTTTGTGAGTTCGTTTGGTTCGTTATTCTTTTATAATCAAGCGAGAAAGCTTTCTGTAAAATTAAGAACCTGCACAGTCAGTTTCTTCTTTTTTCTAACTTGTATTAATGTTTTTCAAAGGCAAATATAACTGCACAAAGCCCGCCCCCGGCTTTGAGAGGTGTATGGATCCAGGTCCAGTTCGGTCGAAAAAGATGGATGACAACCGCAAGCAGGCTTGTGTCACGTACATTTCAAGTCGCCCATCGCAAGGGAGGGAATGCGGGCTCCCTCCGTTCCTCCCGAAGGAGTTTCATCCTAACCCCCCATTCCTAGTCTGGGCCCCTGGGAGAAAAGCTTTGTCCTGCTGAAAGAAACGTTTCATCCTCCCCTCCCCTCCCCACCCTGCAGCGTCCGAGTTAATTGATACCAAGAGTCCATAGTCCCAGCAAAATGTCACCCTCCCCTCGTCTCCAGCGGCGGGAGCAGCAGCTAAGCTTCTAATGCATACAGGGTCAACGCGGGGCAGAAAGTTACCAGTTGGCGAAGGAGCCAGAGCACCGCAGGGATCGAATTGGCAGGCCTTCTCTTACCTTGTGCCTAAATTCTCTGGCCACCTTCCGCTCCATGACAATGGGGAGAGCGACCCTTTCTTGGCTTACCCCCGGGAAACCTTCCTCACTGCACGCACACTGAGCGCGGATGATGTTTCCTTCGAGGCACAGGTTAAGGTGCATTATTTTTAACAAACACCAGAGGGCGAAGCACAGCCCTTCGCGAAGGATCGGCGGGAGGAAGACGGGTTATTCAAGTGAAGTCGGTGGGAAGGCACGGCGCTTGCCTGTTTGCAACACCTGCCTTGACATTTTGTGTTTCTTTCCGCATCTACTACAGCCTCCTATTAATTTCAGTGAAAGGGGATATAATATGTCAGCTTCTATTGTATTTTATTTATTGTAAATTTCATCAAACCTCCTTTCCCTAAACTAATATCTTTTAGAATTGTAAATGTCTTTTTCATAGACTTATTCTAAAAATACACAAAACATGATCCAAGCAACATTGAAATAAAGTTCTATTTATTTCAGTGGAACAGAGTTACACATGTGCTTCAACTCTTCCACTGAATTAAAGGAAACCTGAACATATTTAACTTTAACAGACTGGCTCCTTCTAAATGTACTCTAGGTCCTCTTAAATGTACTCTGCCTTCTAGGTTTCCAACCAAGGGTGGAATTCAATGAGCCACATAAGGAGCCTGAGGAAGAGGAAATCCTAAAATCTCAGTGCATGCATGGAAACATTTAGCTGAACACAAAGCACTCTTTTGATCCCACTTCTAGGCTTCTGTTTACTGTAGACTCCTTGGATGCAGACAGGTAATACATTATCCATATGCAGTGTAGGTGTGTTATAAATGAAAACTCACCATTCACAATGCACCAGTACCATTCTCTGTAGCAGCATGGTCTTCCACTGAAACCAGTTTTTCACGTTATTTCACCTGAAATTGAGGCATCCACAGTTGCAGCACGTGTAAGCCTTCCTTCTCCACCCAAGCTGCAATCCCCAGTTACATCTCCTCCTCTTCATTCAATTCTAGTTCCTTCACTTTCTCTAGTGCATTTGTTCTTGCCAGGGTTCAACGGTCTGAAATGTCACAATAATTAATTAGATAGATAGATACCATGATTACCTGCTCAAGTGTACATATATCCATGCTCAAGGTTGCACCTCTAAGCAGAGAAGCGTCTTTGGGCTATATGTAACATATTTGCATTTACAATCTGTGACACTTTAGTCAGCAGTGTATGGTTCTGCTGCACTGACTGCAAATGAGATTGTCTTTAATGCTTAAGTGGCCTCTTTCTCTCTCTTACACACACAGATCTGACTTGACTTTTATCTTAACACACTTCCCCCCTAAATATTTGTTAGAGACACATCATCAGGCCAGACCACACCACTACCCAGGGCATAGTAGCTGTAGGGGGAAATTGGCCTGCGGAAGTTGTGTGAAACTTAACACCAAGTGTCAAACCCAGCATGGATTTGCTTATGACAGTTGACTGCAACCACACATTTTTAGTTAGTTGTGATTGTGTGGCTTAAACTAGGCTTCATATATATGAATTGTATTTATTTTTCTCTTCATTTACAGTATATACCGCACATCCAAAAACAGCTCAGGGCAGTTCACAGTCAAATATAAAATCATTTAAAATATTAACATAAAACCAAACAAATTAAAATATCAACAGGAAACTAATTTAAAAACCATTAAAACCACTTAAAAACTAAGCTAAATAGTTGAGTCTTTATGACTCTTTTGAAGGCCTCCAGAGGTGACAAAACATTTTATACCCATGGGAATAGTGTTCCACAAACTAGGGGTAATTACTGAGAAAGCCCGATCCCAAGTTGCCACCAGATGAATTGGTGGCAACAGAAGATGGACCTCTCCCAATTATCTTAATGAGCAGTGGGGGATCTTACAGAGACATGCACTCTCTCAGGTGACCTGGCCTAAGCTATATTGTGCCCAGAAACATACTGGCAGCCAGTGCAACCATTTAAGAACAGGTATCTCTAGGCTACCCAGGCCAATTTGGCTGCTGTATATTGGACTAACAGAAGTTTCCAGACTACATACAAAGGCAGCCCTTGGTAGAACACATTGCAGTAGTCCAGCCTGGAGGTTACCAGCTGATGCACCAATGCTTTGAGGTCATTCTCTTCAAGAAATGGGTGGAGCTGTTGTGTCAGCTGGAGCTAATGAAAAGCACTCTTGGCCATAGCCTCAACCAGAGACACCAGTGTACAAGAGGACTTCCAAACTGTGTACCTTTTCTTTCTGGGGCAGTATAACCCAAACCAGAACAGGAGATTCTCACCCTTCTGCTAGATTACGAACCACGATAATGAGCACCTCCATTGTGCTTCGATTCAGCTTCAATTTATTATCCATCATACAGACCATGCCTGCAGGCAGACATTTAAGGAGATAGTGCCATTTCCTGAGAATGATGATATGGAGAGATAGGTGTCATCAGCATACTGATCACACCCAGTGCCAAATCTCCAGATGACCTCACCTGGCAGTTTCATGTAGTTGTTAAAAAGCATTGGTGACAGAATGAAGCCCTAAGGGACTCCAAATAACAGCTTCCATTTCAAAGAGCAACTGTCAATAAGCTTCACCATCTGAAGTCTACTCAATAGATAGGAGTGGAGCCACTGCAGGGCAGTGCCTCCTATCGCTAAACCCCTCGTGTGATCCAGAAGGATACCATGTGCAATGGTATCGAAAGCTCCTGAGAGGTCCAGTAGAACCAACAGAATCATACTGCCTCTGTCAATTCCCTAGCAAAGAGCTGACCCAGGTAAGGCTCTCTCAACATAGCCTGTCCCAAAGCAACTCTGAAATGTGTCTAGATAATCCATTTCCTTCAAAATCACTGGCAGCTGGTTAGTCACCACCTGCCATACCTGGTCAGGTGAGGCAGGAAGCATCCTGTGTGAGCAGGAAAGGCAAAGTCAAACAAGCAGGAGGTCAGGAGCCAGAGATCAGTCTGTTAGGGGCAGGCAAGTCAGAGTCAAAAAAGGTAAATGGTCAGAAGTCAAAGATCAATCTGTTAGAAGCAGGCAGGGCCAAAGTCCAAAAACAAGCAAAGGAGCAGGAGCAGGAGCTAGGGGTGTGCACGGATCGGTTTGGCAATCTATTCACAGACTGCCAAACCAGTTTGAAAGACTGGCATTTGAGCTGTTTTGGAAGCAGGGAGGGGGCTGCTTTAAGACACGGGGAGGGTGTCCTTACTTCCCCTGTCACATTTCCCATACTGGTGCTGCTGTATACCCTCTTGCCGCCCTGGTCAGCAAAATATTGGAAGTGGCCGAGCTATGGTATAGCTGGGTGGCTGCTGGACTGGGGTGCTTCTGATTCATCCTCTGACTCAGAGGACACAGGCAAGGGTGTGTTGAGGGGTTAAGCAGGTGCTGGCATTTCCATTGGTGGAGGTGAGGACCCCTCAAAGCTTGCCTTGTCCTGTGAGTCCTCTCAGTCAGAGTCAGGCTCAGGGGTCATGGCCACTTCATCTTGAGACCCCTGTAGCCATGACCCTTCATCCTGGGACTCCATGTTGGACTTTGGGTTCATGACACCACCCTCTCAATCATCTTACCCAACCATGGGAAGCATGGGACTCCAGCCTATAATTATCTATCACCAAGGAATATAAGGCAGGCTTCTTAAGAAGAGGTCTAACCATTGCCTCCTTCAAACAAGGGGACATCCTATATGGGACTTACTCTCTAGTAACTAGGCTTAGGATTGTGGCCTCAAATATATAACATATTGCTGGTATTTGGGCCTCAGTGACTGACTCCTTTGCATAGAATTGAAATTGTCAGGGTGAGTTAGGACCCTGATATTTGTATAAGACAAGTAAACAGTAAGGTGGATATGGGTACTTCAAAGGCTGCTCAATTTATGCCTGAGTGAGACATTGCTCAGGAGCAATTGCTCTGGGAAGAGCATCTGCGTGCTTGCATGCAGAAGGTTCCAATTTCCTGGAATCTCCAAGACAGACTCATAGGAACACAAGAATCTGTCTTCTACTGAGTCAGTCCATTGGTCTGTCTAGCTCAGTATTGTCTACCCAGAATGGCAGTGTCTTCTCCAAGGTTATAGACAGGAAATTCTCTCAGCCCTATCTTGGAGATGCCAGGGAGTGAACTTGGAATCTACACTTCCCTGAGTGGCCCAATCCCCTAAAGGGAATATCTTATAGTACTCACACATGCAGTCTTCCATTCAAATGCAAACCAGGGTGGCCCTGCTGGGAGTGAACCAGCATGGGTTCCACAAAGGTATCTCTTACCTGACCAACCTTTTGGAGTTCTTTGAGAGTGTCAACAAGTGTGTGGATCAAGGTGATCCAGTTGACATAGTATACCTGGACTTCCAAAAAGCTTTTGACAAAGTTCCTCATCAACAACTCCTGAGGAAATTTAGCGGTCTATTGAGTTTCGAAAAAAGACGACTGCGGGGAGACATGATAGAGGTCTATCAAATCATACATGGTGTGGAGAAAGTGGACAGAGAGAAATTCTTCTCCCTCTCCCATAACACTAGAACCAGGGGTCATCCCATGAAATTGATTGCCAGGAAATCTAGAACGAGCAAACGGAAGTACTTTTTCACATAACGCATAATCAACTTGTGGAATTTTCTGCCACAAGATGTGGTGACAGCCAACAATCTGGATGGCTTTAAGAGGGGTTTGGATAACTTCACGGAGGATAGGTCTATGAATGGCTACTAGTCGGAGGGCTGTAGGCCAACTCCAGCCTCGGGGGCGGGGTGCCTCTGGGTACCAGTTGCGGGGGAGTAACAGCAGGAGACAGGGCATGCCCTCAACTCCTGCCTGTGGCTTCCAGCAGCATCTGGTGGGCCACTGTGTGAAATGGGATGCTGGACTAGATGGGCCTTGGGCCTGATCCAGCAGGGCTGTTCTTATGTTCTTATGTTCTAAACAAGGGCAAAGGGGACAATTCATGCTTGCTACCACAAGACCAGCTCTCCTCCTGGAGAAAGACTCCTCCTCTTGAGAAGCAGCTGCCAGTCTGTATAGACAATACTGAGCTACAGGGGCATAACTATAATAGGGAAAGGGGAGACAGTTGTCTGGGGGGAGGCGGGACTCGCCGCGAGCAGCACGTGCGCAATGGTGGTGGGCGTCTTGTCGGTCGTGAGTGTTGGTGGATGGGAGGAGACAGGTTTTTCTGTTCTTTCTTGGTGTGGTGGTTTCAGTGCCCAAGTGGGGAAGGTTTTTTCTGAGTTGGCTCTCGCCTCTGTTTGACGGAGCTTTTGTCTTGACGGCGACAAGGGAGAGGTGTCTGTTTATTGCCTACGGTGATGGAAGAGGGGATGGAGACTGAGGGGTGGTTCAAGGAAAGGGGAAGGGGCTCCGTTTGGTTGGGGATATGGAGGGTGGTCTTCCTCCCGAAGAGGCTCGTGCCAAAAAGAAGCGTAGTGGCTCCATAGACTACCAGGCTGGGGTTTCGGGGAGGCGGGAGGGCAGCGAGTTATCGCTCTCAGCTGTGGTGAAAGCAATTAACAAAGATGTGAAAATTGGAGACACCAGCCCTATCAAATTAGCAGAGTGGTTGCAGAAAGCCTTGGGAGATGTTTCTAGAGCTAGGCACCTTCAGTCTGCTGACTTGTTGGTGGAGTGTGTTCATAAAGAACATTTAGACAAACTCCTTCACTTAACGACCCTGGGTAAAATTAAGGTTTCTTGTCAGATTCCCAGGTTTCAGGCTTTGAGGAAGGGAGTTATATTGGGTGTTCCTCTTAGTATTTCAGATGATGACATTCAAAAGTATTTAGGGGATGACATTATTTCTGGGGTAAAACGCCTGTCCTCTAAGCGGGAGGGCAAAGCTCTCCCTTCTCTCACGGTTTTTGCTATGTTTGGGGGTCCGGAGTTACCCAAACATGTAGTTATAGGCTACCAAGTCTTTAAGGTTTGCCCATTTATCCCTCCTCCTTTGCGTTGTTACAATTGCCAGCGTTTTGGTCACGTGGCTGCAGTCTGTCATGGTCAGGCTCGCTATGGAAAATGTGGTGGTGCACATTCCATGAAGCAATGTGAGAGTTCTTTGCCTGTGAAATGTTGCAACTGTGGTGGTGCACATACCCCGGGATATCGTGGCTGTGCAGTATCTAAGCAAGCCTGGGAAGTTCAAGCACTTAGAACTGAGCAGGGCATTTCTTATTCTGCGGCTGTTAAACGGTATAAGGAGATTAGTGGGATGGTGGAGACTGTTGGGAGTTCTCCTTCTTCTTCCCCTCTTCCTCCTTCCTCCATAGCATTGGTTGGAGGAGAAGCTTGCCGCTTCCCTGCTAAGGAAATTTTTTTGGCTTTCATGGTGGAGGTGATAAACTGTACTGCCCAGGCTGAGCGCCGTTCTGAAAAGATGGCAATAATTTTGAAGGCTGCTGAGAAGTATTTGGGTATGGGTTCGGTTACGGCTGGCCAGATATGTGCAGAGTTGGGTCACCCTGAAACCTAGGTTGTGGCCTTTATCAATTTTTAGTTGGAATGCTCATAGTCTTTATGCTCACGACCAAGAATTTAAGCATGTCCTGTTGAAAACTTTGGATCCCCCTTCGGTTGTTTGTATTCAGGAGACTTGGTTGGTCCCTTCTTTGGCCTTCCGACTGCCAGGATATGTTTTTCTATGTAAGGACTGGAAATAGGGGAGGGGTGGTGGTGTTGCTTTTGGAATTATAGAGGGTTTGAATTTTTTGGAAGTTGATATCAGGATTGAAGATACTGAGGTTCTGGTTATCAAAATTCCATTGGAAGGTTCTTCAGTACCAGTTCGGGTTGTTAATGTGTATAAATAACCCATGCCGGCTTCTTTCTAGGAATGTTTTGGATGCTTTGGTTGATGGTGTTCGAGGTGCGGTTATTTTTTGTGGGGACTTTAACAGTCATAATCCCCTGTGGGGCAGTTTGAAGCTTGATGCCAATGGGAAGGTTTTGGAGGCTTTTTGTGCTGATAAAGATCTTGTGGTTCTTAATGATAAGACACCAACTAGGTTTAATTCTAGCACTGGATTAATGTCCCCTTTGGATTTGGGCATAGTCTCTAGCTCTATTGTGGGGAAGTGTTCTTGGGAGGTTCTGGCTGACTTTCACATGGGAAGCGATCATCTTCCTGTTTTGTTGTGTTTTGGTGAACAGGGATGTTTTGAGCAGAGATCGTTTGGCCTTCGATGGAATTATGCTAAAGCTGATTGGTGTTTGTTTCAGTCGTTGTGCAAGCAGGAATTGCTGTTGGTTCCCGAATCGGTTTCAGTGGAGGAGTTTTCTGATATTCTTTCTAATGGTATTGGCAAAGCGGCTTCTCTTGCTATTCCTAGGACTAGGGCCCAGGTTGGACCTTGTTGCTCAGTTCCTTGGTGGTCGGAGGAATGCAGATCAGCTGTGAAAGCTAGGAATCGTGCCCTTAGAAGAGCTAAACGCTCTTTGTCTGGGGCTGATTTGCTTTCCTATAAGTGTTTGAGGGTGAAAGTTAAGTTGGTCGTTCGATCGGCAAAGAGGAAAAGTTGGAGGTCTTATTGTGATAGGTTATCGGCAGATGTCCCAGTTGGGAATGTTTTAAGCAAGTTAAGAGGATGAATGGGATTTGTCTAAGATCTGCAGGTATTCCTGCTTTGGTATCATCTGGAGGCCCTGATTCTATTCGAACATGGAGAAGGTTGAAACGCTTGTTAATGTGTTCCAACGGGTCAGCAGTTCGGATAATTGGCCAGATTCCTTTCAACAGCATCGGGTAGATTTTATGGATCACCATAGGGCAGTTTTTGACACGTCTGCTCCCTATTTGGAGGGTGAACTTGATGTGTTTTTCTCTCCTTGGGAGCTCCAGAGAGCTGTGGGTCTGGGGAAGAGGTCTGCTCCTGGAGAGGATGGGATAAGTTACGAGATTCTTTGGCATTTGCCTGTGGAATCCTTGATGCTTTTGCTTCGCTTTTATAATTTAGTCTGGGAAGTGGGTGTTGTCCCTATCTTCTGGAAGGATGCTATTGTAATTCCTGTGGGTAAGCCAGGTAAGAACCTGTCCGATCCGACATCCTACCGTCCCATTGCTTTACTTTCTTGTTTATGCAAGCTCATGGAGCGTATGCTAAACGATCGTTTAATGTCGGATCTTGAGAAAAACTGTTTAATTACGGACTTTCAGAGTGGATTTCGGAGAGGTCGTGGTACACTGGACCAAGTGGTCAGACTGGAGACTGATATTTGGAAGACCTTCTGTTTTAAAGGATTTTTGATTGTGGTATTTTTGGATTTGGAGAAGGCCTCTGATATGGTGTGGGGGGAGGGTTTGTTGTATAAGTTGTAGTGCTGTGGTGTTCGGGGGAGGCTTTTTCGATGGTTGATGTCCTTTTTCGCGGGGAGGCGAATTAAGGTTCGGGTCCGGGACTCTGTCTCTGAGCCTTGTGACGTTCAGAACGGGATTACTCAGGGCAGCGTTTTGAGTCCAACGCTGTTTAATATAATGGTGAACGATCTGCCTTCGGTTTTGCCACAAGGTGTGGTTTGTAGTATGAATGCAGATGACTGCGCAATTTGGTGTAGGAGCAGGAATCTGGGTGGCGCTGTTAATAAGTTGAAAAAGGCCCTTCTTGCCTTGGAAACCTGGGGGAACAAGTGGGGCTTTAAATTTTCATCTTTAAAGTTGAAGGGAATGGTCTTTACGTGGCGGATGGTTCCGGTGGCTCCTTGTTTGTTTTTGTATGGCTCTCAAATTGAGATTGTTTCCGAATTTAGGTTTTTGGGGGTTATTTTTGACTCTAAATTGTCTTGGCTCCCTCATATTCGTTCTCTTGAGGATCGGTGTAGACTGCGTCTCAATTTGTTGAGAAGTATCTCTGGTAACCATTGGGGAGCGGACCGGGGGTCTCTTCTGTTGATTTATTGTGCCATGATCGGTTTTGGACTATGGTTGTCAGGTTTTTTCTTCCGCTCCCAGGTCCATTTTGCAAAGGCTGGATGTGATCCAGTCTACAGCTCTTCGGACTATTTGTGGGGCTTTTCCTACCACACCTTGTAGCGTGCTTTGGGGCGTAACCGGCGAAATGCCAGGGAGTTTGCGTTGGAGATATTTAGACATCATGCTTTGGAACCGTCTATGTAATTTGTCGTTCAGGAACTGGGGTAATGTATATGATCAGTGTTGGGAATTAAGTGACCCTGGAAAGTTCTCTGGAGGCCGTTGTCCTCATGCAGTTAGACTGTCTTTGTGGCCTGGGTCTGACCTTCCTGGGGGGTTGCGGCAGGAGACGATTGTGCCTTTAATATATCCAGTCTGGCTTTATTGTCCTCCTGAGGTTCTGCTTGATGATTTGGAGAGCGGACTTTTTAACAGGTCTAATGCTGAATTGAAGTCCCTGACTTTAGAAAGGTTATCTGTTGATTCGGATTGTTGTAGACTTTTTACGGATGGTTCAAAATCTGTCCAGGGTGATAGGGTATCTGCTGCTTTTGTTATACCCAGTTTGGGAATAAAAAAGGGCTATAGGTTGACTGGAGGCATCAGCATTATGACCGCTGAATTAACTGCGATGCTCCTAGCCCTGGAATGGGTCCAGGACATGCGCCCTGGGGGTTTTGTGATTCTGTCAGACTCTTTGTCTGGTCTGCAGGCCGTCCAAGGGGGTAGTTTTTTGAATAAATCCCCTGTTGTTGCTGCCATCTGGAATCTGAATAATTTTCTTCATTCAAGGGGTTTCCGTGTTAGGTTCCGCTGGGTTCGTTCTCACATTGGGATCTCTGGGAATGAGCTCGCGGATACAATAGCGAAACAATCTTTGGATCATCTAGTTGTGGATTGTAAAATTCCCTTTAATGTTACGGAAGTCAGGTCTTGGGTTGGGTCGGAGCTGAGGAAGGTTTGGCAAAAGGAATGGGATGTGGGTCCTACGGGTCGGAGGGTTTATGCTTTTTGTCTGAAATTGAATGATTTTAGACTTTTCTGTATCTCGGGTAGGTCCCGACAAGTCTCTTTGTTTAGGGTGTTAACGGGTCATTGCTTGACTAGGGACAAGTTGTCTCTCCTTGGAGAATCTGAGGATAATTTATGCTTGCTCTGTGGAGTGTCTGAGACTGTAGATCACCTTTTGTGGGACTTTATTCGGTTTTGTGATGCTTGTAAGCATTTTTTTCTGTCTCTTCAATCTGCTAATCTTTGCGGCGGGTCTCTTCAGATCTTCAGAAAATCTTCAGATTTTCAGATCGTCGGAATTGGAAGATTGCTACCTCTCTTTTGTGGAGATTTCTCAAGTCATCTCATCTATTTGAATATTTATAAATCCATCCTTTTTCTGGACATTTGTGCTCTTTTTTGGACTTCCAGTAGGTGGCGTTTGTGGGACCTTATGGTCCTGGTACGCCATTACCTTCCACAAGAAGAAGAAGAAGAAGAAGTTGTTGTCTGGGGACCCACTGCCTTGGCGGGGGAGCAGAGGCAAGTCACATGACTGACTCCCCCAACTGTGCACTCGCCCAGGCTTCCTTCAGTTATATTCATTCTCTGAAATGGATGTGAGTGTTAAGACCTGTAGCTACCAGGTCTTTCTCTAGTACCATTAAACGACTTGCATCGTCCACAATTTACAAAACCTTTTAAAAAATAATTCAGGATGATGTTCTATTGTGGCACATAGGATATATAGATATAGATATAGATATATATGCTTTTTGTTACCACTATTCAGCCTCATTTAAGATTACTTCATGAGCTAAGCTTCAGTGATGGGGGGCCCATTTTAAAATCTTGTCTTTGGGCCCACTCCAACCTTGCTACGCCCCTGCTGAGCTAGATGGACCAATGGTCTGACGGTATAAGGCAGCTTCCTATGTCCCTATTTAAGTTACTTAAGAAACCATAGCAGCAGTGTTGCACAATAATCCATTTGGAATCCTTTTCTAAGAACTTCAACATTCTAGCATATTCACTCTCTTGCACTCTTGCTTGAGTCTTCCTGGCCGCAGTGGAAATGATAACCAAGTTGTCCAAGTGAGAGCTAAACCAAGCAACCCTGAATTTTCATATACTGGCATGCTCATACTTTGTTTGGAAGCCTCTGATTCTCTCATACATGTTTAAGAATTCTTGCATACCTATTGACACTGCAGAACAGATTCAGCAGCTTTTTAGGACTTAATAGAGTCCTATTGGCCCTTCATGTCACCTGATCTCTGCTGAGCTGGCAACTGCAGTATCATCCCCTAGCCATCTGCTGTGGTGGCAATGCAGTGCAGACAAGAATAGGTTGCTCAGAATCTCTTTCCTCCAGGGAGCTGCTGCAGAGGTGAAGAGAAGTGAGTGGATTTCTCACTTTTGTGTGGAATACAAATGTATTTTTCCCATTTAGAACATTTGTGTATTTTGCTAATTGTAGAAATAGCATTTCCACAGAAATCAACACATGTCATGTTGGGAAAATGTCATCCACCACTCACCTACCCCCCATTACTTAGATGCTCGAGATTTATTGACAGCTGCCCTTTCTTTACATTCAGGCCAAAGTAAAGGAATATTACATTCAGGTCAATGAGAAGTCAAGTGCTGGGCAAATCAGAGTCAAATCAATATATACAGAGTAAATGTTGATTTGTACAGTCAAGAAATGGAAAACAGGAGTTCGGCAGTGTATTTTCCATGTGAAGTAAATAAAAGAAATCTTTCAGGGGGCATAAATACATTCAGAAAATACAAGAAGACACCCTATTTCCTAATTTTGATTTCCACTCAGTGCTTAGAGAAGGACAGAGTTCATGGTGAATACGTCATTGCCATTTCATCAGCTGACAGAAATGAATCACTTGTTACAGATGGAAATACAATACATAGGGACTAATTACAAAGAGGGGAATGAGATCTTTTTAATTACTTACTGTTAACAGACTTCCTAAAGCAGTCAGAAAAGAGACTTTTTTCATCTGAGACAGTTTCTCACCTGGCACTGGCAGCCTTTAAAGCTTCTGTTATGAGATAGCTGAAGGATGAGGCAGAGAAAAGAGAGATGGGGTGAAAGGAAGTATGGCAGATGGTAGAAAGAGGAGGCAGAGAAGAAGGAAAGAAACAAAAGGGCAGAGAGAATGAAAAAAGAAAGTGCACACAGAATAAAGGAAAGCAAGAAAGAAAAGAAAGCAAAAGAGTAAGAGGTAGGAGAAAGGGGGAATAAAGTTTGAAATATTTCTTCACTGAAATATTTCTTCACATTTCTTCAAGCCTTATTTAATAAGAAGGGGAAACTCAGAAATTTATTTATTTATTAAATAAAAAGAGAGCTGTATCAGAAACTATGGCTGAAAAAATACTAAATTTACTAAAGGAATTCCTACTGAAATTTAGTAGTCCTTTAGAGTAACCCCTGAGTAGTGGTGCAGAGTAATTTAATCAGGATGTTAGCCTATGGAAATTAATATTGAGAAAGCTTTGAACACATCTGGTAGTTCCGTGGTTGCCAACTAAAACTACTAAAATTCATTATTGAATTTCTGGATAATGGCAAACACAGCCTTGAGGGCTGTTAACCCATCTTTTAGATGTCCCTGTGCAGCTTTAATAAATGGGCTGTAATGACATGTTTATCTGCTTGAAGAGATATAATCAACACCTCTCAAACTAAACACAGGAACATAAACTAGGTTACAAGAGCACACCACTGCTATCTTTAGCAAACAATTACCAGCTTTTATGCAGGTCTAGTGTAGAGGTTAAGGAAGTAACCCACAAATTAAGACTTTCTTTGTTCAAATCTAACCTATTAATTCCCTAGCTGGCCTTTTGCAAGCTACTCCCTTTCAGCCTCAGCTTTGCAGCTGCAATATGGGGATAATAATCCTTACCTTACTTACAGGATGATTTTAAGGATAACAACAACACACTGAAAGTGCTTTGAACACTCAAAAACAAAACAAATACTTATTATTATCATTATTATTAACATTATGCAGTACACCTGACAAAATATACACGCTGAAAGCAAATCTGGAATGAGAACCACTAAGCAAGGTATATGGTACTTCTTCTGGAACTAATCCTAGTGTAAACACTGTGAAGCAGACATGATACAAGCTGTGTGGTTTGTAGTTTGGTGGTGGGGTAATATGCATAGTTCATATGACTGCAGTGGCTGCATATCCCAAATGAGGACAGCTGTGCCTCACAAGTACCTTCATAAACCCCTCCTGTATTCTATCAAAGACAACCACGGGGCTCTGTGGCCGCCAGGAGTTGACACCAACTCGACAGCACACTTTACTTTTACCTTTGTTTAATTTTAAAATAATTAAAATTAGCATCCAATTGGGCAAAAAAAGACACCTTTTAAAGTGGTAACTCTATTATATTGGTGGGAGGAGAGCTGGTCTAGGGAGGAGAGCTGGTCTTATGATAGCAAGCATAACTTTCCTCCTTTGCTAAGCAGGGGCTGCCGTGGTTGCATTTGAATGGAAGACTACATGCATGAGCAGTGTAAGATATTCCCTTTATAGGATGGAGCTGCTCCGGGGAGAGCAGAAGTTCCCAACAGGGGCACAGCCACCATTGTGTGAACGAGTTCAAAGAATCCGAGCCGCCAGTGGGAAAGGCCGCTGAAGCCCACAGGGGAGGGCATGGCTCGGGCTCCAGAGAGCCACGAGTGAGCTCTCCCCCATCCATTTAAGGCAGTGTTTGCTGCCTGCCAGCCTTCATTTCCCTTTCTCTTCCTCCAGCGAAGGAGAGAAAGAGAAATAAATGCTGTCAGGTAGGAAACGCTGTCTGAAATGAACAGAGCAGAGCTTGCTCAGGCTATCCCAAGCCTGGGCCATGTCCCCTTTGTGCGTGAGGTCACATGCACAAGGGTGTGGACTGGGCCCTGGAAAGCCTGAGTGAGCTTTCCCCCATCCATTTCAGGCAGCACTTACTGCCAGAAAGCATTTATTTCTCGCTGGAGGGAGAGAAAGGGAAATAAAGGCTGTCAGCAAATGCTGCCTTAAATGAACAGGGGAGAGCTCGCTCGGGGCTCTTTGGAGCCCGAGACACCCCCCACCTTGTGCATGTTTCATCATGTGTACAGGGTTTCACTAGAGGGGCCGCCAGGCGGAGCCGGACACAGACCACCGTTTGACTGGCTCCATGCCTGGGTTCCAAGTTCCCTCCCTGGCATCTCCAAGTGGTGTAGTGGTTAGAGGGCTGGACTAGGACCGGGGAGACCGGAGTTCAAATCCCCATTCAGCCATGATACTAGCTGGGTGACTCTGGGCCAGTCACTTCTCTCTCAGCCTAACCTAAGTCACAGGGTTGTTATGAGGAGAAATTCAAGCTCTGGGCTCCTTGGAGGAAGAGTGGGATATAAATGCAATAATAATAATAAGGGCTGTGAGAGATTCCTGCCTGCAGCCTTGGAGAAGCTGCCTCCAGTCTGTGTAGACATTGCTGAGCTAGATGGACCAAAAGTTTGACTCAGTATATGGCAGCTTCCTATCTTCCTGTGAAAGCAACTGTCCCTATCCAACCAGAGCACAACATTTTTCCAGCGGATGTTGTTGGTGTCTACTTTATGTTTCTTTTCTTTTCTTTTTATTGTGAGCTCTTTTGGGACACATCTGATCTTTCCCCCCTGTATATACTCCTTTGAAAACCTTTAAGCAGAAAAGGAAACAATAATGATTGCTCATGACAGCGACGATGACTTTTGTTTTGCTTATTCACTATCTTGTGCCGGCATCACTCCCACATATGACAAAATAGCAGAGGCTCATAAAAGGTGTTTTTAGTAGTAACTTAACTGTGAAAGCTCTCTTAAACTGAATGTATTTTCTTATCAACATAGGTTTTACATATTCTTTACAGATCTCAGAAATGGATAAAGATGGCTTTTGTGGAGTTCTTAACAGTGGGCCTGACTAAACAGTAAGGCGGCTGCGGGGGGCATAAAATGGTTGCTACCAACCTGCAGCAGTCTCCTCAGTGTGTTTACCTGTACTGTTAATAAAAGAAACACGCCAAGCAAGCCTAAGCGAAGGGATATTATCAATGGGATATTATCAATGATCACACAAAGAAAACCCAGCAGTTACTTATTTCCTTGGGAAATAGTGTGAAGAAAGATTGGTTCCCCCTGGAGAACGGGCAGAAATAGTTGGTCTCAAAAGGTGCCTGGCTCCCCGCAGCCCAAAGCAGCTCTTAGTCCTGTCGGCAAGGGCAGGGGGATGTCGCCTCCTGAGGGGCCTACATTATGCTAATCACGGGAGGCGTCCCCAGCGCCAAGCCTGGGTGCTGCCGTGGCGGAAAAGGGCTGCAGTTTGGAAGGAGAACAAGGCGAAAGGAGCTGGCCAGCCAGCTCGCGGGTCCACCCCTTGCTTTCCACCGCCCAGCAGTGCTGCGCGCTCACTGGCGCAGAGATGTGTGCTAGGCTCAGGTAAGGGGAGCCGGCGCGACGCGGGGCGCCTTCTTCCTAGGCTTGGGTGGCCGCCTCCGAGCCCGCCGGTCGCGACGTCCCGATGGAGCGGCGCGCCAAGGTGCTTCTTTATTTCTGGATTCCTCAAGGTGAGTTCTAAAAAGCGCGCGCTTTTCTAATTCCTCCTTCGAGTGGGACGCGAGGAAAAGGCTGCGGGTGGGATGGGTCGGGATGGCTTCGAGGCGCTCCGTGTGCGGGCACGAGAGAAGTCGAAAGCCTCGCGCCTTCTTCCAATTCGCTCAGCTCAGCTCCTTTTTTGCAGCCTTGTTCTCCTGGAGCGCCGAGGCGCAGCTTTCCTCCAGTGCGGCCCCTCGCCAGTCAAGGTAAGCAGTGGGCTGGAGGGGGAGGGCGGGTGGCTGCGCGGTGTGGGCGATCGCTGCTGCTTGCCCTGGAGCGTGGGATTGAAATGCCATACCCTTCCGTTGAAAAGGCTCCCTTCTCATTATGCGTGCAGGGTGGTGAAGCTTACCTGTCACCTCAGCCTAAGGCTGGACCAGACCTGGGAGTGGGAGGATTTCTGTGCTCTTAAGAGTTGTAGTCGTGCAGAAGGGGAAATTCCACCCTCTGAAGTGTGGCTCTCACCACTGCAGCGCTGTGATAGGAAAAGCTGCGCCAGGTGCCATTCTGCCTTCTGTGTCCTGACTCGTAAAAGGAGCTCTCTCGGAGTGTGCTCCTCTGGACAACCCCTACTTATGTTATTTATTTTGGATGGCACAGTAATGGCTGCTGCCTTATTGGGAACTGGATCTGACAGTTGCCAGCAGTTATGGTCTTTCAAAAGTTTGGGATGTGTTTTTAGTTTGAGCATGAAATGTATAACAATCAAAACGCTGGGTATCTTCTAACATTTAGAGAATACCGTAGTACTTTGAAGTTGGCGTTTTGAAACATCAGCATAGTGCTATAGTTGACTTCTAGCATTTCTCATGCTGGGAGACATATGTGTTTGTTTTCCTCTGTTAAATGTTTGAGCATATAGAATTCTTTTCTCTTTTTTAAAATGGAGACATAAATGGAAATAAAACATAAACAAACAGAAACACTTCCTCACAAAAAGGGTCTGGATGACAGCATTTATTTCCCTTGCTGGTAGTTTCCTGAAAAATAAACAGTTTTGGTATTTGTGATGATGAGGATCTGGAACCACAGAGAACTGGGAATGTCACAGATCTAAATCCACATCTGTAATTTCAGCACTATCATTTTGAAGTGTTTTAAATGTTCAACTTTAATGCCTTTTGGCCTCAAGAGGGATGTATGAACTTCTTGGAAGGTGGGTTAAATCCTCTCAGTTTACAGTGGAGGAAAAAAGAATTAGTAAAAGGAGACATATGAAAATAGGAATGAAGCTAAGAAGTTGTTGATTAGGGATAAGCAATGAGGATTAGCAATCAAATCAACCAAGCCCACAGTGGGAATTCTCTGTGTCAAGAGTCAAGGAAACTCCTGAAATTTGTTTGGCATTTATATGTATGGAAACTCCAAATATCAGCCTGGGGGCCTTGGGTTGAGTAAAAGTGCAGCGTTCCTGAGTTCTGCATGAGTAAGAAAGGTGCAGATTACCTCTGCCAAACAAACCCAGCCTTGTTCTTTTTCTCCCTAGAAACAGCAGCAGTGCGGTACCTCGGAAAGGAGATCCTAGTGTCTTGGGAGAGCAGGTAGGGCAAGGGCACCCACTCACCTGATGGGAGATTTTTTTTCCTGTTTAAAGGGATGAAATGCTGGATCAACAGCTCACAGGCTAGTTCAGCCATGCATTCCCCAATTTGGGAGTGGGTAGGTGGGGTGGCGGGGGGGGGGATTCCAGTCACTGTGAATATTTTCTTTCAGCCATTTGGCACTATGTTGTCCAGCTGCTGAGCTGAATATCTTCCTTATCTCCTTGCACTTGCCAGCAGAAAAGAACTTTTCAGAGGAGTCTAGGGAAAGGGCTTGCTTGTTTTTATAGCCATGTTTGCGGAGGGAGCTTTGTGTCTTTCCTCTCTTACTGATATGCAAGAACAGATAGACAATTAACTTTCAGTAAAATGTTTCCTCTCTGTACCTACTGCATCTGAAGAAGGGTATTGCAAATGTTCCTATATACCTGATGACTTGGGCTGACTTTATGAATTTCTTGACTTTGTTTGTATTATCTGTGGATGATGAAAGTTACTCAGTCATTCTGAAGGTGTGAATCTCAAATTTGCAAATCCATTTTGAATATTTGTTTTCTTTCTTAATGGATTTCTGCTTATTCTGCTTAGAAATCCATTAAAACTTTAAAATAAATGAGTTGTTACATGTTTGGAAAAATGGATTTGTTTCCCCCCCACATTTTATCTGATTTTTGTAAGATTTTTTAATATTGTGAGAAATGAAATGTGTAAAATCAGCTGTATTACACATTTCTGAATCAAATTAGGTATAATTCTGTGGTTTATAGATATTCTGTTGGTTATATGTTACTCTTGTTGCAACATAAACTCCCCAACCCTATAGTTGGAGGGTTATACTAGCTGGAGTTTGAAACTTTTGTAATGGTAGTAAATACCTTCACTTGATGTTTGTTATTTAAAAAGAAAAAGAAACAACAGAGCTAAAGATCATAATTGAGAACAATGACTATATTACTGTTTTCAAATATAAATAGGATCTCTACAATCTTGTAATTTAATACGTTTCTGAACAACTTGGAAAAATGTAGCTTATTCAACATTTTAGGCCTGATTCAAGATTGGGACTATTGGTAAGACTCCCATTAATCTCGATAGCCTTTTCACAAATTCTTTAGGAAGTGATACTGCAAAGCACAGGTTGTCTCTGTTCTGTAGAAGTGTTTGTCAAATTAAACCCGTGAAATCAATAAAAGTGTATTTTGCTGGTATGAAATCAGTAACTATTTCTTACACTTGATTGATAACCCATTTCAACTCGGTGATATATCAGAACTGTATCAACAGCACCACTAAAACAATGGTTCACCATTGTTGAAAAAGTATATTTTAACTTTCATGCTGTGTATAGTTCTTCTTTTCTGAATGGGGGGAAATTAGTGGCGGTTGCGGGTGGGAGTTTAAAAGGCCTTGGATTTCAGCTTTGTATGGCCTAATAGATTCCCCAGAGCACACCAGTCTCTTCTTTTTCTTTACTGTTTGCTTTTAGAAAAGTTCAGCAGAAAGAAAAATATTCTGCACAACCACAAACCAGTAATTAAATCAACCACAGTTAAGGTCAAAGGCATCCAGGGAAGAGTAGCAGTCCCTTTGTTGCCTTCTTCTCAGACAATTGATCCTAAATCATCCACTCAGAATACTTTTAATTTGATAATCTTTATTTAGCAGATACAACATAAGTTGGAACGTTAGTAGAACATTGGTAGTAATTAATGTTACTACCTGTATACTACACTATATTATTATTAATAATATTAATAGTATTGAAATAGTAACATTTGTAATTGTAACTAAGATACTTATTGCACTCCAATCCTCTGTGCATGCTTGTATATGTTTCTGTGTTCAATATGGCTAATCCCAAGTAAATTATAGGACTGCATCTTTTAAAAATGCTGAATACAAAGTAAGCTAGAAGGTTGTGAAGCTAAGTAAATAAATATCATTTTGCTTCTCTACAAGCAAATGTAGTAAACAATACTTGTTTATAATCAAATATTATTATATATATAATCAAATCTCACATAAACAAAGAGATCATTTTGCAAGTTGCCGCTGTAATGCTTTATAAGATGATCATCATCAACTTTAAATATTAATCTCAGTGAGTTCAATATCTGCCATTAGACAATTCCTAAAGTAAATTTGGAAGGGCATGACTTGGGTTTGAAGTAATAATAAGGTTTCCCTAATTGTGTGTAGTGAATATAGCTTATATTTCCCAGATATTCAAAATTATGTTTTCTAGAATGGATGGCTACAATCTAGCCAGTGTTAATCACTTCTATGCCCTGCTGATTTAAAGGATGTGGTTAAGTATGTGCTTAAATTCCTTTGTGAACGTATTGTGTTTCATGCTTAATGACATGAAAGAATTTCAGTCAAATAACAAACTGGGCTTTTTCTGTAATTCATAGAGATAAATCTGCAGTAATTAAAGAAAATGACAAGGATGATCCAAAGTTAGTCACTCTTAAGTTCCATTAAAGTGAAGAATTAAGCATATGGTTAATTAGGACATCTGCCTGAATTTGACCAGATTGTGCTCTATTTGTTTAAAGCATACTGATTAGCACTTTGCTGTATTTTGGTATTGTTCTGTTTTCAATACTAAAAGGGACCACATATTTTAGGGACTGCCCAATGATCCCTTTTGAAAAAACGTTTAAAAAAAAAAAAGATTATTGCTTTTGGTTACTTTGAAAGCTTGGTTCCTCTTTTAGCATTATAATTCCATGATATTCTAGGTTGTCCATTGTGATATCTCATGTACATATTCAAGAATTACCTCTATGGTATGGACCCACAACAAAATGTTATTATTAATTAATTAATTATTATTAAACTTTTATACCGCCCTTCCAAAAGGCTCAGGGCAGTTTACATTAAAACACCATTAAAATCAATTATAATTAACACAAATTATAAAGCATAAAAACAATAATTAACAATTAAAAACATAACAACAATTAAATAATCAGAAGAATTTAAAAACAAGTTTTAAAAAGCTGAGAAAGCCTGGTTGAAGAGATGTGTTTTCAGGTGTTTTTTGAAAAATGCTAGAGATGGGGAGGATCATATCTCAGTAGGGAGTGCATTCCACAATCTCGGGGCAGCAGCCGAGAAGGCCCGTCTCTGTGTAGCCACCAAATGAGCTGGCAGCAACTGGAGACGGGCCTCCTCAAGTGACCTCAATGGGCGGTGGGGCTCATAGCGGAGAAGACGCTCTCTTAAATACCCAGGGCCTAAGCCGCTTAGGGCTTTATAAGTTATAACTAGCACTTTGTATTTTGCCCAGAAAACTATTGGCAGCCAGTGTAACTCCATCCATAAAGGAGTAATGTGGTCTCTCCGAGATGACCCAGAGACCAATCTGGCTGCTGCATTCTGAACCAACTGAAGTTTCCAGACTACGTACAAAGGCAGCCCCACGTAGAGCGCGTTACAGAAGTCAAGTCTGGAGGTTACCAACAAATGTTTTGAGGTAATTGATCTCGAGAATCGGGCGCAGCTGGCGTATCAGCTGGAGCTGATAAAAAGCACCCCTGGCCACCGCCTCAACTTGAGAAACCAAGGAGAGACGTTGATCCAGAAGTACTCCCAGACTGCGAACCTGTTCCTTTTGGGGAAGTGTGACCCCGTCTAGAACAGGCAGATCAAAATATCTAGAGTTCCGACCCCGCACAATAAATACCTCTGTCTTATCTGGATTCAGCTTCAGTTTATTCTCCCTCATCCAGCCCATTCCTGCTTCCAGGCAGGCATTTAGGGAGGATATGCCAACTCCTGAAGAAGTTGACATGGAGAAGTAGATCTAGGTGTCATCAGCATACTGGTAACACCCAGCTCCAAATCCCCTGATGATCTCTCCCAGCGGTTTCATGTAGATGTTAAAAAGCATTGGAGAAAGTATGGAGCCTTGAGGGACACCATACTTAAGCTCAGATTTTGAAGAGCAACAATCTCCAGTCGATACCATCTGGAATCTGTCCGAAAGGTGGGAGTGGAACCACAGTAAAATAGTGCCTCCCACCCCCAACATCCTCAGACGTTCCAGAAGGATACTATGGTTGATAGTATCAAAAGCCGCCGAGAGATCCAAGAGGACCAACAGAGTCACACTTCATTGCCAATTGGAGATCATCCACCAGGCCGACCAAGGCAGTCTTCACCTCATAGCCCGCTCGAAAGCCAGTTTGAAATGGGTCTAGATAATCAGTTTCCTCCAAGACCGCCTGGAGCTGAGAGGTCACCACCCTCTCAATTACCTTGCCCAGCCATGGGAGATTGGAAACAGGTGTATAATTGCTCAACTCTGAGGGATCTAACGCAGGCTTCTTTAGAAGAGGTCTA